>NC_066582.1:117144754-117453504 GCF_024323335.1 Lathyrus oleraceus
AACAAACAACCTTCACAACAAGTATGAAAAGGGCTCCCTAGGAGTACCTAGGATGTTTTAGGTGCCTAACACCTTCCCATTACATAACCAACCCCCTTACCCAAATCTCTGTTTCTTTTACTAGTTTTTGTTAAAAACTATTAGGTTTTTGTTCGCTTTCTAACCATTCCTTTGGATAAATAGAAGTGCGGTGGCGACTCGATTTGTATGATTTACCTTGGATTTAGTCTATATCTCTAACGGTAACGAATACCCCGCTACAAATGGCATAAACATAAACAAGTTAAATGATATGTAAATGACAAATGAAATGGTAAATGACTTGAATTTAAATTGCATAAAGTAAATTACTTGAAAATAAAAGCAATATTAATACAAATTAGTCAAATGTTAGTGGATTAGATGTTAGTGATGTTTTGCTTTTCAATTGATTAAGTCATTGTTTGGAGAACACTTAACCCTCTATTCACAAGCATGGATCCTTGAACCAAAACATCTTACAAATCAAGGAAAAAAGGCCAAGTTTCCATACAATACCATGAAAGGGGGGAGACTTTTTAAGACCCCAATTTTGACCCTAAGATCCCTCATGCAATTTCATCATAAGCATTAGCATTGGGATCATGTCTTGGCATCCTCCTCACCCCTCTTTCATTGGGTTTGTTTTGGGAGAGATCACCAAGCACTTTGTGATTATATCATACTTGTATATCATCCTTTTACTAACTAAAATACCAAAAATATGTCTTTGCATTTGCCTAACTCTTTTGTAGGAAGGGCATGATCTCATTGATTCATCAAGATCACATCTAGGGTTTGAGACCCTCATGAACAAAGAGAACAACCAATAATTGACTCAATAAGTGGTTATGAACATAACATATGACTCCTAATGATCTCTACATGTTATATTGATCAAGTTTTCTTCAAGAGTTTGAGGGTGATTTGCCTTGGAATTCCTAGTCTGACTGGGTATCTAGAGTAACTTCTCCAACAAGCTATCTCACAAATTAATCAAATTTCTCAAAGGACACTTCAAAATTCGTCATATTATGCATATATGATCTACCATGAGCCAAGAAAACCAATAGAATTGGAATTTAGCAAGTTGGTTGATGGTGGTTGGCCAGATGAATTCATCTGATAAAAAATGGGTCTCCCTAGACCCTATCTCCTACAATTTTCACCATATGAAAATTATTCCAAGAGAAAACTTACTATAAATGACATTCCAAACAGCTTTAATGTTGAGACCTAGAGCTAGTTTGGCTTGGAAAATCATTTTCTATGTTGAAACATTATAGGTCATTTTGTTAAAATCCTAATTTGAAAGTCAACTTCCCAAGGCCATAACTTGGTCAATTTTTATGATATGTAAGATTTACAAGTTTCACAATCAAATTCAATGTGTCTACTTCAACTTTTGTGTTTGTAGTGGGAGATAATTCAACTTTTTTGAGCATGTGATATAAGGCTACATTATAGGTCACTTTTGACCTATACCATTGATCAAGTGATTTTTCCAAACTTCAAAAATGCATAACTCTATCATTTCAAATCCAAATGACATGAAATTTGTGACCATTGTTAAGGTCTTTAAGATAGCTACAACTTTGATGAAGACACGTTTCTCATTTGAAACTCCTATAAAAAGTTAAGCATGGTGGAATATTGAGACATATGGCTTGACACTTAGAAAAAGTTTGATATGTCAAAAATTTCCAAACTTCCACCTCAAATTTCTTCAAGTTCCAAGCTCCAAATTAAAAAGTGTTGAACATGAAAGTTGTTCCTCTTGATCTAACCTTTCCAAAGAGCTCAAATTCATTCATTTTGGATGAGAAATGTATAGGCTGCGCATGGCTTAAACTGGGTGACATCACTTGGCATGGATCAAACTTCAAACATCAATGTGCATTTGCCTTGCAATCCAAGCTTACTTCAGAACATTTGATATTCAATTATGGACCTCTAGAAATCATTTCATGGGCCTATGCGCGCCCATGCACCATTACATCACCATTTGCCAAAATTGGAAAGTGAAAGAGAGTGTGCAATTATCAACCAATTCAGCTATAAATAGAGCTTCAATTGCTCAGAAATGAACACACAATCGCGCCAGCTTTGATCCCCCATTGTAAACCCTCAATTTTAAAAGGATAAGCCTGATAAATTCTCTTGAATTTGAGCTTGAATCTCCACTATTTTGGAATTCAATTCTCCTTTGACCTTGTTTGACCTATGATAAATCTCATGCCCATTTATTTGGTGTTTTGATGAGATTTTAGGAATTGGACAAAACATATTTGATTTAAATGCATTATTTTATTATTTTTAATTGAATAAATGCCAATTAAATTTTGTTGACCATTTGTATTGAGTTGATTGAGTTTGCTTATTGTTGTTGGGCCTTGGTCAAGGTTGATTTAAATTTGTCAAGTTAATATCATTAGATTGAGGGGATTGATGGAATGTACATTCCATCTCCCAAAATGAATGAATGATATTAATTTAATAAAAGTCCTCCTTTGACAAATTTGTGATCTCACTCATCCCCTTCCCACTTCATCTCATTCCTCTTCTTAATTCATTCATTCCATTTGACCTATGACATCTCAAAATCCTAATGCTAGTTGATTGAAAAATTGACATGAGTATGGATGAGATTAGGCCACACCTTTTGCATATTCTTTTTTGTGTCTGGTATGTTTTATGAGCATAGTCCATTATACTATGTCTCTAACATGCATTAACACCAAAATTCTATTGTCCGGCCACAAATAGTTGTGACTTCTACATAAGTCCAATTACGATTGCTTAACATAGCGCTTAATTTGTGAAATAAAAGGCATAAGCATTCTAGTTAGTGAGATTGTAAGTCTCCCCTCTTTTATGGTATTATGTGGAAACTTGGCCTTCTTTCCTTCCTTTGGAAGATGTTTTGGTTCAAGGATCCATGTTTGTGATAAGTGGGTTGAGTGTTCTCCAAAGAATGTATTGAAATGAAAAGCAAAACAAAACTAACCTCTAACCTACTAAGTATTAACTTTTAATTTCAAGATTTTACTTTAATGCAATTTACTTTTAGCACCTTATTTCATTTGTCATTGTTCATATCATCTTAATTGTTTATGTTAATGCAATTTTCACTTTGTCCATTTGGACCATATTGTGTGATATATTTTGTTTGTGTATTTTTCTTGTTTGTGTGGTCTTTGACCATTAATATAACAAAACCCCTAAAAAGCTTTTGAGTGGACTATTGGCTTGATCTTGGATAAAGGGACTTAGACTCTAGGCAACCTTCCTATCCTAATGGACTTGGCCAATGCCAATTTGTTGAAGAACCAAGTGCTTGCAATTTGAACTTCATCTGATACATATTTGAAGATCTCTCTAAGCTAGATTCATCTGCAACATGATCATTGTGAAGTTGTTATTTTGAACCTGTGACTTGTGGATTTCATCTGTTACATGGGCAATTTTGGAAGAAGATCATGGAATGGATAAGCTTGGATGAGGCCATCTTTATTTGATGCCTTGCTCTTCAAGATAATATAATTGTGCTTTTGTGTGTTGCTTGATTCTGAAAGTCCAAGGGAATTCTGGGTTTCTATTGACATTTTTGTCTATTAGATTGCTACCCATTTGGCCAGATCTTTTCAACTCTAAACTTTTAAATTTTGTATATAGGGTAGTCTCTTCATCTTCTCCCCATTTCTTTAATTTCAAAATCTCTCTCTCCATTTTCAAAATTTTCTTTGTGTGAACTACTTTTGTTCTAAACTTTGACCATTTTTGCAAAAAGATAGAAACTTTGGCCTTATGCCATTGCATTTTCAAACTTATTTTCTTAAATCAAACTTGTAAATAAACTTAACTATAATAGACTTAAACTTTCAAAAAAGCCAAAAAGAACTAACTCATTCAAACCATTTTAGGCCTTTATGCCTGCCAAACTTAAATTTTGTTAAAATCAATGCATCCATTTTGAAATTTATATCACAAAATACGAGGTTTTGATCTATTATTTTTATGTTGGTACGTAGGCACAAGTCCGAAGGTCTTGTCAAACACAAAAATATAATTAATGAATTCTTTTCTCATCCCCCCATTCTATTTATTTGTAAAACATCACTTTGTACAAAATACATATGCACACAAAAAGGGCTCCCTAGGAGTACCTAGGACACTTTGGGTGCTAACACCTTCCTTACCTGTGATCTATGATTTTTATTAGTTTTTACTTGAAAACTTCTTACTTTTTGGATTTTGTTCGTACTTTTTCCCTTTTCCCTTGGAAACAATAAAAACGCGGTGGCGACTCTTGTTAATTGATCTCTAGCTTATCACTAGCTTGATGATCATGAATTTCCCGCTATAAAAATTAAGTGGCGACTCTGCTGGGGAGTAGTCTCCAGTGGGTTTAGCCAACTTTTTTTGTGTGAATATATTTGTATATATGTGATGTTTGTATATATGTATGTGTGATATAATCTGCTTGTTGTGCTTGGTGATCTCTGAGTGGTGAGATAAGTTCAAACCCGAACTTTAGTGCAATTAAGATAGGAGGATGATATAGTCATGTTCGACTTGTGTGGAGTAGTCCTTAACAAGTTGGCTTGAGATCCATCTGCTCAGTGGAGACTCCTTTGGATTTGGAAATGTCACACAAGTATTTGTGGTTAGGCATTACTATTTCTAATTGAGTTCGAGAAGCTGAGGACCTTAGAACATTTAACCCATCTTGGCCTATTTTAGGATGTAGTGCGGAAACTGTTCAAGTGTAGACTTGATAACAGTTGTTACGCGATACTACACTCAGACGAGTTTCTCTTGAGAATATTATGGGTCGATGAGTCAGTCATCTTAACCTGTAATATCCGATAGATGAAATTCAGACTCTGGGAACTTTTTAGAACATGATCTACAGGCTTTTATACTTAGTTCACTCCTTTGGGATGGTTCTTACCAAGACTCCATGCTCGTGACTTGCAACAAACCCTTGATTCTTGGTTGGTCCAATCAAGTCTTGTCAATATCAATGGAACTTGGGTGTTGATAAGGTGTAAACCATAATCCATCAAAATGGATGATTGATCTTGACAAAGACTTGATTCATCCCTTGACCTTTGTTTTCCTTGTGTGTGATCCCTTATTTGTGATTGTTGCATTCATGCATTCATGCGCATCATAACATTCATCACGCTAAAATTTCAAGGAACTAAGGTATCATTTGCAAATATTTTCAGACCATGGATTATGGACGAAGGAACACTAAGAAGTACAGTTTCAGATGTCCCGACTTGAAAGAGTTAAGGAAGCTAGCATCTTTTGTATTAGATCCCTGGGACTTCAAACAACGTCATGGGAAGCTTTTGTCCATCTTGTTTGCTGATGTAGTTGAAGGACTTTTGAGTGTATTGGTGCAGTTCTATGATCCTCTCTACCATTGTTTCACTTTCCCAGATTCTCAGCTTGTGCCTACCTTGGAGGAGTATTCTCATCTTTTGGGAATACCTGTTTCTAGTAGAGTGTCTTTTAGTGGATTGGAGGAGATTCCCCGGTCTAGTATTATTGCTAAATCTCTTCACTTGAAGAAGTATGAGATAGAGGCTCATTGGGTGAAGAAAGGAGGATTATTTGGGTTGCCATCTATTTTCCTCATCAAGGAAGCTACTACTTTTGCTCAAGCTGGTAGTATGGATGCTTTTGAAGCTATCTTTGTGTTGCTCATCTATGGATTAGCTTTGTTCCCTAACATTGACGGTTTTGTTGATGTTAACGCCATTAGACTTTTCTTGATTGGAAATTTTGTGCCTACTTTGTTGGGTGATATGTATTTCTCTTTGCATCTAAGGAATTCTAAGGGTGGTGGAATGACTGTCTGTTGCATTCCTCTTCTATACAAGTGATTTATTTCACACTTGCCTCAGACGCCTGCTTTTGTGGAGAACAAACAATGTCTAAGGTGGTCTCAGAGACTTATGTCTCTCACTAATGATGATATAGTTTGGTATAATCCTTCTTTAAGTGGTTTGGAGATTATTGATAGTTGTGGTGAATTCTCTAATAATGTGCCTCTCATTGGTACACAAGGAGGAATTAACTACAACCCTCCTTTGGCTCGTCGTCAACTTGGGTTCCCCTTGAGAGACAAACCTAATAACATGTTGTTAGAAGGTCTTTTCTATCAAGAGGGTAAATATCCCCAACATTTGAATCAGAAGATTGTGTATGCTTGGCATAATGTGCATAGGAAGGGAAGATCCGAGCTTGGTCCGTGCAATTGTGTAGCTTTGGAATCTTACACTCTTTGGGTGAAGAAGAGAGCTATGGAGTTGAAGATGCCTTATCCTTGTGAAAGACCTATGTCTATAGTTGTGGTTGAGCCATTAACTCTTCCTAACTAAGATGTAGAGGAGTTGGAAGACATGCTCATCAAGATGAAGCAAGAGAAAGATATGTGGGAAGAACGTTTTCGTGCTTTGAGCAAGAAGCATGAAGAGTTGCAGTTGGAGTCTAAGGACAAAGATGCACTGATTGAGCTACTTGAAGACCGAGTGACGAAGAGACAAAGAGAGCCAGAGGATTCATCTTCTAGCATACCTCAGCCTTCCGTTGCTTGGAAGAAGATTGTTGACCAGCTTGTCCTCGAGAAGACCCAGATGAAGGCTTCTTTTGAGACCGAGATTCATCGCATTCGAAGGAAGTACGCGCCTTCAGCCAGATCATCTGACATTGTTGTTAGGGATCCTTAGGATGACTAGTCTCTTTTTCTCTTGTATCTTTTTATTTTTGGTTTCTGAAATTATACTCAGTGTAATCCTTCCAATTTATATAAATAAAAAGAGATTTTTGGTCATATCAAGTTGTTGCAATTTCCATTTAAATATTAAATATTTGTAAGTGATATAGTAAGTTCCTTGAAAATAAAAATAATCAAGCATTACATTTCATGCATCATTTGCATAAACAAGTTTTCGCCAGGTGTCTGATTGGTGTTTCTTCTGTGTTTTAGCCAAGCTGACTCACCGGTACAATACCAGAGCCAATCATTTGAGAATTATGGAGCATTTAGAGCAAGAGAACAGAGAGCTGAATGACGAGATCGCCCGACTAACTGCCATGATGGAGTCAATTCTTGCTGCTTAAAGCCAAGCTTCTCCAACGCCTGCAACTCCTCCCGCGAGGACTGTTACTTCAGAAGTGGTTACCTCTACCATGCATGCTGCTACTGCCCACTTCGCACCAAACCTGCCTGCCGGATTCCCATGGGGAATGCCGGCCAACTCTGTGCCAGAAGGCTTTGCGCCTACCTTTACTTCCATGTCGGGATCTAGCCCGATCATGTCTGTGCCACCTCGTGTTGTGCACACTTTGCCTCGCGTAGAGGATATCATCTATCATTCCGAGTCGTCTGAGGGTCCGAATGTTTATGAGAAGATGGATGAAATGAAAGACCAATTTCTTGAGTTGCGCAAGGAATTGAAGATGTTGAGAGGTAAAGATTTGTTTGGAAAGAGTGATGCCGAGTTATGTTTGGTGCGAAATGTAAAAATCCCAATGAAATTCAAAGTATCTAACTTTGAAAAGTATAAGGGGAACTCTTGTCCGCTCAGTCATCTTGTGATGTATGCTCGCAAGATGTCAACTCAGACAGATAATGACCAATTTCTTATTCACTACTTCCAAGATAGATTAACTGGGGCTACACTCTGTTGGTATATGGGGTTAGATAGTGCGAGCATCCGCACTTTCAATGACTTGGGAGAGGCTTTTGAGAAGCAATACAAATACAATATGGACATGGCGCCGAATAGAGACCAACTAAGGTCTATGTCTCAGAAAGACAGAGAGACATTCAAAGAGTATGCGCAAAGATTGAGGGAGTTGGCTGCCCAGATCACTCCTCCTTTAGAGGAGAAAGAGATGACAAAGATCTTCTTGAAAACCCTGAGTTCATTTTATTATGAACGCATGATCGCTAGTGTCCCCAGTGATTTTTCCGAGATGGTAAATATGGGTATGAGACTTGAAGAAGGGGTTCGTGAAGGACGTTTGTCAAGAGATGAGGCATCAACAAGTAATAGGTATGAGAGTAGTTTCAGCAAGAAGAAGGAGAGTGAGACAAATGCAATTTCCAGTGGGAGGCAGAGGAGGCCTCAGATCAGAAGAAATCTACCACCCCATCAACATCATCATCATCAACTATCTTCCGTTATTCCGGTATTTTCTAATCAACAAGCAACACCCATTCAACAACAACAATATCAACGTCAACAACAACAACCGCAACAAAGAACGAACACCTACAGTAACAACAATATCAACAACAGTCATCAGCAGCAGAACTTTGAGAGGAAGAAGGTCTCTTTTGACCCGATTCCTATGTCGTATGCAGAGCTGTATCCCTCGTTAGTTCTCAAAAACTTAATTCAACCGAGGAACCTACCACAGATCCCAGAACCACTTCCCTGGTGGTATAAACCTGAGCTTCGTTGTGCTTTTCATCAAGGAGCACCCGACCACGATATTGAAAACTGTTATCCATTGAAGTATGAGGTTCAAAAGCTTATGAAAAGTGGTATGGTGTCGTTTGAGGACCGCACGCCGAATGTGAAAGCAAACCATTTGCCCACTCATGGGATATCTTCAGTGAATATGGTGGACGGTTGTCCCGGTGAGTACAAAGTTTTTGATGTATGTTTTATCCGTGGAGCCTTGGTACAGATACACAAGGACATTTGTATGGTGAGTGATTGTGAACATGACCATGATGGTTGTGTTGTTTGTAGTGTGAACTCAAGGGGTGTGTTGTAGTGAAAAGGAACATCTAGCATCTGATGGATGAAGGCATGATCCAGATTGTTCAATCCCGTCATGTAGATGACGATGTCAATGTCATAGTGCCCGTTTTCAAGCAACAAGAGTGGATTGATAATCCAGTATGATAGCAGTAGCAACAAGAGTGTTAGCCAAAGATCAGTATCGTTGTTGGTAATACGGTTAGCGGGCCCAGTCCCGTATGCATATGATAAGGTTGTACCGTACCAGTATAATGCTACAATGATGAAGAATGGTCAAGAGGTCCCGTTACCTACGACTAGTTCAGTGGTGAGCATTACTTATGTTACGAAGGTGACCCGCAGTGGTCGAGTATTTGGGCCGGTGGTCCTAGAGGAAACAATTGTAGGTAAGAGAATGAAGGTGCCTAGTGTAGAACCAGTTGGTTGTTCAAAGGATAAGTCTGATGAATCCAGCAACTTGAAAGCCAATGATGATGATGAGGTACTCCGACTAATTAAAAGGAGTGAATTTAATATGGTTGAGCAACTGCTCCAAACTCCCTAAAAAGTATCAGTGTTGTCTCTACTTTTGAATTCTGAAGCACACAGAGAAGCACTGCAGAGAGTTCTTGAACAAGCGTATGTAGAGCAAGATGTTACTGTGGATCAGTTTGATCACATTGTGGCTAATATCACTTCTCGTGCAATAACTTGAGCTTCTGTGACGAAGAACTCCCTGAGGAGGGCAGAAATCATAATCTGGCTTTGCATATTTCAATGAACTGTAAGGAAGATGCTTTGTCAAATGTGCTTGTTGACACCAGTTCGTCACTCAATGTGCTTCCGAAGTCAACTTTGTCAAAGCTATCTTACCAAGGAGCTCTCATGAGCTATAGTGGGGTAATTGTCAAAGCCTTTGCTGGCTCGCACAAGACGGTTATTGGTGAAGCGGGCCTTCCAGTCAAGATAGGTCCGAGTGATTTTCAGATTACTTTCCAAGTAATGGATATCCACCCGACCTACAACTGTTTATTGGGAAGGCCATGGATTCATGAGGCGGGAGTTGTTACCTCCACTCTGCACCAGAAGCTCAAATTTGTCAAGAATGACAAGCTAGTGATTGTGGGAGGAGAGAAGGTGTTGTTGGTTAGCCATCTGCCATCTTTCACGTATGTTGAAGCTGAGGATGAGGTTAGAACTCCGTTCCAAGCCTTATCCATTGCTGCTGAGAAGAGAGTTGGGGCACCTATGTCCTCGCTGAAAGATGCTCAGAAGATTATTGAAGAAGGTCCTGTTGATCAGTAGGGGCGCGTGGTAGAGGTCTCCAATAACAAAGGAAGAACTGGTTTGGGGTTCCAGAGAGGCTTGTCAGTTGTTAGATCTGAAGATATGCAACTCAGCTTCCGTAGAAGAGGGTTCATTCATGGCAATGAACAACACTTAGCTGTTGTGCTGGAGGATGACGAAGAGGAAGACTGCACAAACTTTGTAACGCATGGAAGGACATGCAACAATTGGATTGTCGTTTATATTCCTGTTATTTTGCATCGATCTAAGTAATTGCTTTTATATTTTTAAAATCCTTCTCCTATTCCTAAGGGAGAAGTGAACGTTGTTTGGGCATTTTAAATTGATCATCAATAAAATTAATTCTATTCATCCACATGTTTGATGTTTATTTTTACTTTTTGCTTTATTCTGAAAATGGTAATCACAAAAAACATAAATAAACAATATAATTGTCCATCTGCATAATATTTGGTCGCAAATTCACTTCTCTAAAATCAAAATATCAAATCATTATGCAGGTTGGTTCCTAACCCCATTGAATACAATGGTCCTTCTCCTTCTCCAAATTTTGAATTCCTTGTATTTGAGGCCAAGGAGGAAAGTGACGTGGAAGTAAGTGAGGAATTATCTCGTCTTCTTAAGCACGGTGAAAAGATTATTCAGCCGTTTGAAGAGCAGATTGAGCTAGTCAACTTGGGTTCCGAAGATGATGTGAAGGAAGTCAAGATTGGGTCTCGACTGTGTCCAGATGCTAAGAAGGGGTTGATTGATCTTCTTCGAGAATATTCAGATGTGTTTGCTTGGTCCTATCAAGACATGCCTGGGTTGGATTCTGAGATTGTGGAGCATAGATTGCCTTTGAAGCCAGAATGCCCGCCAGTCAAGCAGAAGTTGAGAAGAACGCATCCTGATATGGCTGTGAAGATCAAAGAGGAAGTGCAAAAGCAGATTGATGCCGATTTTCTTGTAACCGCTGAGTATCCGTAATGGGTGGCCAATATTGTGCCTGTGCCGAAGAAAGATGGAAAAGTCCGCATGTGTGTTAACTATAGAGATTTTTGAATAAAGCCAGCCCGAAAGATGATTTCCCTCTGCCACACATTGATATGTTGGTAGACAATACTGCTAAATTCAAAGTCTTTTCGTTTATGGATGGGTTTTCCGGATATAATCAGATCAAAATGGTACCCGAAGATATGGAGAAGACCATATTCATTACACCCTGGGGAACATTCTGTTATAGAATGATGCCTTTCGGTTTAAAGAATGCTGGTGCAAATTACCAAAGAGCAATGACTACTCTTTTTCATGATATGATGCATAAAGAGATAGAAGTATATGTCGATGACATGATTGCTAAATCAATTGATGAAGAGGAACATGTTGAGCATTTGTTGAAGCTATTCCAGCATTTGAGGAAGTATAAACTCCACTTGAATCCCAATAAGTGTACTTTTCTTGTTTGTTCTGGTAAGTTGTTGGGCTTTATTGTCAACGAGAAGGGTATTGAAGTTGAACCTGCCAAGGTCAAAGCAATACAAGAAATGCCTGCGCCCAAAACTGAGAAGCAAGTCAGAGGTTTTCTCGGCCGCTTGAATTATATTTCCAGATTCATTTCCCACATGACTGCCACATGTGCGCCTATATTCAAGCTTCTTCAGAAAGATCAGTCTTGTGATTGGACCGAAGATTACCAGAAAGCTTTTGATAGTATCAAGGAGTATCTACTTGAACCTCCGATTTTGTCTCCGCCTGTTGAAGGAAGACCTTTGATCATGTATTTGACTGTGGTTGAAGATAGTATGGGTTGTGTCCTTGGTCAGCAAGAGGAGTCTGGGAAGAAAGAATTTGCAATCTACTACCTCAATAAGAAGTTCACCGACTGTGAGACTCGGTATTCAATGCTTGAGAAGACTCGTTGCGCATTGGCTTGGGCTGCTAAGCGTCTGCGTTAGTATATGTTGAATCATACCACTTAGTTGATATCCAAAATGGATTCAATCAAGTATATATTTGAGAAGCCTGCTTTAACAGGGAGGATTTCTCGTTGGCAGATGTTGTTATCAGAGTATGATATCGAATACCGATCTCAGAAAGCAATCAAAGGTAGTATCTTGGCTAACCATTTGGCTCACCAAACAATTGAAGATTACCAGTCAGTGCAGTATGATTTTCCTGATGAAGAGATTTTGTACTTGAAAATAAAAGATTGTGATGAACCATTGCTTGAAGAAGGGCCAGAACCTGGTTCCCGTTGGGGCATGGTATTTAATAGAGCTATTAATCATTATGGAAATGGCATTTGGGCAATGATTATTCCTCCTCAAGGCATGCATCTACCATTTACAGCTAGATTGACTTTCAAGTGTACAAACAACATGGCAGAATATGAAGCTTGCATTATGGGGCTTGAAGAGGCCATGAATCTCAGAATCAAGTATTTGGATGTCTTCAATGATTTTTCTTTGGTTGTGAATCAAATCAAAGGAGAATGGGAGACGAATCAACCCAGTTTAGTACCATATAGAGATTATGCGAGGAGGATTTCAACTTTCTTTACAAAGGTTGAATTTCATCATATCCCTTGAGATGAAAACCGGATGGCAGATGCTCTTGCAACGTTGGCGTCAATGATTGTAGTGAAGTATTGGAATGAAGTTCTCAATTTGTCTGTGATGCGTCTTGATAGGCCAGCCCATGTGTTTGCTGTTGAAGAGATTAAAGACGAGAAGCCGTGGTATTACGATATCAAATGATTCCTCCAAAGTCAGATTTACCCACCTGGGGCATCTTTGAAAGATAAGAAGAATTTGAGAAGATTAGCCGGTAATTTCTACTTTAATGGGGATATATTGTACAAGAGAAACTTCGACATGGTTTTGCTCAGATGCGTGGATAGACACGAAGCAGATTTGTTGATGACTGAAGTGCATGAAGGTTCCTTTGGTAGTCATTCCAATGGACATGCAATGGCAAAGAAGATGTTGCGAGCAGGTTACTATTGATTGATAATGGAATCTGACTATTGCAAATTTATGAAGAAATGCCACAAGTGTCAAATTTATGCTGATAAGATCCATGTTCCCCCAACACTTTTGAATGTTATCTCTTCCCCATGCCCCTTCTCCATGTGGGGAATTGATATGATTGGGATGATTGAGCCCAAAGCTTCGAATGGACATCGTTTCATTTTGGTTGCAATTGACTACTTCACAAAATGGGTTGAAGCGGCATCGTATGCAAACGTAACCAAGCAAGTTGTTGTACGGTTCATCAAGAATCAGATTATATGCCGTTATGGTGTGCCAAGTAAGATCATTACTGATAATAGATCGAACTTGAATAATAATATGGTGGAACCTCTTTGCAAAGACTTCAAGATTGCACATCATAATTGTTCTCCTTATAGACCCAAGATGAATGGGGCTGTTGAAGCTGCGAACAAGAACATTAAGAAGATTATTCAGAAGATGGTTGTCACATATAAGGATTGGCATGAGATGCTCCCATTTTCTTTACATGGGTATCGTACATCCATCCGCACTTCAACAGGGGTAACCCCTTTTTCTCTTGTTTGTGGTATGGAAGCAGTGCTCCCCGTAGAGGTTGAGATTCCTTCATTACGTGTGCTCATGGAAGCCAAGTTGACTGAAGTTGAATGGTGTCAGACCAGGTTTGACCAGCTGAATTTGATTGAAGAGAAGAGATTAACTGCCATGTGTCATGGTCAGTTGTATCAGCAAAGAATGAAGAAAGCTTTTGATAAGAAGGTCAGACCTCGAGTGTTCAGAAAAGGTTACCTTGTGCTCAAGAATATATTAACGTTCAAGCCAGATTCCAGAGAAAAATGGACTCTCAATTATGAAGGCCCATATGTTGTTAAGAGAGCTTTTTCAGGCGGTGCCCTGATTCTTACAACTATGGATGGTGAAGAGTTCACTCGTCCTGTGAACGTAGATGCAGTCAAGAAATACTTCACCTAAAAAATAAAATAACAGCTCGCTAAGTTGAAAACCCGAAAGGGCGGCTTAGGCAAAAATGAGCGTCTCGGTGGATTAAAAACCCGAAAGGGCGATCCAGGCAAAAGTTAGAGACATAAAAAACAGAAAGAATTTCCCGATAAGTTGAGTACTCCACCATGAGGCAACTTATGCAAAAATTAGGGATTATGGCAAGTAACTTCATTCTGTTGATGTTCAGTGATTTTGAAGACTTGTTTGAGCACAAGGGTTGACATTAGTTCATCATCCCAGCAGCGGTCAAGAGCACAGTGGATATCAAGAGTTGGTAGAAAGATTGAGGATCATTTGTATTCAATGTAACCCTTTTCCATGTAAATTACCATTTTCAACTTTGTAAAATCCATGGAGTCTTGTCATTTACAAACTACCATTCTATTAAATAAAGTTGAGCCTTTATCCAAATTGTTTCTGCTCTTATTTACTGCAGCCAATAGTTTTAAAATTTATTACGATCATTTTGAAATTAAATTTTTAATCAAAATCAAGTTTTCTTAAAAATATAAAAGCAAGAATTATTTTTCCAAAGCAAGTAAAAGGAATATCAATAACATTTCAATGGATAGTAAGTCCTTAAGTGCGAAGCATCAGAGGTTCCCCAAGCAGTTAACTCTAGACTTTAGTGTTGATTCATTTCCTCAATGGAATTTCTTTGTCCCCAAATGATTTGGTAGATTCAGATACCCTGCGGCGTGTTGTTTTCCTCGACAGAAATTCTACCTTCCCCAGTGGAGCTTCTTTCTCTGTCCCCAACAGAGTTTTGGCCTTCCCTAGTGGAGTTTGTACATCCATAGCGAAGCTCGTATCTCCTCAGCAGGGTTGATCTTCAAAGATTGGTTGATCTTCCCCAGTAGATTGCATTTGCTCCCAGTCAAAGTTTCCTCCTGGTTTCTGAGCAACTTTTGTTGATTATTTTCTTTGTAGGGTTGTCTCCCATTTTTATGGTGTTGACCTAAAATTCCCCACATATTGGATGTTCTATTCTCAGTAGATCTCCTCCATCCTCAACTAAGGTTGAGCCATTGGGATGTTTATCTCTCTGTTCTCCGGCAGTTGTCTCCATGTTTTGTGGATTGGCCGAGGATTGTACCGGCGGTTCAACTTCTTTGCGACACCTCTGTATCCTTTGTGATCATTTTGTCAGCATAATCATCATATATACATATACATATGCATTCATGTAATTTCATAGTTTGCATATCCTGCATCTTCATACTTGATTTGTTTGAGATTCTCATTCTCTGTTATGGCGGTACTTTCTCCCCATACCAAATCTATTGTCTGTCCTCCTTCAAATTGTAGAGTGTCAGCCCCTTAAGCAGAAAGACTTTAACCTTTCTCTTTTTCCCCATTGAGTTTGTTTCTTCGTGGATGGTTGTTATTTCAGTTTCCTCTCCAGTAAATTTTCTGGATGGAATCGTTCCCCTTGAGTTATATCCTCATTGGGTTGAGTCTTGATTGACTGTTTTCTCTCTAGCTTTACCTAGATAGATGTTTTGGTCCCCTAAGAGTCTATTATCCAGTAACTAGTAATATTATTCTTAGTTTGCAGTCTGTTACTTCTTGCCCAATACCCGACAAAAGTACCATTTTTCTCCTCAGTGGAGTCCCCTGGAAGTATATCCTCGATATGTTCATTTTAACCGATGACAGATATCTTTCCTTCCCCTGCAGAAGTCTATCCTTGATATGTTCACTTTAACCAGTGACTGATATTCTCATCTTTGGAATTCTACCCAGTAAAAAGGTAGTTGTAATCCCTACTTTGTTCCTCAGGGAGTTAATCCTTGATATGTTCATCCTAACCGATGACAGGTTTTCTTCTCCTCGTGGTCTCCTACCCAGTAACCGGTAGTTGTAAATCCTATTGTTCCCCTGAGTAGAGTCTATCCTTGATATGTTCATCTTAACCGGTGATGGATTTTCTCTTTGATTGGTATTCTATCCAGTAACCGATAGATGTAATCCCTATTTTTGCTCCCCTTTTCAGAGTCAATCCTTGATATATTCATCTTAACTGGTGATAGATTTTCTCTTTGATTGGTATTCTATCCAGTAACTGATAGATGTAATCCCTATCGTTGTCCCCTCACAGAGTTTATCCTTGATAAGTTCATCCTAACCGGTGACGGATTCTCTCTCCGACAGTCTTTTATCCAGATTCCGATAGATGTAATTTCTACCCTTTCTGTTCAGTTGGTATATCCTTGATATGTTCATCCTAACCGATGACGGGTATGCTCCTTGACATTTTACAGGCAAGTCTATCCTTGATATGTTCATCTTAACCGATGACGGATTTTCTTCCATGTCGAGTTTATCCTTGATATGTTCATCCTAACCGATGACGGATACTCTCACCCTTGGTATTCTGCCCAGTAATTGGTAGTTGTGAATCCTATTTTCTGCAGTTTTCCCCAGCAAGGTTATTCTTACCCAGTAACCGGTAATGAATTTCCCTACTGGAATCCTCAGCGAGTCATCCTTGATATGTTCATCCTAACCGATGAAGGATGTTCTCTCTTCCAGATCTTTATTATCTCCTTACCTAATAACAGGTAGTAGATAATAGATTTCTGCTCCTCCTGTGTTGAAGTTTTTTTCTTCCCCAGTTGAGTTGAGTGCGCATTTCCTTAGTGAAATCGCTTTCCCCCTGCATGAGTCGAGTACCTCAGTTTTATCCTGACTTACTCGTATCCCCTGCAAATGTTGTTGTTTCCCCGACTGAGTCTTTCCATTTTTATGGAATCCCTCTAGTCCCCCAATAGTTTTAAGTCGTAGCCTGGCCTACGCATAACTCCTCTCCCCCTAGAGTCTCTGTGTCCCCAGCGAGCTTTCCTTATGGAATGCATTATGCCCCTGCAGATTTTCGGTCTCTCTGATTTCTTTTTCCTTTGTGGCAATATTCTCCCCATAGAGCATTAACTTTTGCGTTCATGTCATATGCATCATGAGGTCTCTTAGGGACCAAAATTTGTTTCTATATTTTGTTATTTAAGCCCATTCTACTGAGTCGAGCCGAAGATTTTAACCTCCACCCCCTCAGTTAGAATGTCCTTAAATAGGGGCAGTTGTAAGACCCCAATTTTGACCCTAAGATCCCTCATGCAATTTCATCATAAGCATTAACATTGGGATCATGTCTTGGCATCCTCCTTAGCCCTCTTTCATTGGGTTTGTTTTGGGAGAGATCACGAAGCACTTTGTGATTATATCATACTTGTATATCATCCTTTTACTAACTAAAATACCGAAAATATGTCTTTGCATTTGCCTAACTCTTTTGTAGGAAGGGCATGATCTCATTGATTCATCAAGATCACTTCTAGGGTTTGAGACCCTCATGAACAAAGAGAACAACCAAGAATTGAGTCAAGAAGTGGTTATGAACATCATATATGATTCCCAATAATCACAAATGTTATATTGATCAAGTTTTCTTCAAGAGTTTGAGGGTGATTTGCCTTGGAAACCCTAGTTTGACTAGGTATCTTGAGTAACTTCTCCAACAAGCTATCTCACCAATTGATCAAATTTCTCAAAGGACACTTCAAAATTCATCATCTTATGCATATATGATATACCATGATCCAATAAAACCAATAGAATTGGAATTTAGCAAGTTGGTTGATGGTGGTTGGCCAGATGAATTCATCTGATAAAAAATGGGTCTCCCTAGACCCTATCTCCTACAATGTTCACCATATGAAAATTATTCCAAGAGAAACACTACTCTAAATGACATTACAAACAACTTTCATGTTGAGACCTAGAGCTAGTTTTTCTTGGAAAATCATTTTATATGTTGAAACATTATAGGTCATTTTGTCTAAACCCTAATTTGAAAGTCAACTTCCCAAGGCCATAACTTGCTCAACTTTTATGAGATGAAAGATTTAAAAGTTGCACAATCAAATACATAGTGTCTACTTCAAGTTTGATGTTTAGAGTGGGAGCTAATTCAACTTTTTTGAGCATGTGATATGAGGTTACGTTATAGGTCACTTTTGACCTATATCATTGATCAAGTGATTTTTCCAAACTTCAAAAATGCATAACTCTATCATTTCAAATCCAAATGACATTAAATTTGTGACCATTGTGAAGGTATTTAAGATAGCTACAACTTTGATGAAGACACTTTTCTCATTTGAAGCTCCTATAAAAAGTTAAGCAAGGTGGAATATTGAGAGATATGGCTTGACACTTAGAAAAAGTTTGATATGTCAAACATTTCCAAACTTCCACCTCAAATTTCTCCAAGTTCCAAGCTCCAAATTAAAAAGTGTTTAACATGAAAGTTGTTCCTCTTGACCTCACCTTTCCAAAGAGCTCAAATTCATTTATTTTGGATGAGAAATGCATAGGCTGCGCATGGCTTAAATAGGGTGACATCACTTGGCATGGATCAAACTTCAAACATCAATGTGCATTTGCCTCGCAATCCAAGATTACTTCAGAACATCTGATATTCAATTATGGACCTCTAACAATCATTTCATGGGCCTATGCGCATCCATGCACCATTACATCACCATTTTCCAAAATTGGAAAGTGAAAGAGAGTGTGCAATTATCAACCAATTCAGCTATAAATAGAGCTTCAATTGCTCAGAAATGAACACACAATCGCGCCAACTTTGATCCCCCATTGCAAACCCTCAATTCTCAAAGGATAAGCCTGATAAATTCTCTTGAATTTAAGCTTGAATCTCCACTATTTTGGAATTCAATTCTCCAGTAATCCATAGCTTCTAAACCATTCAATCCTCTTCCTGCAAGCAAGTGGAGTGAGTCCAAGCACAAGCAAGATCAAGATCAAGTGAATCTAGACCTCCATTGAAGGTATTTTTCAGAAATTTTGAACTTTTCGATTCTCTTAAATTCTTGCTCAATTCTATTGATTCTTTGGTTGTCTGAAGTCCTACCAATGTAGGAAAGAAGATTGAGTTGCTTTGACGTCAAATCGAAGCAACTCAATTCATGTACCTCAAATTTCAACTCCACATATCTCTCAATATATTTGGAGTTGGGGGTAAATGGAGGTCAGATTCGAGCTCAGTGCCATTTTTTCTTCAAGATCATGTCCTTGATTTTTATTATGGTGATGGTTCATGGTGGACCAGTCCGGTGAGATCCACCGGAGAACATGACCGGAGCTCTGGCTCCGGCGATGACTTGGCTAGCATCTGAACCACATGATTCGTCCCTCACGTTTTGATCCTGAGCGTTGGTGTTGATTACCGAAGTTGCAGTGTTGTTGACTCAAGTACATGTGGAACACGCGCTAGGGACCATCAGATCTGCCACCTCAATTAATGAGGGAGATATGATGGTCCACGTAATTTAGATTTTCTGAATTTTTATTTTAATTGTATTTTCTTCAATAATTCATAATAAATTCAATATTGATCCAAAAAATATGAGACTTTCACAAAAAAAATTCAAATATTTTTCTCTTTCATATTCTGAATTAAAATTAGTTTTTTGGATCATTATTAATATTTTTCATGAATTAATTAATTTTTCATTTATTTTTAATTGTTTAAAAATATTTTTAAATGTCCAAAAATTATGAAATTTTTTCTCCAAGGTCCTTTGACCTTGTTTGAACTATGATAAATATCATGGCCATTTCTTTGGTGTTTTGATGAGATTTTAGGAATTGGACAAAACATATTTGATTTAAATGCATTATTTTATTATTTTTAATTGAATAAATGCCAATTAAATTTTGTTGACCGTTTGTTTTGACTTGATTGAGTTTGCTTATTGTTGTTAGGCCTTGGTCAAGGTTGATTTAACTTTGTCAAGTTAATATCATTGGATTTAGGGGATTGATGGAATGTACATTCCATCTCCCAAAGTGAATGAATGATATTAATTTAATAAAAGTCCTCCTTTGACCAATTTGTGATCTCACTCATCCCCTTCCCACTTCATATCATTCCTCTTCTTAATTCATTCATTCCATTTGGCCTATGACATCTCAAAGTCCTAATGAAAGTTGATTGAAAAATTGACATGAGTATGGATGAGATTAGGCCACACCTTTTGCATATTCTTTTTTGTGTCTGGTATGTTTTATGAGCATAATCCATTATACTATGTCTCTAACATGCATCAACACCAAAATTCTATTGCCCAGCCTCAAATAGTTGTGACTTCTACATAAGTCCAATTACGATTGCTTAACATAGCGCTAAATTTGTGACATAAAAGGCATAAGCATTCTAGTTAGTGAGATTGTAAGTCCCCCCTCTTTCATGGTAT
This sequence comes from Lathyrus oleraceus, assembly GCF_024323335.1. NCBI lineage: Eukaryota > Viridiplantae > Streptophyta > Magnoliopsida > Fabales > Fabaceae > Lathyrus > Lathyrus oleraceus. The sequence continues at coordinate 117,165,125 of NC_066582.1, forward strand.
TGTGTGGAAACTTGGCCTTCTTTCCTTCCTTTGGAAGATGTTTTGGTTCAAGGATCCATGCTTGTGATAAGTGGGTTGAGTTTTCTCCAAAGAGTGTCTTGAAATGAAAAGCAAAACAAAACTAACCTCTAACCTACTAACTATTAACTTTTAATTTCAAGCTTTTACTTTAATGCAATTTACTTTTAGCACCTTATTTCATTTGTCATTGTTCATATCATCTTAATTGTTTATGTTAATGCAATTTTCACTTTTTCAATTTAGACCGTATTGTGTGATATATTTTGTTTGTGTATTTTGCTTGTTTGTGTGTTCTTTGACCATTAATATACATAATAATAACAAAAACCCTAAAAAGCTTTTGAGTGGATTGTTGGCTTGATCTTGGACAAAGGGACTTAGACTCTAGGCAACCTTCCTATGTTAATGGACTTGGACAATGCCAACTTGTTGAAGAACCAAGTGTTTGCAATTTGAACTTCATCTGATACATCTTTGAAGATCTCTCTAAGATTCATCTACAACATGATCATTGTGAAGCTGTTATTTTGAACCTGTGACTTATGGATTTCATCTGTTACATGGGCAATTTTGGAAGAAGATCATGGAATGGATAAGCTTGGATGAGGCCATCTTTATTTGATACCTTGCTCTTCAAGATAATATAATTGTGCTTTTGTGTGTTGCTTGATTTTGAAAGTCCAAGGGAATTCTGCGTTTCTATTGACATTTTTGTCTATTGGATTGCTACCCATTTGGTCAGATCTTTTCAACTCTAAACTTTTTAATTTTGTATATAGGGTAGTCTCTTCATCTTCTCCCCATTTTTTTAATTTCAAAATCTCTCTCTCCATTTTCAAATTTTTCTTTGTGTGAACTACTTTTGTTCTAAACTTTGACCATTTTTGCAAGAAGATAGAAACTTTGGCCTCATGCATTGCATTTTCAAACTTATTTTCTTAAATCAAACTTGTAAATAAACTTAACTATAATAGACTTAAACTTTCAAAAAAGCCAAAAAGAACTAACTCATTCAAACCATTTTAGGCCTTTATGTCTGTCAAACTTAAATTTTGTTAAAATCAATGCATCTATTTTGAAATTTGTATCACGAACTACGAGGTTTTGATCCCTCATTTTTATGTTGGTACGTAGGCACAAGTCCGAAGGTCTTGTCAAACACAAAAATATAATTAATGAATTCTTTTCTCATCCCCCCATTCTATTTATTTGTAAAACATCACTTTGTACAAAATACATATGCACACAAAAAGGGCTCCCTAGGAGTACCTAGGACACTTTGGGTGCTAACACCTTCCCTTTGTGTAACCATCCCGCTTACCTATGATCTCTGATTTTTATTAGTTTTTATTTGAAAACTTCTTACTTTTTGGGTTTTGTTCGTACTTTTTCCCTTTTCCCTTGGAAACAATAAAAGCGCGGTGGTGACTCTTGTTAATTGATCTCTAGCTTATCAATAGCTAGATGATCATGAATTTCCCGCTACAGACTTACAATCTCACTTACTAGAATGATATGCCTTTTAGGGTCAAATTTAGCTCTATGTTAAGCAATCGTAATTGGACTTATGTAGAAGTCACCACTATATGAGGCCAGACAATAAAAATTTAGGTATTAATGCATGTTAGAGATTTGGTATAATGAACCTGTAGCGGTAAATTCATGATCGTCAAACTATGGATAAGCTAGACATAAAACAACAAGAGTCGCCACCGCGCTTTTATTTTTTCCAAGGGAAAAGGAAAAAGTACGAACAAAACCCAGAAGTAAGAAGTTTTCAAATCAAAACTAATAAAATTCCAGAGATTACAGGTAAGGGGGTTGGTTACACAGAGGGAAGGTGTTAGCGCCCAAAGTGTCCTAGGTACTCCTAGGGAGCCCTTTTTTGTGTGCATATGTATTTTGTGCAAAATAATGTTTGCAAGAAAATAGAATAGGGGGATGAGAAAACAATTCATTAATTATATTTTTGACAAGACCTTCAGACTTGTGCCTACGTACCAACAAAAAAATGACGGATCAAAACCTCGTAGTTCGTGGTATATATTTCAAAGTGGATACATTGCTTTTAACAAAATTTAAGTTTGAAATGCACAAAGGCCTAAAAATGGTATGAGTGAGTTAGTTCTTTTTGGCTTGTGAAAATTTTAAATCAAGTATGGTTAAGTCTATTTACAAGTTTGATTAAGAAAATGAGTTTGAAAATGCAATGGCATAAGGCCAAAGTTTCTAGTTTGCAATATGGTCAAAGTTTATAAATCAACAAACACAAGCAATGAAGATTTTTCAAACGAGGGAGAGATTTTGAAATTACATAAATAGGGATGAGATGAAGAGACTAATCCTAACCATAAATTTAAAAGTTAAGAGTTGAAAAGATCTGACCAATGGGTTGCAATCCAATAGACAAGAATGTCATATAGAAACCTAAATTCCCTTGGAATTGAGAATCAAGTAACAAACAATGCACAATATATCCACTTGAGAAGCAAGACATTGATTAAAGATAGCCACATCCAAACTTAGCAACTCCATGATCTTCTTCAAATTTGCCCATGTAGCAGATGAATTCCACAATGCCACAAGTCACAGGATCAAAATAACAGCTTCACAATGATCATGTTGCAAATGAACTCAAATGGATCTTCAATGATGTATCAGATGAAGTTTCAAATTCAAGCACTTGCTTACATGAAAGTTGGCATTGGCCAAGTCCTTTGCATAGGGAGTGTTGCCTAAATTCTAGGTCCAACTGTCTCAGATCAAACCAACAGTCCACACAATATATTTTTAGGGTTTTTATTCTTATTATATACATTAATGGTCAAAGACCACACAATCAAACATAATATACATAAACAAAATATATTACAAAATATAGTCCAAGTGGACAAAGTGAAAATGACATTAACATAAACAATTAGAATGGTATCAATAATGGCAAATGAATAAGACTTAAAAATAAAGTGCATTAAAGTAAATGACTTGAAATTAAATGTTAGTCGTTAATGACTTAGAAGTTAGTATTGCTTTTGCTTTTTTGTTTAAGTCATTCTTTGGAGAACACTCAACCCACTTATCACAAGCATGGATCCTTGAACCAAGACATCTTCCAAAAGAAGGAAAAAGGCCAAGTTTCAACACAATACCATGAAAGAGGGGAGACTTACAATCTCACTAACTAGAATGTTATGCCTTTTGTGTGAAAATTTAGCACTATGTTAAGCAATTGTAATTGGACTTATGTAGAAGTCACAACTATTTGAGGCCAAACAATAGAATTTTGATGTTAATGCATGTTAGAGACATAGTATAATGGACTATGCTCATGAAATATTCCACACACAAAAAGAATATGCAAAAGTGGTGGCCTAATCTCATCCATAATCATGTTGATTTTGCAATCAACTAGCCTTAGGATATAGAGATATCATAGGACCATGACATGAATGCATAAAGAAGGGGAATGAGATGAAGAGGGAGTGGAGGTAAATCAAACTCAAATTGGACAAAGGAAGACTTTTACCAAATTAAGATCATTCATTCATTTTGGGAGATGGAATGTACATTCCATCAATCCCTTAAATCCAATGATCGTAACCTAACAAAGTCAAATCAACCTTTTTCAAGGCCCAACAACACAAGTCAAACTTACAAAAATCAATCAAAATGGCTTAACACAATTATTTGGCATTTATTCAATTAAAAATACTAAAAATAATGCATTAATTTAAATAAGGTTGGTCAATTTCCTAAAACCTCATAAAAACACCAAAGAAATGGCTATGAGATTTATCATAGGTCAAATATGGTCAAAGGACCTTGGAGAAAAAATTCAGAATTTTTGGAAACATAAAAGTATTTTTAAATAATTAAAAATAATCACAAAATCAATTAAATCATGAAAAATATTAATAATGATCCAAAAAATGATTTTAATTCAAATTATGAAAGAGGATTTTATTTAAATTTTTTTGGTCAAACTCTCATATTTTTTGGATCAATATTAAAATTAATATGAATTAATGAAAATCAAAGGAATAAAATGAAAATCATAAAATACAAAAAAACGTGGACCACTTGATCTCCCTCATTCATGGAGGTGGCAGATCAAGTGGACACAAATGCGCCTTCCATGATGGAACTTAGTCAGCGCGCCACACAAGTGGTAATCAAAACCAACGCCTGTGATTAAAACATTTTAAATGAAATTAATGGCTCTGAACCATACCACATCACTTCCAGAGCCAAATGTCGGTCACCTTCTCAGGCAGACCTTTCCGGATTGGTTCAATCATCACCATGATTAAAATGAAAAAGTAGGACATGATCTAAAAGAAAAAATGGCATAGAGCACAAACTGACCTCAATTTTAACTAACTCCAAATATATAGAAAGATATGAGGAGTTAAATTTTGAGGTGTGTCAACTGAGTTGCTTCGATTTAACCTCAAAGCAACTCAATCTTATTGCCTACATTGGTAGGACTTCAGACAACCAAAGATCCAAGAGAATTGATGAGAATTGAGTGAGAATCGAAGAGAAGAAAAAATCTGGAAAATACCTTCAATGTTTTGCAGAACTTGATCTTTTTTGCTTCAATTCTTGTTTGATCTTGCTCCAATAGCTTGCAGAAGTGGATTAGGATTGGTACAAAGCTTTGGATCCTGGAGTTTTTGAATCTCCAAATAGTGAGATTCAAACTCAATTTTCAAGTGAAAATTATCAGGTTTTCCTTTGAATTGTGAGGGTTTGAAGAGTGAGGCAAAGCTGGCGCGCAAGGGTCTTCTCAAATGAGCTCAGAGGGTCTCTATTTATAGCAAATTAAAGTGTTATTTGCACACTTGAAATTTATTCCAAAATTGGCGCGCAAGGGTCTTCTCAAATGAGCTCAGAGGGTCTCAATAACTCATCATCATCATTAGTCTTCAGTTTCCCAGATTCACCAGACTGACATACTGGAGCACTAACTGGATTCATTGCAGGCGCTTCAACCTTCTTACTAACTGCAGCCTCTTCTACTCCCTTTGAAAAGACGGGACCAAATACACGACCGTTACGGGTCACCTTTGTGATATCAGCTATATTTACCACAAAATTTGTCGTAGGAAATGGAACCTCTTGACCATTCTCCACCATTGTGGAATTATACTGATAGGGGACAGCTTTATCGAATGCATACGGGACGGGGTCCGCTAACCGTATTACTAACGGGATAATGATCTATTGATGATGTTGTTGTTGCTACTATCAAATTGAATTACTACCCGCTCAGGGGTCTTAAACATCAATACAATTACATTAACATCATCTACTTCCCTTGACTGACAAACTTGGATAAGCCTTCCATCCATCAATCTCTGAATATCCCTCTTGGTTGGTTCTAGGTGTTGGCAGCAATTTTGGTAAAACCTAGAGTGTTCACAAGTTGTCACAAGTGTTGTCTTGACATAAGATAACATGTACCTGCAGGATGTTTAAAATGTGAATATGCAGGATTTTACTGAGATGTTAAACCCGATGTCATTACATCTGTATACAGAACATTCAGTCTGAATGTTATGTATTGTGTGATTGCGTTTTTAATGCTAATCTATGTATGATTGAGGAGATGATTGAACGCGCTCTCAATCAGTAATTACAACTAGATTGACTTATTTTCCACCAAGATCTAATCAGATGTCATGAGAAGATTCAAATGGAAAATAGTTTTAGGGTTTTATGATGTCCAAGCCCAGCCAATTGCTTCTATATAAAGGACATGGAAAACCTGGTTTTATACATAAGAAATAACGAACGAAATATTGAGAGAGAATAAGGGTTTTAGTCTTGTGTGGTCATGTGAATTGTAAGCCATTCATTCATCCATAGTTGATTGAATTGGACTGATTTTTGAGTTGTAATTTTTCCACTCTAAGCTTTTAAGCGTGAGTGTGTGTTTACTTGATTCAAGCTTTTAAGCAAGATCAAGTATGTGTCTTTGAAGAGTGTCTTCTTTTCATTGTAATACTTGTTTTATATCACTATTGTGATTGAGGGGGAGTGAGTAGGATTTCATATCTAAGAGTTCTTAGGTAGAATTCACACGGGTAGAGATTAGGTGAAACGACTGTAACTTGAAGTTGTTTACTAAGAGTCTTTGAATTGATTTTGTTTAGTAGATTTCCTTCCTGGCTTGGTAGCCCCCAGACGTAGGTGAGTTTGCACCGAACTGGGTTAACAATTGCTTGTGTCTCTTGCATTACTGTTCTTTATCTTTTATCCTGTTTGTATTGTTCAGATATTAGTGTTGTGACATTACCTTCGACATCTCATATCTAATACCAGAATTTCAATTGGTATCAGAGCAGGCATCCTGCTCTGGTTCTGGGTGAGATCTAGGAACACTACTTTCTGGTACTATAGATAGAGACGGAGGATCTGTTCACAGACCACCTATTCTGGATGGATCCAACTATGACTAGTGGAAACCTCGAATGGTAGCCTTTCTAAAATCTTTGGATAATAAGGCTTGGAAGGTTGTTTTAACAGGCTGGGAACATCCAGTTATTATTAAGGATGGAGAAGTTACAACTGATAAGAAGGCTGAGGAACAATGGACCAAGGAGGAGGATGATCTAGCCCTTGGGAACTCTAAAGCATTGAATGTTATATTCAATGGAGTAGATAAGAATATCTTCAGATTGGTAAACAACTGTGAGGTGGCTAAAGATGCTTGGAACATTCTCAAAACCACTCATGAAGGCACCTCTAGAGTGAAGATGTCTAGACTACAGCTGCTCACTACCATGTTTGAAAATTTAAGAATGAAAGAAGATGAAAATATTCATGAATTTCATATGAATATCCTTGAAATTGCTAATGCCTCAGGAGCCCTGGGTGAGAAGATGTCAGATGAAAAACTAGTGAGGAAAATACTCAGGTCACTTCCTAAGAGATTTGCCATGAAAGTGACAGCCATAGAAGAGTCTCAAGACATTTCCAATATGAGAGGTGATGACCTAATTGGATCCCTCCAAACTTTTGAGATGGGAATATGTGATGGATCTGAAAAGAAAGTCAAAAGTATAGCCTTCATGTCAAACACTGAGGATAAAGAGGAAGAAAGTGGTCAAGATATTGATGAAGATCTGTCAAATGATGTAGCATTACTGGGAAGACAGTTCAACAGACTTCTGAAAAAGATGGATGTAAGGTCTAAGGCTAATGTCAAGAACATCTCATCTAACATCAGTAAATCCAATAATGCTGGAAGAAGAACAAGATCAGATGAAAAGTCCAAAGAAGGAAAAGGAGTTCAGTGCCATGAATGTGATGGGTATGGACACATTAGAACTGAATATGGAACCTGTAACACCCCAAAATTTGCCCTCCTTATTCACGCATTCATTTTTAGGTCATTTAACATTAGATACATTGCATTTCATCATGTCAATCGGGATTAGCTCCAAGAAGCTTGAACATCATCCAAGACACTTTGTGGGTTCTATTTAGATGATCAGTCAACACAAGGGAAAGACTTGAGTTACTTCCAACAGGGGTCTATTCGTCAGTCAAAATGTTAATCTTGAAGGAGCAAAGGTTTGTTCATGAGCTATCATGCTCGCTAGGCGAAACCCACGTGTTATGCAAAAAAAAATGAAAAACGAAAAAAAAAATAAACAAAAAAATAAATTAAATAAATAAATTAATAAATAAATAAAAGAAAAAATCTCAGACTTGGACCTCTCTCAAAAGCCCACTAAGCTACCAATATTAGGCTTTAAATACTAGAGTTTTCATTGAAATAAGACCCTGGACAAAACCTGGAGAGAAACCTAGACAGAGAGAGTGAGAATTAATCTGCAGCAACCTCCAGGCAACTCTGAAAGGTTCATTCTGACTCACACACTTTCAGCTCAAGCAAACCCTAACATTGGTTTGCAAATCCAGCCGTGCCATTTGATTTCAACCGATCTCTCCAATCAGGTTTGCCCTTATTCTCATTACCTTTGTACTTTGAAGTTGAATACTCTGAATGTTTGAGGTATGATGGATGAATTTCATTAGGTTTTTGCCCACGGGTTCATAATTATGTATGAATGTATAAATAATGCCTTGAATGCTTAATCGTTTAATTTCTGAAGTGTATGCCACAAGGTTTGAGGTTTCTGAAACCATACTGTTATCCATGAAAAATCCAAAACCCGCAGGCGCTCGCTAGCACCTTCGCTAGGCGAGCACGCAGCGACGCTTCGCCAAGTCTTCGCTAGGCGAGACAGTAGCAATCGCGACAGTAGCAATCGCGACAGTTGCATTTGCTTTTTTCTGTTTTGCTCTAATCTGACTTACGTTTGTCATAACATGTTTTCTCCTAATCCTTATCGTGTTTCACTAACCCTTTTGTTGAGTTTTTGTGAAGGCTCACATGACTTTTGCAGGGATAGCTTGCTGGATATTCCACTTTGCTTGTGGGATACCATTTGGGAGATTTATTCTGATTGCCTTGTTGGCACGTTTACTTTATACATGTTTGTTTTGTATGTGTTCGTATCCCCACAGGTAGCGCGGTTCCTTCGTCAAGGACTGCCTTTTTGCATGAGCATGCCTAACCCTACCAACTCATTGATTTTTCTTCTCCTAAGAACACGTTAACTCCTTCTACTACAGGCGAGTAAGTCTCCAAAGGTCGAGCATCCGGTAGATTACGTAGTAACGTCGTTCGTCCAAAACCCAATCCATAACCCCGTAGTTAGCCGAACTACGGCTTGCTCTGATTCTCATTCCATATGAGATACGTAGGCATAAGACGTGATGTCTTAGCGAGCACAATTACCCTTAACCCCTAGGTAGCCGAGCTACGAAGACTCTGATTCTCATATTCAGATGAGATACGTATGCAGTGGATGCGACATCCGTGCGAGTCATTTTCTTTTGACCCCTTTTTTTTAGTAAATAACACATTAGATAAACCCACACCCTTTAGACAAGAACTACAAAAGTGGATCCCGTAGAGTACTACGGATGCGTAAGGGTGCTAATATCTTCCCTTCGCATAATCGACTCCTGAACCCAAGATTTGGTTGCGAGACCCTGTCTTGTCCTTTCCTTTTTCTAGGTTTACTTCGAGCGTTTCCTTTCCCTCCTTTGGGATAAATAACGCACGGTGGCGACTCTCCTGTCTTTCTTCGCCGGTTGTTTTTTTCGCATTCCATTTTTCAGGTTGCGACAGAACCTACCTCAAGAAACAGAAGAAGCGTCTTGCTGCTACTTGGTCTGATGAAAGTGAAATAGAAGAGACTGCAAATCTTGTGACTACCTTGACTGGAAGATGGGGTTCTGATGAAGACTCAAGTGATGATGAAGTGACCTTTGATTAGTTAGCCACTACCTACAGAAAGTTGTGTCACAGAAATGAAGAAGTGTGTCAACAAGTTGAAAGTCAGAACAAAATGATAGCACAACTGCAGAATGAGAAGGCAGAACATTTGGAAACCATCTCTAGGTTAAAGACTGAAGCAGTATTCTTGAATTCTAAACCGGATGAGATGACAAAGTATGTCAGAATGCTAAACAATGGATATGACACCTTAGACAAAATTCTCCAGACTGGACAAATAGCAGGACACAAGTATGGCGTTGGGTTCAATGAATCCAAACCTGAGTGCAGTCACACTGGTAGCAAACCAAAATCCAAACCTGAGTGCAATCACACTGGTACCAAACAAGAGATGTCACATCATATGTCACAACATCATAAAGGAAGACAACAGAAAGGGAAACATCAAAGATGGAGATGTCATTACTGTGGAAAATTTGGCCACATAAAACCATTCGGCTATAAGTTGTATGGTTATCCTAGTCCTTCTCATCATCAACCTAGACCCAAACATCACACAACTGTCAACAAAAAACAATGGGTTCCTAGTGTTACAAACCTGATAGCTCACACTTCCTTCAAAGTTTCAGCCAAAGAAGACTGGTATTTTGAGAGTGGGTGCTCTAGACACATGAATGGAAATAAAAACCTGCTAATTGGCCTTCATCCTCATGCCAACAGCTATGTAACCTTTGGTGATTGAGCAAAGGGTGAAATCAAGGGGATTGGTAAGCTTAACTGCCCTGGAGTCCCTAATCTTGACAATGTCCTACTTGTTAAGGGAAAAATCTGATGTATTTGAAGTCTTCAAAGATCTTTGTCTAAGACTTCAAAGAGAAAAAGAAAGTCAAGTTATCAAAATCAGAAGTGATCATGGGAAGGAATTTGAGAACAGCAAATTTGTTGGATTCTATGCATCAGAAGGAATTAGTCATGAGTTCTCATCTGCCATTACTCCCCAACAAAATGGTGTGGTAGAAAGGAAAAATAGAACTCTCCAAGAATCAGCCAGAGCTATGATTCATGCCAAGAAATTTCCCTACCACTTCTGGGCTGAAGCTATGAACACAGCTTGCTATGTTCACAACAGAGTAACCTTGAAGAAAGGGACTCCTACTACCTTATATGAAGTCTAGAAAGGGAGAAGACCTACAGTCAAATACTTCCATGTGTTTGCTAGTAAATGTTATATCTTGACTGATCGTGAACAAAGAAGGAAGATGGATCCCAAAAGTGATGAAGGAATATTTGGGCTTCTCAACAAACAGTAGAGCATATAGAGTCTTTAATTCTAAAACAAAAGTAATGATGGAATCTTTCAATGTTGTGGTTGATGATCAACAGACTGATGTCACAGACGATGTTGAGACATCTCTAAATGATGCCCCAGCTGATTTCCCAAAAAAAATAATGAGAGTGAACCTCCTCAAGCTGAACCTGAAGCTGACAAAATCAACAAGGGACCCTCCATTTGAATTCAGAAGGATCATCCTAAAGATCTCATTATAGGAGACCCAAATAAAGGGGTCACAACTAGATCAAGGGAAGTGATCTCACATGGGTGTTTTATGTCCAAGGTTGAGCCTAGGAATGTCAAGGAAGCCTTGACTGATGAGTTCTGGATCAATGCCATGCAGGAAGAGTTAGGCCAATTCAAGAGAAATGAAGTATGGGAACCGGTTCCAAGACCCGAAGGAATAAATGTCATAGGAACAAAGTGGGTGTATAAGAATAAATCTGATGAACAAGGGGTGGTTACTAAAAATAAAGCAAGATTAGTAGCACAAGGATACACTCAAGTTGAAGGAGTGGATTTTGATGAAACATTTTGCCCTGTAGCTCGCCTTGAGTCCATTAGACTATTGCTTGGAGTGGCATGTATTCTGAAGTTTAAACTGTTCCAAATGGATGTAAAAAATGCCTTCTTGAATGGCTACTTAAATGAGAAAGTATATGTTGAACAACCTAAATGGTTCACAGATACAAATCTTCCAAAGCATGTGTACAAGTTGAGGAAAGCCCTCTATGGTTTGAAACAAGCTCCTAGGGCTTGGTATGATAGACTCACAGTGTTCCTCACTAACAATGGATACAAGAAGGGAGGTATTGACAAAACCCTATTTGTTCAGAATGAAGGAGGAAAACTCATGGTGGCTCAAATATATGTGGATGATATTGTGTTTGGTGGGATGTCAGATCAGATGCTCGAACATTTTGTTAAACAAATGCAGTCTGAATTTGAAATGAGCCTTGTTGGAGAGATGACCTATTTTCTTGGGCTACAAGTCAAGCAGATGGAGGATTCTATCTTTATATCTCAAAACAAATATGCCAAAAACATTGTTAAGAAGTTTGGCATGGAGAATGCAAGTCATAAAAGAACACATGTTCCTACACATCTGAAAGTCTCCAAAGATGAAAATGGTGTTAGTGTAGATCAAAGTCTTTACAGAAGCATGATAGGAAGCCTGCTATATCTCACAACAAGTAGACCTGACATTGCTTTTGCTGTAGGTGTTTGTGCTAGATATCAAGCTGAACCAAATGTCAGCCACATAAACCAAGTGAAGAGGATACTGAAATATGTCAATGACACCAGTGACTATGGGATGTTGTATACTCATGGATCTGGATCTATGCTGACTGGATACTGTGATGCTGATTGGGCTGGAAGTGCTGATGATAGGAAAAGCACATCAGGAGGATGTTTCTTCTTGGGGAACAACTTAATATCATGGTTTAGTAATAAACATAATTGTGTGTCCCTTTCCACTGCTGAAGCTGAATACATAGTAGTTGGAAGTCGTTGTTCTCAACTGATTTGGATGAAACAAATGCTGACTAAATACAATGTCACGCAAGATGTCATGACATTATACTGTGACAACCTGAGTGCTATAAATATTTCTAAGAATCCTATTCAGCACAGCAGGATAAAGCACATTGATATTCGTCATCACTTTATTAGAGAACTAGTGGAAGAAAAAATCATAGCCCTGGAGCATGTTACTACTGAAATGCAATTAGCTGACATATTTACAAAAGCTTTTGATGCTAATCAATTTGAATGTTTAAGAGGGAAATTAGGGATTTGTATCCATGAGAATTTATAGCAATTAATTTGGAGTGGAAAAGGTAATAAAAATATTGCCTGCCCACTTAAAAGAAAGTGCCCCATTTATGGTAAATCATTACCTAATATTGGAACTACCATCTATAGCATTTTCACACGCAACCTCAGCTCAACCATTTCAATCTTCCTCAAACTTCATCGACCTTCTCTGCTAGGGCAACAAAAATTCTTTCACAAGATGTCACAACATCCTTCATCTTATGGTTCTAAAAACACCAAACTTGCGCACAAAGCTAGAACACCCTCCATGGATTTTCTTAATGAGGACATTTTGGAAGTGATTCCCCTATCAGTCATCCCAGGCGACGCTCCTGGTCTATCTTCCACTGCAGGACATACTCAAGGTAACAGTTCTGATAACCCTACCTCTAAGGATGACATGCATTATACTGATCGTGTCATTAGAAATCTTGTCATGAGGATCCTTAATGAAGGACACTCTGTAAAGGGAGTTTCCACTCCTCTATCTAGAAGGGACCCCTCTCCTGAGGTTGGACCTCAAAATGTGAAAGATGATGATTCATCTAGGTCTGAGAAAGATATTGCTGCAGAAGGACTGTGTTCTTTAGGGAAACCCGTGCCTTGTAAGAAATCTGTAGATGCTTCTCAGTCTAAGTAGCATGACTCTGCTGAGAAGGTGATTGACTTGGAAGAAGAAAGCTCAGATGATGAAGATGACAACTTGCTTCATCACTTGAAGCCAAGTGTTGCTATGTGAGTGAAGACCAGGAAGGGTAGGCCTATGGTTGAGATGATGACAGCCAAAACTGGTAAGAAGGCTACTACTGTAGGCCCTTCAAAGTCTTGGAGTAAAGTGGAGGTAAAGAAGAGAAAGGTAAGAGATAGTTCTGATTCAGAGGAAGATGTTGAAGACGATGTCCTTGACATCTCTCCTGTCAAAAAGGCAACTGTTAGAAAATCCCATGCAAAGGTTGTAGTTGTAGACTTGGATAACATTTCCTTCCATCTTGAAGATGGTGTAGCAAAGTGGAAATTTGTAATCCAAAGGAGAGTGGCTGTGGAAAGGGAATTGGGAAAGGATGTTGTGGAGGTTAAGGAGGTTATGGACCTGATCAAGTCTGCTGGTTTAATGAAAACAGTTAGTGGGTTATCTCAATGTTTTGAAGGTCTTGTTAAAGAGTTTGTGGTGAACATCCCTGAGGACATTGCCGACAAGAACAACAAAGAGTTTTGTAAGGTGTTTGTTAGAGGAAAGTGTGTGAAGTTTTCTCCAACTGTGATCAATAAGTTCCTAGGAAGAGGAACAGAAGATGTTGTTGAACTAAAGGCCACAGACAATGAGGTATGTAGGAAAATAACTGCTGGACAGGTCAAGGAGTGGCCAAGCCAAAAGCATATCTCTGTTGGAAAATTAACTGTGAAATATGCTATCTTGCATAAGATAGGGTCAGCAAACTGGGTACCAACAAATCACATCTCTACAATCTCAAATGCTCTTGGAAGGCTCATATTTGCTATTGGAACCAAGCTTAATTTTGATTACGGAAGATTCATGTTTGAACAAATTGTCAAACATGCTTCTATAAATGCAGTGAAGCTGCCCATAGCTTTTCCCTCAATAATTTGTGGGATAATCCTAAGCCAGTAACCTAGTATTCTGAGCACAAGTGATATCCCTAGTAGAAGAAAATCTCCATTGTCAGTTCATTACAAATTATTTGAAGGTAGTCATGTCAATGACATTGTCATGACATCTGCTGCGAAGAAGCCTGCCTCTCAAGATGGTCTGATTGCTGAACTGAAAGAGACCTGTAAGGAATTGGAGACTGGGATAAGGGTGGCTAAAGCTAGGAAAGAAGCCTTGGAGGTTCTGATAAATAGCTTGGAGCAAGGAGATATGGATAATGTTGGTCAAGCCAAGGAAACAGATGCCCACACCTCAAGTGAGAGGTCTGAATCTCAAGATAAATCAAGTGGCAGTTCTGGGTCTGAAGCTGATGAAGATGCTAGCTCCTCTGACTGAGTATTGGTGAAGATTGTCCCCCTGTTATGATGATGTGCTGTTCTGGATGCCTTGATGTTTGATGCTTGATGTTTTTTTGGCAGTCTTGTTTTGATGCCTTGATGTAATTTTTGGGTTCTCTTTGTGATTTCTCTGGATTTCTTTTATCTCAGCTTATATAGCTGTGTATATTTGTGGTTCTGTAACACCTGACAATATGTTTTAACATTCTATATGTTTTAACATTCTATGTGACATTCTCTGTTGGACTAATAAACATTTATTTTGTCTCATTGGACTCTTTGGTCTATTTTGACTAAAAAGGGGGAGAAGTAGTAGCTAAAGGAGAGCTGTAGTTAATATGTGCTATGAAGTAACTAGGCTATAAACAGATGACAGCTGATGTTGAACAAAATGATGTTCTGTGTTGTAAAGGTGATGTTGAAGGTGATGTCATATGGGGTGATGGATGTTACATGTGTTGTTAAATGAGATGTCTGTGTTGAACAGACTTAGGGGGAGAAGAAGCACATATATGTGTTTAATGTGTGTTTACTAGTTGCTATTATAGCTAGTAAATGTGTGGTTTATTACTTCTGCTGCTAAACTGCTGATATGTTTTATTGTACTCTTGTGAACAAATGGACTGATGTATGTTTTAGCCAAAATTTTCCAAAGGGGGAGTTTGTTGGTTCTAGGTATTGGCAGCAATTTTGGTAAAACCTAGAGTGTTCACAAGTTGTCACAAGTGTTGTCTTGACATAAGATAACATGTACCTGCAGGATGTTTAAAATGTCTATATGCAGGATTTTACTAAGATGTCAGACCCGATGTCATGACATCTGTATACAGAACATTCAGTCTAAATGTTATGTATTGTGTGATTGCGTTTTTAATGCTAATCTATGTATGATTGAGGAGATGATTGAACACGCTCTCAATCAGTAATTACAACTAGATTGACTTATTTTCCAACAAGATCTAATCAGTTGTCATGAGAAGATTTGAATGGAAAATAGTTTTAGGGTTTTATGATGTCCAAGCCCAGCCAATTGCTTCTATATAAAGGACATGGAAAATCTGGTTTTATACACAAGAAATAACGAACGAAATATTGAGAGAGAATAAGGGTTTTAGTCTTGTGTGGTCGTGTGAACTGTAAGCCATTCATTCATCCATAGATGATTGAATTGGACTAATTTTTGAGTTGTAATTTGTCCACTCTAAGCTTTTAAGCATGAGTGTGTGTTTACTTGATTGAAGCTTTTAAGAAAGATCAAGTATGTGTCTTTGAAGAGTGTCTTCTTTTCATTATAATTCTTGTTTTATATTACTGCTGTGATTGAGGGGGAGTGAGTAGGATCTCATATCTAAGAATTCTTAGGTAGAAGTCACACGGGTAGAGATTAGGTAAAAAGACTGTAACTTGAAGTTGTTTACTGAGAGTCTTCGAACTGATTCTGTTTAGTGGATTTCCTTCCTGGCTTGGTAGCCCCCAGACGTAGGTGAGTTTGCACCAAACTGGGTTAACAATTGCTTGTGTCTCTTGCATTACTGTTCTTTATCTTTTATCCTGTTTGTATTGTTCAAATATTAGTGTCGTGGCATTACCTTCGACATCTCATATCTGATACTAGAATTTCACTCTTAACAATGACACATCCTCGAGGGTTCACACTGCATATCACACAACCATCATGGTCATGCTCATAATCACTGACCAAACAGATATCTCTATGAATTACAACCAAACACTGTATGATATAGCAAACATCATAAACCAGATATTCTCCAAGACAACCATCTACCATGTTGATAGAGGAGTTACCATGTGTAAGACCCTAATTTTGACCCTAAGATCCCTCATAGCATCATATCATTGCTCATTGCATTGCTTCAAGGATCATAGCATCTTGGCTCCTTACCCTAGGGTTGGGACTTGTGTGAGTTTGTTTGAGACCACCAAGCATGCTTGAATTGTATATTATTGCTTTTCTTATTTTGTTTACTAACCAAAAGCACAAAAATATGTCACTAACATCTTTTGTTTTGAAGCTCAAGCAATCATGAGATCCAAGGCTCCTAGAAGGCTCCTATGATCATTGAAATGGCCAGATGAAGATGAAAGCAAGCATGACAATGGTCCCAAAGCTCTCAATCATCATATATGTCTCCCAAGTATCTCAATTTTTCAATTTGATCAAGATAAACCAAAAGGGGATGAGGATTGTTTCCCAAGGAAACCCTAATTCAGTTGTTCATTGATTGTGCCTTGCTCATGAAGCAACCTCAACCTATGATCAAATTAAATCAAGGGAAGTTCTTTCATTCATTATTTTATACATATATGAGCCTATGTGAGTGTCCTCAATCATTCATTCATCAAGATTTGAAGTTTGGACTTGAGAAGTTGACCAGTCAAGTCATCTGACTAAATTGAAATCCACTGAGACTTAACGTTTGATGTGTTTGTCAAATGAAGATGACTCCAAGAGAAAAAATGTTCTTAATAACAATATTAACAACTTTAATGTTTATCAAAAATCCATTTGAAACTTGGAAGGTCATCATTCATTTCAAAACATTATAGGTCATTTTGACTGAAACCCTAATTTTGGGTCAACTTCCCAAGGACCTAACTCACTCATTTTTTATGATTTTAATGTGATACCAATTGCATTGAAAATATTAAGATGTCTACTTCAAATGTTATGTTAGAAAAAATTTCATAATCCTAAAAGAAACACATTTGATAATACAAAACATTATAGGTCACTTTGGACCAAAGCCATTGAATCTTGAAAAAGTCCAACTTCAAGTGCCCATTGAATCTTGAAAAAGTTCAAACCCCTTTCTCTCTTGTATATGGCATGGAGGTTGTGCTCCGCGTGGAGGTTGAGATCCCATCAATGAGAGTCTTTATGGAAGCCAAGTTGACTGATGCTGAAGGGGTTCAGAGTCGTTATGACCAGCTGAATTTGATTGAAGAAGGATGAAGAAAGCCTTTGATAAGAAGGTCAAGCCTCGTGTGTTTCGAGAAGGTGAACTCGTACTCAAGAAAGTTTTGTCTTTCACGCCCGATTCCAGGGGCAAGTGGACTCCAAACTACGAAGGTCCATACGTTGTTAAGAAAGCCTTTTCAGGCAGTGCTTTGATACTTACAACTATGGACGGGGAGGATTTCACTCGTCCTGTGAGTTCAGATGCAGTCAAGAAATACTTCGCCTAAAATAAGAAAACAAAATAGCTCGCTAAATTGAAAACTCGAAAGGGCGGCTTAGGCAAAAAATGAGCGTCTCGGTGGATTGAAAACCCGAAAGGGCGGTCCAGACAAAAGTTAGAGACAAAAAAATGAATATATACATCCCGCTAGATTGAATGCCTCACCCTGGGGCAATCTAGGCAAAAATTAGGGATTTGGCAAGTAACTGTATCTTGACAAGACTTTGTTCTACAGCTGTCGTCTGTCAGAGATTCTCGCTCAGTCATCATCAATTGAAGCTTCAAATACATTGGATTCAGAGTTGGTGGAGAAACGGTCATTATGTTCAATGTAGCCTTTTTCCAGTATATATCACAAATTTCAAATTTGTAAAGATCCATGGAGTCTCGCCATTTGCAAACTACCATTCTATCAAATAAATTTGAGCCTTTATCCAATTCTTGGCACCCTTATTTGTTTCTGCTTAACAAATGTTTGCATGTTTTAATTGATGAATATCATTGTTTTAAATAAGGTTTTTATAAAACTATTTTTAAACAAAGTGAACATTCACAATGACTGAAAGGATAAATGGAATATCCTTAGTGCTCTCCCAAGGATAGTATGACCTCCAAAAGGGTAAGACATTTGTTCACATTCCTAGCATATTTTTATTCTCTTCATCATCTTTCAGGTTGTCTCCTCCGTAAGCACAGAGAAGGGTGATATGTCATCAAGTCCCCAGAGAGTTTGGAGTTTTGACCTTGATCTGTATACCTCTACCTCCATCCTCAGATCCCCAGCGAGTATGAGTCTAGCATCTGTGTTTTATCAATTATATGGTTGTCATCCCTTGTATTTACAGACCTAAAATCCCTTATAGATTGATAAAAATTGATATGCTATCTTTTCGAGGAAATTGGTCTTTCCCTCAGCATGAATGGAAATCTCCCGTAGAGTGGACAGAAATTCCTAGCATGAGTGGAAATCCTCAGCAGTTTGGCTTGTAGCCTCTCCTTGGCAGGTTGACTTACAACTCATCCCCGTAAGGGTTGCTTCTGGCAGATTATCCCCGGTATGATTGCCTTCAGTCTTCCCCAGTGGAGTTACATGATCAAAGCTTGATATTCCGTTTTCCCCTCCTTATTGGAAACTTTCCTCCTAGCAGAGATGTTGGTGAAGGTGTTGTGTCCTTCCTCGGCAGAGCATTGGTTCTTTCTCCCTGGTAGAGAAGTCTCTCCGGCAGATGAGAGGAAGTGTTTTATTGGTTGAAACTTCTGTTTGGTGTTTGTTCCCCACAGAGTTTCATATCGTTCCTCCTGATAAGTTTCCCAGTAGAGTTTCTTCTATGATAGATCTCATCCGTGTTGAGCTCCCCCCAGTAGAATTTCCTCTACATCGGATCTTTTGTATGTTCAGCAGCGAATCCTTGGCGGTGACCCTATAGCTTCCCCGACGGAGCAGCTTGTTCCTTCTTCCGGTAGCAAATATGTTCCTTCAGTGGTCAGAAGAGAATGTTGGATTGATGTGTTTCTGTCTGGTGGTTGTTCCCCACTGAATTTTACATCATCCCCTGATAAGATCCCCAGTAGAGTTCTTCTATGACTGATCTTATCCACATCCCTGCTTGTTCCCGAGAATTGTTGGAAGCTCCCCAACATTTGGTAGTTATGACCTTTGCATATCCCCAGTGTTAGTCTTCGCCTCTAGCAGCGACTCTGGTGGATCCCCAACGATGATTGGTGTTTCTTGGTATTAGGTGCTCCCCACCAGATTGGATTTTCTCCTATGGGTCTGGCCTTCTTTTTTGAGATGTTATACCGGATGTCTGTCCATTGATTCCTGAACCTGTTTGTGTTAGATATGTCTGTTTGTCAACATTAATCATACATAAACCACGCATATTCATGCCTAATCATAGCATTCAGATATTCATGTTGCATTCTTTTCCATATATCTTTGCTTGTTATCTCCTGCCTTTGGTGAAACATTCTTCCCCAAGCAGATGTTTGTGTCTGATCTTTCCATTTAGAGTCAGCCCGATAGGCAGAAAGTGTCTATCTTTCCTTCTATACTCCCCACTGAGTTATGTCCTCGTGGATGATTATTGTTTCAGTTTCCTCCCTAAATATGTATTGGGACGGAATTACTCCCCTGAGTTATATCCTCATTCGGTTGAGTCTTGTTTGATTGTGTCTTTCTGGTTTGTTCCTAGATTGACCCCTTCCTTGTTATTTTCCCCTGCAGTTCCCTATGGTTCAGGTGATCAATTGCTCAGTTAATAGTAATTGTTCATCTTCTCCTCGGCAGAGGTTGTGGCCTTCTACCCAGTATCTGGTAGTTGTAAGTCCTATTTATGTGGTTTTCTACCCAGTAACCGGTAGATGTAATCCCCTCTTTGTTGGTTATCTTTATCCAATATTCGGTATTGATATTCCTCCATTTCTGGATATACCACCCAGTAACCGGTGATATATCTTTGGGATCATTTCTTTTGTAAATTTATCCCCCGCGAGTCATCTTTCATTTACCCTTGTTGGTAATGATTGTTTCTCCCTTTGGATTGATCATCGTTTTATACCCAGTAACCGGTATCCCAATGTCCTTTCTTTTCGGTCGATTTATCCTTTATTAACCCAGTAACCGGTTGTGGATAATCTTCCATGCGAGTATGTTATCTACGTTCTGACGGTAATAGATAATATATCTCATGCGCTCTTCAGTCGAAGTCTTTTTCTTCCCCAGTTGAGTAAGATTCGTATTTCCTTGAAGAATCGAATGTCCATCTTGTAAATAGAGTTTTCTTTTTCAGCTCTCCCTTTGGATGATGAGTGTCTTGGAAATATTCCCCAATTCACGCCTGGTTGGTCACCTATTATATGCCCAGTAACCGGTATCCCTGGCGTTCCTTCCCTTCTGCTCCCTATTATGACTTTTTGTCCCTTGTGGAGTCAGATTTTCATGAGTTGAAATATGCCTTTTAGGTTTTCCTCAGATGTTTCGGATGATTGATATCTCTCACCCTTATATCGATCTTGGATATTCTTTCTCCTTGAGCGTGTTTTCCTCTCACCCTTATACCGGTGTACGATCACATGTCTCTTTTTGGAGTTTTATTACCGAGTAACCGATAATATCTCATTCTTTCTTCCTCGGTTGAATCCCTCAGTGGATATTCCCCACCCGAGTCTGAATTTTTTATCCGAAGTATCCTTCGTGGATAGTTTGTTGTATTGGCATATTCCCCAATACATGCATCTTTGTGTCAGCTCGAGTCTTTTCGTTGATTTATTTTCATGGAATCCTTTCGTGTCTCCCAGTAAGTTTTCAAGTCGTGACCTGCTCACGTATTTTACCCTTATTTCTCCCCAGAGTCTCTGTTCTCCCTAGTGAGTGTATTACTCCTATGGATTTTCGGTTTCTCCTGATCTCTTTTTTCCTTTGTGGCCATATGTCCTCAAAGAGTATTAACTTTTGCATGCATACATTTGCATCATGGGGTCTCTTAGGGACCAAAATTCGTCTCTTTGTTATTATTTAAGCCCATTCTACCGTGTCGAGACAAAGATTTTAACCTTCACATCTCCGACTAGAATGACCTTAAATAAGGGCATCTGTAAGACCCTAATTTTGACCCTAAGATCCCTCATAACATCATATCATTGCTCATTGTATTGCTTCAAGGATCATAGCATCTTGGCTCCTTACCCTAGGGTTGGGACTTGTGTGAGTTAGTTTGAGACCACCAAGCATGCTTGGATTGTATATTATTGCTTTTCTTATTTTGTTTACTAACCAAAAGCACAAAAGTATGTCACTAACATCTTTTGTTTTGAAGCTCAAGCAATCATGAGATCCAAGGCTCCTAGAAGGCTCCTATGATCACTGAAATGGCCAGATGAATATGAAAGCAAGCATGAAAATGGTCCCCAAATATCTCAATCATCATATATGTCTCCCAACTATCTCAATTTATCAATTTGATCAAGATAAACTAAAAGGGCTTGAGGATTGTGTCCCAAGGAAACCCTAATTCAGTTGTGCATTGACTGTGCCTTGCTCATGAAGCAACCTTAACCTATGATCAAATTCAATCAAGGGAAGTTCTTTCATTCATTATTTTATGCATATATGAGCCTATGTGAGTGTCCTAAATCATTCATTCATCAAGATTTGAAGTTTGGACTTGAGAAGTTGACCAGTCAAGTCATCTGACTAAATTGAAATCCACTGAGACTTAACTTTTGATGTGTTTGTCAAATGAAGATGACTCCAAGATAAAATATCTTCTTAAGAATAATATTAACAACTTTCATGTTTATCAAAAATCCATTTGAAACTTAGAAGGTCATCATTCATTTCAAAACATTATAGGTCATTTTGAGTGAAACCCTAACTTTTGGTCAACTTCCCAAGGACCTAACTCACTCATTTTTTATGAGTTTGAGGTGATACCAATTTCATTATAAATATTAAGATGTATAATTCAAATGTTATGATGGAAAAAATTTCATAATCCTAAAATAAACACATGTGATAATACAAAACATTATAGGTCACTTTGGACCAAAGCCATTGAATCTTGAAAAAGTCCAACTTCAAATTCCCATAACTTTCTCATTAAAAATCCAAATGATGCAAAATTTAAGTACAAATTGATTGTCGTGAAAATATCTAGAACTTTGATGTTGGAGGTTTTTCCATTTGAAGCTTGCATGATTGAAACAGAAAGGCTTGAAGTTGGTCATTTTTGGCAAAATTTTCAAATACATGTTTTGTACAACAAACCTCATGGCCAGTTTTCACAATTTTCCCAGATCCAAATGGATTTTTTTCCAACATATCTTTTGTTCCTTATGTCAAGACCTTTCCAACCATTTCCCACATGCATATGTTTGGATTTTCCAAGTGGGATTTTCGAAGAGAGGAACATTTGTGACCATTTATGCATTTCACATGAAATCTTCTTACACAAGAAAATGCCATTCAAATCACACGTCCAATTCAACTTGGTTTAAGCTCAGCATTCATTTCCAATTGGTTTTGGGCCTCACATGCGCCTGTACAGGCCCATGCATGGAGGACCCAAAGCTTCATGCACACGGATTCATCACACTCTCCTTGCAGCTTCAACTATAAATAGATGCATTACTTTATTCAATTCTCAACCTGAAAGCGCCTAAAACTCTGCTGGAATTGAACCCTAACCTCACACCAAAGGAATTTTGCATTTTCATTTCACTTTTTAAGTTTGATTTTCAACAACATTAGTTGATATTCAATACTAATTCCTAAGCCTTGCATTCATACCATACCTCAAGATCAAGCTGCAATCAAGAATTGGGAGTGGATCGTACTCATCAAAGCTACACTTCAAAGGTTTACATCTCAACTGTTTTGCTTCGAATCTGACTATATATTGTGCTTTGCTTGAGTTTGCTTGGTTTTCTGAAGTCCTCGTGTGAGAGGCAAGCCAATGGTGGCTTTAATTTCATGAATTGTTGCTCTGCAGATTGAACACCTAGATTTTCCATCTCATATTTCTCCTTCTATAGGGATCTTGAGTGAAATCCAAGGTTACAGGAGTGATGTACATCACCCCAGCTTTAATTTGGTATAAGGCACGTTTTGTTTGGTTGAGGTTGCAAAACCTGCAACTGGTGGTCGGATTTAGTTAACTCACCGGAGAATACGGTGGTTTCCACCACCGTCCCCACGTGGCTGGCCTTGTGTCCATTGGATCTTACATATAGGATCTAATCGTGGCCATGCGTTTTAATTACTTTTTTAAATCCAACGTGTGATGCTGTTGACTAATGCTCACCATGCGTGCGCGCCTCATGTCCCTTAGATTGGACACGTCAATTAATGAATGTGGATCCAACGTTTCCTGATTTTTCCTATTTTATTAATTTCTGTTTTATTTTCTTTAATTCCATTTATTTTCAAAAATTCATAACTCTTTTATTTGGAATCACAAAAATATGGGACCAATTGCAAAAAATTTCTCTTAAATTCTAGTTTCATAATCTGATTTTTAATTATTTTTTTGATTCCATTTAATATTTTTTATGAATTCTTTTGTTTTTGATTGTTTTTAATTCATTTTAAATACTTGTTGATATTCAAAAATGCCAAAAATATTTTCTTAATACATATGGATGATGATAAGTCTATGAAAAATATTCTCATCAATTTCTTAATTGATTTGAGATTTATTTGAGATTTTAGTCCATTTGTGTTATTTTTCTTCATTTTTAATTGTTTAAAAATAGTTTCTGTTTTCAAAAAATATTGAGAAAATTTGTCAAACCTAGTTTGACCATGTTAGACTTATGATGATCCAATTGGACTTATCCAAGTTGATTTGAATTGGATTTGAAGTTCAACCATGATTTGTCCATTTTATTTTATGTATTATTTGAATTCCAAAATATACCAAAAATATGTTTGACCTTTCTTGACTTCTAATCTTCATTTCACTTCTGTTTACCATTGATTGATGTTGATCCCATTCACATTTGATCATTGTGTTTTGGTTATGTCTTTTGAATTTTCATTTTGTACATTTCATCTTCTTCTTTTTCTTTTGACCAATGAGTTAATGATTTGTGGTTAGCCTTGACATATGAGGGGCTTAACCTTCTTTGATCCAAATCAAATTCAACTTGATAAAAGATCAAGTGAATTGCTTTGTGTCCAAGATAGGTTGCTTCTTTGTCAAGCAAAGAACCTGAAATCCATACAAGGTCATTCTTCTTTTCTTTTGGCATGTCAAGTTGTAGGAGCTTGGCTTACTAGTCATGATATCTAACTTGTGTTTATTTGCCTATAGTTTTATTAACCGGCCTCAGATAGTTGTGACTACTACATTAGTCCACTTACGATTGCTTAACATAGCGCTAAATTGCCTTATGGCACACTAGCACTAAATACTAATCACTAACTTTTAATTCAAGCATTTAATTCTTGCAATTTACTTTAATGCAATTTAATTTCTTGCTCATTTATTCATATTGTCTTTTCCTTTTTGCTCATTTGAGCTCATGTTTATGTTTATGCCATTTACCTTTTGCTCACTTGAGCACATTATCATGTAAATATACTATTGCTTGTGTTTGTTTTGTCTTTGTTTGTGTGAACCCAATGCAAAAGGGAGAAAGGACTTAGAATTAGGACCTCACCTATGCTTAATGGAGTTCAAGAGCAACTAGGCCTCATGCCTTTAGAATGCTAAAATTTTTGAAGAGCAACTAGGCCTCATGCCTTTAGAATGCTTACATTTTGATGTTAACTTTAAAGGACCCCTAATCTAAACTCTCTCTTTGTCCATTCTTTTATTGCATTGTGAACTTTTTGATTGTTTGTTCTTGTGTGATAGGGATTCTAAACTTGAGATAGTTAGAAGGACCATTGTCATGAGCATCCAAGTTAAGAGACAAGTCAAATGAAGATCCTAGGAGCTTGATTGAATATTTGTTTGATTGCTTGAGTTAATTGCTAAGTCCAAAGGAAATGAGCATCTTGAATCATCTTTATGATCTCAAGAAAGGAACTCCAAGGGTTTTATTCTCTCCTCTCATCTTTGGATGTTTAGGATTAGCCCTTCTCTTCTTCTCTCCACTCTAACCCAAGACAAACTTATTTTGTGCAAACATTGACATTGTTTTCAAAACTAGAAACCTAGGCCATATGCCTTTGATTTTTCAAACTATTTTCACTAATACTCATTATTAATGAACTCTAATTCATACCTTGACCTCATTTTGTGAATACTTCTAATTTGTAAATTCAACTCACTCCAAGTGATTTTTGTGGTTCCAATGACCATCTTTGATTAAAACTTTTTTCATAAACATTAGCCTTAGGTTTGAGTTATCATAGTGGTTGATGTAAACCTCACCTTATCCTTAGTGATTGGACTATAAGTCTTCCATACTTATTATAGGGTGGATCCCTCACTAGTATGTTAAAGCTCTCCTCACATGGTGGATTGTTGGTTTAAGTTGAGTTTTCTCCATTTGATAACAAAAGACCTTAAGGCTTTTGATCAAATTAATTCACCAATTCTTTTGATATTTTTACCCTGAACTACGAGGTTTTGATCCTACCTTTGTGATGGTACGTAGGCAATGGGTTTATCCATTCAAACAACAAAATTGTAAATAATTTGTATATTCTTTTCTCATCTCCCCAATCATGTTTGCACAAATATTTTCACAAATACCAACCTACCATACAACTTTTCAAAAAGGGCTCCCTTAGAGTACTAAGGATGTTTTGGGTGCTTAAAACCTTCCCATTGCATAACCAACCCCCTTACCCAGGTCTCTGACATTTTTATTAGTTTTTGATTTGATAAAACTTCTCGGTTTTTGTTCGCTTTCTAACCTTTCCTTTGGATAAATAGAAGTGTGGTGGCAACTCGAATTGTATGTTTACTTTTGATTTAGTCAATAAATCATAAGGTAACGAATACCCTGCTACACCATGAACGGGCAACAGATTGGCTTTTACATTCGGCGCACGGTTCTTAAAGGACACCATCCCACTCTTCACAAATTTTTGTACCTCATACTTCAATGGGTAACAATTCTCAATATCATGGCCAGGGGCTCCCTGGTGAAAGGCACAGCGGAGTTCAGGCTTATACCACCATGGAATTGGCTCGGGAGTTTGCGGCGGATTTCTTGGTTTAAGTAGGTTCTTGAGAACCAAATATGGGTAGAGTTCGGCGTATGACATAGGAATAGGGTCAAAAGAGACCTTCTTCCTCTCGAAGTTTTGTTATTGATTATTGTTGTTGTTGTTGGTGGTGGTGGTGCTGGTGGTTCTTTGTTATGGTTGTTGTTGACGTTGTTGTTGAACTGGTACTGATTGATTGTTGGAATTGTTTGAAAACATTGGAATTACTTATGAAACTTGATGTTGATGCTGACGCGGTTGAGGATTTCTTCTGGCATGAGGCCTCCCCTGCCTCCCCATGGACATTGCATTGGTTTCCCCTTCCTTCTTTTTGGAAAAACCACTCCCATACTTCTTACTGTTTGAAGCTTCTTCCTTGGACAAACGTCATTCACGGACTTCTTCCGCTAACCTCATCCCCATGTTTACCATCTCGGTAAAGTCACTAGGCGCACTGGAAATCATGCGCTCATAATAAAATGAACTCGGGGTCTTTAGGAAAATCTTCGTCATCTCTTTCTCTTCCAATGGAGGATTGATCTGAGCAGCAAGTTATCACCATCTTTTAGCATATTCTTTAAGCATCTCTTTGTCCTTCTGAGACATAGACCTCAAATGGTCTCTATCAAGCACCATATCCATATTATACTTATACTGCTTCGCAAAAGCCTCACCCAAATCGTTGAACATGTGAACACTTGCATTGTCTAGCCCCATATACCATCTCAGAGTAGCACCAGTCAAACTATCTTGAAAGTAGTGAATCAATAAGTGATCATTATCAGTTTGAGTTGACATTTTTCTGGCATACATAACAAGGTGACTTAACGAATAAGTGTATCCCTTATACTTTTCAAAGTCAGGGACTTTGAACTTCATCGAGATCTTCAAATTTGGTACTAAGCAAAGTTCATCAGTGCTCTTTCCAAACAGGTATTTTCCTCTTAATGTTTTCAACTTCTTGTGCAGCTCAAGGAACTGATCCTTCATTTCATCCATTTTCTCATTAATATCTGAGCCTTCAGACGGCTCAGAATGGTAGATGGTGTCCTCAACACGAGGTAAGGTATGAACAAATGGAGGTGGCACAGACATGACCGGGCTAGATACCGGCGTAGAAGTAAATGTAGGCGCAAACCCTTCTGGCATGAAAACTTGTGGCACCCCCCACGGGAATCCAATAAGCATAGTTGGACCGGATTGAGTAGCAGCAACATGCATGGTTGAAGTAGCCACCTCGGAGATGACAATCCTCTGGGGAGGAGTTGCGGGAGTTCGTGAAGACTGATTTTGTGCAGCAACATCATACTCCATCATAGCCTTCAATGGGGAAATCTCATCCTTTAGCTCTTTGTTCTCTTGTTACAAATGCTCCATAATTATGGGTGATTAGCACGAGTATTGTATCGGTGAGTCAGCTTGGCTGAAGCACAGAAGAATAACCGATAAGACATTTGGAAAAAGAAAACCGGTTATGCAAATGATGCATGAAATGCATTGTTTTTGTTTGTTTTCAATTTCAAGGAACTTATTGTTTTATTTGCAAACATATAATGACAATAATAACGATTTGATTGACCATAAAAATCTCATTTATTCATATAATATGGAAGGATTACGCTGAGTACAATTTCAGAAACCAAAAGTACAAATACAAGAGAAAAGGAAACTAATCATCTTAAGGATCCCCAAAAAACAGTGTCAGATGATTTGGCTGCTGGCGCGTACTTACTTCAGATGCGTCAGATTTCGGACTCAAAAGATGTCTTCATCTGAGCCTTCTCAAGGACAAGCTGATCAACAATCTTCTTCCAAGAACTAGAAGGCTGAGGCATACTAGAGGAAGCTGGACCCTCTGGCTCTCTCTGTCTCTTCACTTCTCGATCTTCAAGAAGTTCAATAAGTGCATCCATGTCCTTCGACTCAAGCTACAACTCGTCGTGCTTTCGGCTCAAAGCATGGAACCGATCTTCCTACATATCTCTCTCTTGCTTCATCTTGGCGAGTGCGTCTTCCAACTTCTTTACATCTTGGATAGGGAGAGTTAATGGCTCAACCACAACCAAAGACATAGGTCTCTCACAAGCATATGGCATCTTCAACTCCAAAGCTCTCTTCTTCACCTAAGTAGTGTAAGATTCCAAAGTTATACAATTGCGCATACCAAGCTCGGATCTCCCTTTCCTATGCACTTTATGCCAAGCATGTATCATCTTCTGCTTCAAATGTTGGGGATCTTTACCCTCTTGATAGAAAAGACCTTCTAACTGAGTGTTATTAGGTTTGTCTCTCAAGGGGAACCCAAGTTGACGACGAGCCAAAGTAGTGTAGTTAATTCCTCCTTGTGTACCAATGAGAGACACATTAGAGAATTCACCACAACTATCAACAATGTCCAAGCTACTCAATGTAGAGTCATACCAAACAATATCATCATTAGTGAGAGACATAAGTCTCTAAGACCATCGTAGACATTGTTTGTTCACCATAAAAGCATGTGTTTGAGGCAAGTGCGAAATAAACCACTTGTACAGAAGAGGAACATAGCACACAATAGTACCACCACCTTTAAAATTCCTAAAATGCAAAGAGAAGTACACATCACCCAACAGAGTAGGAACGGGATTCCCAATTAAGAAGATTCTAATAGAATTAATATCAATAAAATCGTCAATGTTAGGGAACAAAGCCAAACCATAGATGAGCAACACAAAGATGGCTTCAAAAGCGTCCATATTATCGGCTTGAGCAAAGACAATAGCTTTCCCTATGAGAAACTCAGAAGTCAACCCAAACATTCCTCCTTTCTTCACCCAGTGAGCCTCAATCTCAGACTTCTTCAGATGAAGAGCTTCGGCTATGATATGAGATTTGGGGATCTTCTTCAATCCAGTAAAAGGCATCTTGTCAGAAACAGGTATTCCCAAGAGACGGGCATACTCCTCTAACGTAGGCATAAGCTGATAATCAGGAAATGTGAAGCAACGGTAGAGAGGGTCATAAAACTGAACCAACACACTCAAGAGTCCTTCAACCACATCAGTAGATAACACAGATAAAAGCTTCCCATGATGTTTCTTGAAGTCCAAGGGATCTAATACAAAGGATGACAACTTCCTTAGCTCTTCCAAATCATGACATCTGAAACTGTACTTCTTAGTATTCCTTCGTCCATAATCCATTGTCTGAACTTTTCGTGCAATGAATGTCATGATACGTATGAATGCATGAGTGCAACAATCACAAACAAGGGATCACACACAAGGCAAAAAAACAAAGGTCAAGGTATGAATCAAGTCATTGTCAAGATCAATCATCCATTTTGGTGGATTATGGTTTTCACCTTGTTGGTTCTAAGTGTTGGCAACAATTTTGGTAAAACAAAGAGTGTTCACAAGATGTTATGTGTGATGTCTTAACATAAGATATCCTGTGTACCTGCTGGAGTTTAAAAACATAATTATGCAGGATTGTTTCAGAATGTCATAATGACATGGCATCTGATGATGTGTACCTGTTGGAGTTTAAGAAATATAATTATGCAGGATTGTTTCAGGATGTCATACACAATGTCATGGCATCTGATATGGTTGTACCTGCTGGAAATTATAAATGGAATTATGGAATTATGCAGGATTGTTCCAGGATGTCAGACCCGATGTCATGACATCCTGTACACAGAACATTCAGTGTGAATGTCTGGTGTTTTATGATTGCACAATTAATGGCAATCTATGTATGATTAAAGATCTGATTTGAAGGCACATTCAATCATGGATTACAACCTGATTTACTTATTTTCCAAAGAGATCTAGCTAGCTGTCATGAGAAGATTTAATTGGAAAATAGATTTAGGGCTTTCAAGATGTCCAAGCCCAGCTGAAAGCTTCTATAAAAAGGGACTTGGAAAACCTGTTTTTACACACAACTAGTACTGAGCGAAATACAGAGAAAGAGCTAGGGTTTGTGTCTTGTTTAGTCGTGAGACTTGTAAGCCATTCAAGTCATTCATTAATGATTGAATTGGTTTGATTTGTGGTTATAATTTGTCACTCTAAAGCTGTTAAGAAAGAGTGTGTGTCCACTTGATCAAAGCTGTTAAGCAAGATCAAGTGTGTGTCTTCTTGATCAAAGTTGTTAAGCAAGATCAAAAGTGTGTCTTCTTGATTGAAACTGTGAAGTAAAATCAAGAGTGTGTTATTGAAAAGTGTTCTCTTTTCTCAAGGGATTGTTGTTTAAGATCACAGGTGTGATTGTAGGGAAGTGAGTGGGTTCTCATATCTAAGAGTGCTTAGGTAGAAATTGCACGGGTAGAGATTAGGTGAGAAAGACTGTAACTTGTTGAAGTGTACGGAGAGTCTTTGAACTGATTCTATTTTAGTGAATTTCCTTCTTGGCTTGGTAGCCCCTAGATGTAGGTGAGTTGGACCGAACTGGGTTAACAATTGCTTGTGTCTCTTGCATTTACTATTCTTTATCTTTCTTCTGTTTATGTTATTCAGATATTAGTGTCGTGACATTACCTTCGGCATCTCATATCTGATACTAGAATTTCAATTGGTATCAGAGCAGGCATCTTGCTCTGGTTCTGGGTGAGATCTAGGGACAACACTTTCTGGTACAATGGAGAGAGATAGAGGATCTATTCACAGGCCACCAATTTTGGATGGATCTAATTATGACTACTGGAAACCTAGAATGGTAGCCTTCCTAAAAACTCTTGATAATAAGGCGTGGAAGACTGTGTTAACAGGCTGAGAGCATCCAGTAATTACTAAGGAAGGAGAAGCCACTACTGATAAGAAGCCTGAAGAACAATGGTCCAAGGAGGAGGATGATCTAGCCCTTGGAAATTCTAAAGCATTTAATGCCATCTTCAATGGAGTAGACAAGAACATCTTCAGATTAGTAAACAACTGTGAAGTGGCTAAAGATGCTTGGGACATTCTTAAAACCACTCATGAAAGCACCTCTAGAGTGAAAATGTCTAGACTACAGCTGCTCACCACCAAGTTTGAAAACTTAAGGATGAAAGAAGATGAAAATATTCATGAATTTCACATAAGTATCCTTGAAATTGCCAATGCCTCTTGAGCTTTGGGAGAGAAGATGTCAGATGAAAAGTTAGTAAGGAAAATACTCAGATCACTCCCTAGGAGATTTGCTATGAAAGTAGTAGCCATAGAAGAATCTCAAGACATTTCAAATATGAGAGTTGATGAGATAATTGGATCCCTCCAAACATTTGAGATGGGAATATGTGATGGATCTGAAAAGAAAGCCAAGAGCATAGCCTTCATGTCAAACACTGAAGAGGAAGATGAGGAAGGTGGTCAAGATATTGATGAAGATTTGGTAAAAGAGGTAGCAATGTTGGGAAGACAGTTCAACAGACTTATGAAAAAGATTGATGTGAGATCTAATGTCAAGAACATCACATCTAACACCAGTAAATCCAACAGTCTGGGTAGAAAAACAAGGTCTGAAGAAAAGCCCAAAGAAGTTCAGTGCTATGAGTGTAATGGGTATGGTCATATTAAAACTGAATGTGGGACCTACCTCAAGAAACAAAAGAGGAGTCTTGCTGCTTCTTGGTCTGATGGAAGTGAAACAGAAGAAGCTGCAAATCATGTGACTGCATTGACAGGAAGATAGGGTTCTGATGAAGAGTCAGGAGATGATGAAGTAACCTTTGAAGAGCTGGCCACTACCTACAAAGAGTTGTGCAACAAAAGTGCAGGAGTGTGCAGACAAGTTGAAACTCGGAGGAAAGTGATTGCTCAGTTGGAAAATGAAAAGGAAGAATATGTGGAAACCATCTCCAAGTTGAAGACTGAAGCAGTACTCTTAAAATCCAAACTAGATGAGATGACCAAGTATGTAAGAATGCTTAACAATGGATCTGACATCTTAGACAAGATTCTCCAGACTGGATAAATAATAGGGGACAAATCTGGGATTGGATTCAATGAATCTAAGGCTGAGTGCAGTTACACTGGTTATAAACCAAAATCCAAACCTAAGTACAACCATGTTAAAAACAAACTTGAGATGTCACATCATATGTCTCAACATCAGAAGGGAAGACAGCAAAAAGGGAAGCATCAAAAATGGAGATGCCATTACTTGGAAAATTTGGCCACCTGAACCCCTTCTGCTATAAGCTATATGGTTATCCTACTAGCTCACACTTCCTTCAGAGTTTTAGCCAAAGAAGATTGGTATTTTGACAGTGGTTGCTCTAGACATATGATTGGAAACAAAAATCTGCTAACTGACCTTCACCCTCATGCCATGAGTTATGTTACCTTTGGTGATGAAGCAAAGGGTGAAATCAATGGAATGGGTAAGTTGGATTGCCCTGGAGTTCCTGACCTTGACAATGTCCTACTGGTTAAGGGATTGACTGCAAATCTAATAAGCATCAGTCAACTGTGTGATCAAGGTCTGAATGTAAACTTCACTAGAACTGAATGTCTGATTACTAACAAGGAAAATGAAGTTATCATGAAAGGGGTAAGGTCCAAAGACAACTGCTACATGTGGAGCTCTCAAGAAATTGGTTACTCTTCAATGTGTACCTTAGCCAAATAGGAAGAAGTGAAGATATGGCATCAAAGATTGGGCCACCTGCATCTTAAAGGTATGAAAAGGATCATATATGTTGAAGTTGTTAGAGGAATTCCTAACTTAAAGATTGATGAAGGAAAAATCTGTGGAGAATGTCAGATTGGTAAACAAACAAGGATGTCACACCAGAAGCTCAGACATGATACCACTACCAAAGTTTTGGAACTCCTCCATATGGATTTGATGGGACAGATGTGTGGTTTTTGCAAGTATACGAACGCGTCAGAGTAATATAAAAGATTATCGAATCCATAGAGACCAAGTGTCAAGCTATCGTTATCTATTGTTAGGGTGTTTATCAAAGGTAATTGAAATAGGTGTTCTAGCCTAGAAAGGTGATCGGCTACTACATTTTCAGTGCCTTTTTTATCTCTTATGTCTAAATCAAACTCTTGTAGTAATAGAATCCATCGGAGTAACCTGGGATTGGCATCTTTTTTACTTAATAGGTAACGAATGGCAGCATGATCGGTGTAAACTATAATTTTTGCTCCTACTAGATAAGATCTAAATTTGTCTATAGCGAAAACTACAACGAGTAATTCTTTTTCAGTTGTTGCGTAGTTAAGTTGGGCAGCATCTAGGGTTCTACTATCATAATAAATGGCATGTAATTTTTTATCTTTCCTTTGTCCTAGAACGGCTCCAACTGCATAATCACTAGCATCCCACATTATCTCAAAAGGTTCCGACCAATCAGGTGGTTTCATAATGGGTGCAGATACTAATGCTTGCTTTAAAAGATTAAATGCGTCATTACATTTTTCATCGAAAATGAATTCGGCATCTTTCATTAAAAGTCCGGTTAAAGGTTTAGTTATTTTGGAGAAGTCCTTAATAAAACGCCGGTAGAATCCAGCGTGTCCAAGAAAGCTTCGAACTTCTCTGATGGTTTTTGGGGGTTTTAGGTTTTCTATAACGTCTATTTTGGATTTATCTACCTCTATGCCTTTTTCGGAAACTATATGTCCTAAAACTATTCCTTCGGCCACCATGAAATGACATTTTTCCCAGTTTAGCACGAGGTTAACTTTCACGCATCTCTCCAGGATTTTCTCAAGGTTAGCAAGACAATTGTGAAAATCGAATCCGCAAACCGAGAAATCATCCATAAACACTTCCATGATACCATCTAGGTAATCTGCAAAGATTGACATCATGCAGCGTTGGAAAGTCGCTGGAGCGTTACAGAGGCCGAATGGCATTCGTCTGTAGGCAAAGGTTCCATAAGGGCATGTAAAGGTAGTTTTTTCTTGATCTTCGGGGTGAATAGGTATTTGGAAGAATCCAGAGTATCCATCTAGATAACAGAAGTAAGAGTGTCTGGCTAGACGCTCCAACATTTGGTCTATAAATGGTAAAGGGAAATGGTCCTTCCTAGTTGCTTTATTTAATTTTCTATAATCTATACACATCCGCCATCCTCCTTCTAAACGTTTCGCTACATGTTCGCCTTTATCGTTTTGCACGACTGTGATGCCTCCCTTTTTAGGTACTACATGCACAGGACTCACCCACTTACTATCCGAGATCTGATAGATTATACCTGCCTCAAGTAACTTAATAACTTCCTTCTTAACAACATCACTCATTATAGGGTTTATTCTTCTCTGATGCTCCTTAGAGGGTTTTGAATCTTCTTCTAGCGAAATCTGATGCATGCATACGGATGAGCTTATACCTTTCAGGTCAGAGATATTATATCCTAAGGCTGAGGGGTTTCTTCGTAAAACGTCTAAAAGTTGGTTCGTTTCCTCATGGCTCAAGGTAGCGCTAACTATCACTGGACGGTTCATCTTTTCATCGAGGAACTCATATCTCAGGTTCTTAGGCAGTTCCTTAAGTTCTAAGGTTGGTTTCTTAGGGCATGGCATAAGATCTGGGGTAAGGGATAAACATTCGTAAAGGTTATCATCGATGTAAGGTTCTTTAAAGTCATCATCTTCCTTTATGGGGGTTGATGGTAACTTAATTGTTTTTATAATTTCTTTTTGTTCTAATTCGCTAACACATTCATCAATGATATCTAAGGCATAACATGAGTCTCCCATCACAGGTGCCATAAGAAATTTCTAAAGTATAAATTCTATTTTCTCATCCCCTACCTCAAATGTCAACTTTCCTTTCTTGACATCTATTATGGCTCCTGCAGTCGATAAGAATGGTCTACCTAGAAGGATTGGTATATCATTGTCCTCTTTGATGTCCATGACAACAAAATCAGTAGGGATAAATAACTGACCTATCCTAACAGGAACATCTCCTAAAATGCCTATCGGATATTTGACAGATCTATCGGCTAACTGAAGTGACATCTTAGTGGGTTGTAATTCTCCTAAGTTTAACCTCTCACAAACTGCTAAGGGCATTAAGCTCACACTAGCTCCTAAGTCTAGAAAAGCTTTATCGATGATATGATTACCCAGAAGACAAGGAATAGAGAAATTTCCAGGGTCTTTATCTTTCTTTGCTAATTTTTCCTCAGAAATAGCATTACATTCCAAAGGCTTCGGATCGTCAAGTCTACGTTTGTTGGTAAGGATGTCTTTCAGAAACTTTGCATAAGGTATTTGGGTGATGGCTTCTATGAAAGGGATTTCTACATGAAGTTTTTCTATAACTTTAATAAATTTTTGATACTGTTTATTGATCTGGGTTTGTTTGAGTCTTTGCGGATATGGTATAGGTGGTTTATATGGCGGGGGCGTTACGTAAATTTTATCTTTAGGTTATTCTCCTTTCTCTTGACCTTCCTGGTTTTCAGATTCCCCTGGTTCCTTTACTTTGTCCGGGGGTTTGGTACCTTCCTTAGAAGTTTCGGGCTCACTCAATCTTGGGTTTGGTGGCTCATCATAAGCGTTCCCACTTCGTAGGGTAATGGCATTGGCTTGTCCTCTCAGATTTTGTTGAGGTTGTCCAGGGAATTGTCCTCCAGGTGTAGTCTGAGGGGCTTGGTTTAAAGCTACCTGAGAGATCTGGGTTTCAAGCATCTTGGTATGAGTAACTATTTGGTCAACCTTGGTTCCTAACTGAGTAATCAATTCGTTAACACGAATGTTTTGGTTCATAAACTCCTTGTTTTGTTGGGTTTGAGCGGTGATAAAATTTTCCATAATTTTCTCAAGGCTCGGCTTTGGTGGTACAGGTTGCATAGGTTGATTTGATCTAGGGGCTTGATAACTAGGTCTCGGAGGTGCATTGTTTTGAATAGGTTTATTGTTTTTATAGGAAAAGTTCGGGTGATTCCTCCACCCAGGGTTATAGGTATTCGAGTATGGGTTCCCTTGGGTATAGTTCACTTGCTCGGAGTGGGTTTCGTTTAATAGACTGCATTCTGCGGATTGGTGTCCTTTGGTTCCACATATCCCATAATCCGACGAAACTGCGGCTACAGTAATCGGGTTTATGCACATATGCTCGACTTTGAGGGCTAATGCGTCCATTTTAGCTTGCATCATGTCTATAGAGCTTAGTTCATGCACTCCTCCTTGGACTTCCTTCTTCTCAACTGTCGCTCGTTCGACTCCCCATGATTGATGGTTTTGAGCCATATCTTCAATGAGGGCACTAGCTTCAGGATAAGGTTTGTTCATCAGAGCACCGCCTGCGGCAGCGTCGATGGTCATCTTTGTGTTGTAATGAAGTCCATTATAGAAGGTTTGAATGATTAACCAATTTTCTAAACCATGATGTGGGCATGCTCGTAACAACTCTTTATATCTCTCCCAAGCTTCGAACAGCGATTCTCCTTGGTTTTGGGTAAATCTAGTTATATGGTTTCGAAGAAAGGCGGTCTTACTCGGGGGAAAATATCTAGCAAGGAAAACTCTTCTAAGGTTATCCCAAGTCGTAATGGAATTGGGTGGAAGGGAATCTAACCATGATAGGGCTTTATCTCTGAGGGAAAAAGGAAATAATCTTAAACGTATTGCCTCAGGAGAAGCTCCATTGGTTTTAAAAGTATCTGCTAATTGAAGAAATATTTTTAAATGTTGGTTAAGGTTCTCGGTAGCGAGACCCGCGAATTGTCTCTGTTGCATTAGTTGCAATAGGGATGGTTTAAGTTCGAAATTATTAGCTGGGATGATTGGGTTTACTATACTAGAACTAGGTTCTTCATTAGATGGTTGAGCGAAGTCCTTAAGAGGTCTTTGGTTTTGATCTTCGGCCATAGCTCTCTTAATTCTATGAAAGAATAAACGTGCGCGAGCGTAACGTTCAGGTTCCGCCAGAGGGTTTACTAAATTTAAACTTCCGGTGCTGCGAGTTCTTCGCATTGACCGGCGGGAAATAACCTAAGTCTAAACGATATAACAACAGGAAAATGAAATTTGACAAAATTGGTCCCCGGCAACGACGCCAAAAACTTGATGCGTGGTTTTTGCAAGTATACGAACGCGTCAGAGTAATATAAAAGATTATCGAATCCACAAAGACCAAGTGTCAAGCTATCATTATCTATTGTTATGATATTTATCAAAGGTAATTGAAATAGGTGTTTTCAGAGTGTGCACTGAAAGTTAAAGTGTTAAATAAAGATTAATTAATAAAGACAGGGTCGAATGTAATTCACATAATTAATTGATAATCCAAGTACTTGCTAATAGAATTACTTATAGGCAATGTTTCCTACTTTGAAAAGAACTAATTTAACGGGAACTGTCGCTTTCGCGTATTCAGAACCGAGTTGTACTCCCTAATCGAACCCTCTTATTGTCACTTATAAAAAGGCGCGCAATGTGTTAGAATAGTAAACCTATTTTTAAGAAATATAGTATCTTGACTAAGTTGAAAAGTATTATAACCTGGATTTCTTAACCAAAATAGGTTCTTACGAACCAGACTCTAAACTTATAAACGCGTCCGAAAATAGTTTTAAAATATCTTTTCTTCTTAATGTTAAAAACTCCTAATGAACTAAACAAAGCGCTTTCGCTGTTTTTGAAATAGTTAAAAACAATTAAGTTTAAATAGACGTTGGACGGCTTTCGATCTTACCCAACGGAATTGAAGTGCGGGAAAACTTAAGTTGAAAGTTAAAATAGCCCTTAAGTGTTTCTACGAACAATTGTACGGATTATCGGTTCAATTACGATCCTTACATTCTAACCTTATAGATTTAGTTAGACATGATAAAGTAAAAGTGCTTTAATTTAAATAAAAGTAGTGCAAGTGCGGAAACTAAATAAAAGTAGTGCGAGTGCGGGAAGTAAATAATTTAAAGCGAGTGCGAGGAAATAAACAAAAGTAAAGCGAGTGCGAGGAAATAAACAAAAGTAAAGCGAGTGCGAGGAAATAAATAATTTAAAGCGAGTGCGAGGAAATAAATAATTTAAAGCGAGTGCGGGAAATAAACAAAGTAAAGCGAGTGCGAGGAAATAAATAATTTAAAGCGAGTGCAAGAAATAAACAAAGTAAAGCGAGTGCGGGAAATAAATAAGATAAAGACAAGTAATAAAAACCTGCTCCAATCGGAGGGGTGAGTAAATTACAATGCGGAAATGAAAATGGCGGCAGGATTAACTTCCTCCCAAAGTGCTCCAAATTCGATTACAGACTCTATCAATGACTTGATTACACAATTGTGGTAACACTCCAATGCGAAGCGATCACCACTATAAAATACTGAATATATGCCTAAGTGAAACAAATTTGCTTCTGAGTTTTCCTCTGTTCCAAGTTTGGATGATTGTAAAAGTGAATTCGCATTTCTATTTATAAGCAAGTAGAAAGATGGAAATGACTTGGATGCCCTTCAACTTGAAAATAGGAGGGAACCGTTTTTCCTCTTGTGGCGCCCGCCACAAGGCCATGGCGCCCGCCACAAGCACAATATGGTGCGCCTTAGTGGAAGTAGTGGGAAAACATGGGAGTTGATGGAAGTTGAATTTGACACGTCATGGCAGGGTCTATGGCGCCAGCCATGGGGTAGGCCACAAGAACAAAATGCTGAATTTTAGCGTTTTTAGCCCTTTTTCACTCCTTTTCTCGATCGGGGCTCCGATTAAAGTAAAAACCTGAAAACAAAGGAAAACATAGAAATAACACAACAAAATGACAATAAAGCAACTAGAATGCATGTGAAATCGAAGTCGAAAATACGTAAATTTCAGTGTTATCAGGGACCCATGCAAGTAGAAAGTCTTGGTGGGAAGAAGTATGCTTATGTGGTGGTGGATGATTTCTCCAGATACACCTGGATCAATTTCATAAGAGAAAAATCTGATGTGTTTGAAGTCTTCAAGGAGCTTTGTCTAAAACTACAGAGAGAAAAGGAAAGCCATATCATCAAAATTAGAAGTGATCATGGGAAGGAATTTGAGAACAGCAAATTTGCTGAATTCTGCTCCTCAGAAGGTATTCATCATGAGTTCTCATCTCCCATTACTTCTCAGCAAAATGGTTGTAGCACCTCAAATTTGCACCTATCATTGTACATACCATCTCATATTAGGTCATAGCATATCATGATACATTGCATAGCATTTGCATTGTCCCCAGTTGCCTCAAGAGCAAGCAAGCAAGAATTAGGTCAAACTGATCAGGAGATCAGTCAACCAATCAAGCAAAGTTGTTTCTCAAGGATCCAAGGCCCTAGGGTTTGTCCAACAAGCTCACATGCCTTGGGGGTCTTTTTGAAGTGTTCAAGTCAAGGGTTGAAGGCTCAGAGGTCAACAGTCAATGCACAGGCAGGCAGAAAACCCTAAACAGTCAACAATCAGTCAAAGCAGTAGATGGTGGCCATTCTTGTGGAATTTGGGCACCATGATCAATCATCAAGAGTTCATATGTCTTGGGACATCATTTGAAGTCAAAGTCTCAAGGAACTAGGGTTTGGAATTCATCAGAAGTGCACAGTCAAGTCCAAAACCCTAGAAAGTCAAAGTTGGTCAACTGTGGTTGATTCTTTGGATTTGATGGATAAAAATGGTTTGAAGGAGTTTATTCATGTCCTAATAGGCCTCATGTGTCATGGCAATCAACATCATGGAAGAATTTGAGGCAAATCAGAAGATTTCCCAAAATAGAAAGTGGACCTGTAATTTCAACTGCCAAAAATAGAAACTTCTTGATCCTCAACTTGCATCATGATACAAGCTTCAAATGAATTTTTGCCCAACATGAAGGTTGAAGATCTTGTTCTCCCATTTTCAAAAAGTCCAAGAACTCTCAAATCCCATGTATGGTTGTCAAGATATGATCCAATCATTTTCACAAAATTTTGAACTTCAACTGAGCATATCTCCCAAACCATAAGGCCAAATTTGGTGGGGTTTTTTCCTACAAACCACATTTTTCATCCTCTTTCCAAAAATATAAATTTCATGACCTAAAACCTTGCCAATCAAAATGGCATTTTTGGACCTTTTTCATTTAAATTCAAAGTTTGACCAAACTTTGACTTTTTGCTTCTTTGACTTTTTCTTGACTTGACCAATTGAGAAATGTTCTAAACCATGTTTGTGACTTGTCTCAAGCTTAAAAGCATGTTCATAGCACCATTACACTCCATTTTTGAATCAAAATGCAAAGTAGGCCAATGGTGCAAATAGCTATACAAATGCAAGGCAAGTACAGCATTCTAGTACAGAATAAAAACAGCAATTTGCATGTCCTTTTGCAGCCTATGCCCAGCCCACTCGACCAGTTTACACCTCCCTTTGCCCACTTATTTCCAAATTAGCAAAATAGCAAATGGGGCATTTTGAACTAAACCAAGTTACAACATGGATTAAGGACCTAAAACAGACAATATAAGCAATGTTTTCTGTCACTTCAAACCCTAATTTACACAGCCTACCAAACAAAAAAGTTCATTCTCCTCTCTCTTGCATTTTTGCATTTGTGCTCGATTTGGAAGAATCTTCAGAAACCCTCGAGTTGGCTCTGTGTTCTCATCATTTACTAGCAATTTGGAACCGATTTGAAGTCTTATTTCATTGCTGTAACCTTATTCCTCGCTACTGCTACACGAAGCCATGTCCATGGTGAAATCTGATTTGAGCTGGATTTGATGGCTTTAAGCTGAGCTTCTCCAACTACCCTTCACCATCAAGCATTGTGGATCTCTGTTTGAACTGGAAACATCAAATACACCACTGT
Organism: Lathyrus oleraceus; assembly: GCF_024323335.1. Lineage (NCBI taxonomy): Eukaryota > Viridiplantae > Streptophyta > Magnoliopsida > Fabales > Fabaceae > Lathyrus > Lathyrus oleraceus. The sequence goes on from NC_066582.1 coordinate 117,206,221, forward strand.
TTCAACAATTGCTTCAAAACCAAGTTAGTTTTCGATCCTTTCCTTTCTCCACACTATATCATGTTTTTGGTAGGTCCTATCATGCTGAACACATTACATTTTGTTTTACTTGAAATGATGATGTTATGAGGGAGAAATCTGAAAAATAAGTTTGGTGCTCATATGATGTTTGGCTCGATTCCTGGTACACAACATGTTTGGTTGAAAATTGATGTTGGTTTCTCATTCACCTTGCCATGCTGAGCATTGTTATGTGTGTGTTTTTAATTTCTGGAAATATCATTGAAAATTCGAATTGTTGATGATGATGTTCATGTGCTGCTCATGTCTAGACATTACCCTGCCCAGAAATTTCCATTGTTTATGTTTGTTTTGTTGCTGATTGATGCTTCATGATGATGATGTTGCCTGAACATGCTTGTACCAATGCTATGTTTGATTGCCATGATTTTCGAGTTCAATGGATAATGGTTTGTTTGATGTTGCTGGACATTGTTTGTTGTTGTTTTAAAAAGGTCCCTAGAAACCTGCCCAGAATGCATGAGCTCGTGTTTCATTTGTATGTTGCATGATGCGTTTCAGTAGCATGTTGATGGTTTGATTGAATTTTGCCTGGCTGATGTGATTACAATTGCCCTGCTTCCAAACCCTAGTTCATGTGCATGAAATCCCCAGAATCGTGTTTGCCTTTGGCTGTTGTTGTTGCCCATTTTGCATTTCAATGTATGCTGTTGTGATTGCTTGGACAAATTAGTTTTGATTATTGTTAATGGACATGAATTCATATGCCAAGCATGCTGTTAAAACCTTAGGGTTTTAGAAACTCAGAGCTTTGAAGCTCATTGGCCATGTTACTGTTCTATTGGCTGGGAGCCAATCAGAACATTTTATTTGCCTTGCCAAAGCTGTGTCGTTTCATTAAGTTGGGCACTTATTTACTGAAATGCCATCGTTGACCCCCATGTTGACCAATTCTTCATGCTATCTTGTTCATTTTTGCTTCAAATATCACTCAACTTCAACAATTAATTTCTAATTCATTTTTCATCCAAAAATTATGATTCTTTTTCCATGATGTTCATGATTGAGTCTATTATTTAATTATGAATTTTAATTAATTTTCCATTGGCTGGATTTTTAACGATAATTATTTTCTTGACATGTATGCCAAAATGATACATTGTGCCATTCCTTTTGTGAAATACTCATGTTATATCCAATGCCTTTGAAATTTTTTGTGGTGAAACTAGACACATTGACCTTCATTTCCATATAAAGTTTGTGCATTTATCATTTGTGGATTGAGAGTTATGATTTTCTGAAGTTATGTGTTGCATTTGGTGTCATACCATGATCATGTATTTTCACAAATTTTGTTCACACACTTCCCCACATCCAAATGACCCCAAATTTTGCATGAGTCATCTATCATATGTCTAGTTGATGTATGAATTTTCTTGGAATTAATCTTGCTGTTTTCCATTTGATTGTGAATTTTCTTCCATGCTTGGTCATCTGTTGACTTTTTGTGCTATGCCTTGCCAAATCCTTTGTGAAATTCTCAAATCACATTGTATGATCATGAAATTTCATATGTGATAACTAGACATCTCAAGCTTTGCATTGGTGTTAATCTCATTCATTTCTCATCTGTTTTCAATTTGATATGATTTTTTGAAGTTGACCCATGCTTGTTGACTTTCCCCATGCTTACTTGAATTTGGTTTGACTTCATGATTTTACTTGACTGCCTTCCTCTCATCCAAATTCCATGAAATTTTACATGTCTACCATGATAGATGTTAGGATTGAATGTGATTTATTTCATGATTTTTGAAAATGTTTGGGTTGACTTTTGATGCAAGTCATTCTGTTGACTTTTGTATGCTTTCCTTTGCCTTACTTTGACTTCAAATGTTCATGAAATGATCATAATGCATGATTTGAATGTGGGCCCAATTGTGATTGCTTTCTAATTGGTTGACTTTGACTTTGAGTTGACTTTTCCTTGCTGCCTTGACTTTTTCTTTCATCTTTGACCCTAGGCTAGCCCTAGTGGTCCTTTGGACTTATGTTGAGTTCATCTGTTTCAGGTTGAGCATAGTGCTTCCAAGATCATACCAATTTGATTGATGTTTGTTTGTCTATATTGTGCTAACCTTTTGTTTTGTAGGTGACTCATGTAACTTGAGTCTTGCTTTGCACAGTTGACCTTCTGTGGTTGACTGTTTATCCATTTCCTTTGGTTTTAACTGTGGAACTGTGAACTGATCTGTTTGACTTTTGCAGGTACTTTAGTTGCTTAAGTTCTCTGAACTTGATTTGCTTTGCTTTTTAGCAACTTGCTTAAGGTATAATCTCTTTTACTACATGTAGTCTGGAGACCCGGTCTGTTATTTGACCGGGCAAACTGTCTGAAGTCCTCCTTAAGAGGCAATGCCTGTGTTTGTTTAAAATTGTCCCAAGCAGGAAAAGTCCTCATTTGAGGCAATTGGTGGAAGGTAGGGATAAGTAGCCTATCCCCCACTATTCAGTGTGTCCTCTCTCTGCTCCCATTACATGGTTGAAGCATCGAGGTAAAAACCCAAGATCTATCGAGTCAATAATGGGGAAAGAGTTCCATCTTTCTGAACTCCCCCACTTTCTATTATTTGATGCTCTCCCTGATTAGGGATAGAAGCAATGAGGCACACCCCTCATCTCCTTTCATCTGCTTCACCTTAGCCTCTCAATGGCAAGGTTAAGAGCACACTTACCCCATTCCAGTTGGCCCTAGTGCCTAACCCTTGATGTTTGAGCCCCCTTGTCGGTGTGTTTTGTTTTATGCTGTATGTGTTTGTGATTGTTTTGTTTGCCTCTTTAGGCTTTAGTTGGTGCTTGCCCTTGTGCAATAGGTTTGTGCTTGACTTGCCCTTGTGCAAAGTCAAGTCTGTGTGGCTTACTTCCTGTGTGAGCCATGCTTAGAGCTGTTTGGCCGAACTACGGCAACTCTGATTCTCATGTTCAGATGAGATACGTAGGCACGAGACGCGATGTCTTGCCGAGTTTGACTAACAACTAATCCTTGCTTGCTTTCGCCCTCGTTGTGATCCTTTCTCTCGCCCTCGTTGCGATCGAGCCTTTTCCTTTCTCTCGCCCTCGTTGCGATCGAGCCTTTTCCTTTCTCTCGCCCTCGTTGCGATCGAGCCTTTTCCTTTCTCTCGCCCTCGTTGCGATAGAGTCCTTTTTCCCTGCTGGCCGAACTACGGCAACTCTGATTCTCATGTTCAGGTGAGATACGTAGGCACGAGATGCGATGTCTTGCCGAGTTTGACTAACAACTAACACTAATTCTTTTCTCTCGCCCTCGTTGCGATTGAGACCTCCCCTTTCTCTTGCCCTAGTTGCAATCGAGATCCTTGCTTCCTGTGCAAGCCTTGTCTAGGATAGGTTGGCCCTTGTGCCATTTAGCTAGAAACCTTAACTTAGGGTTGACTTTGCATGACAACATCTAGGCTCGAGTCGTAGTCTCCCTAGAGTTGTGTCTCCCTCTGTTATCTGGTTAGGCTAGAGCCTTGTCCCTGCGTAGGGGAACTACATCGCCCTGATCTTCACACCAGATGAAGTATGTAGGCAGGAGATTGAGCTGATCTCTCCGGGCGCCCTTTTCTTTCTTTTGTGTGTGTCGTCTGACCTTTGCTAGGCTCGAGTCCCCGTACTCCTTAGCATTTGCTGTCTGTCTGTTTGTGTGTGTTTGACAGTTATAGGCTGAGTCCCCGATTCCCTATCAACCTGTTGTGTTGTTGTGTGCTTGGAAGCCGATGTAAGTCCAGCGATTGGCATTTGAGCTCCATGTTTGCCTCTTTGCGTGCGTTTAGGTTCGGATGCTGATGTAAGTCCAGCAATTGGCAGTCGGGCTCCACGTTTGCCTGTGTCCTGTTTGTTTGTGTGCGTGTCAGCCGAGCTACGAATGCTCTGATTCTTCTCTCGTCCGAGAAGATACGTATGCATAGGATACGATATCCTAGCGAGCATGTGTCGTTTCCCCAGTCCGAACTACTTCGACTCTGATGTCTATGCCTGATAGACTAAGTAGGCCCAGGATGCGACATCCTGCCGAGTTCAGTTTCAGTCAGTCTCTTTCGTTTCTTTCAGCCAGTGTGTGTGAGTGTTTGAGCAGTGTTTAGCAACCAATTTTCCTTCCTTTTGTGCGTGGATCCCGTAGAGTACTACGGATGCGTAGGGTGCCTAACACCTTCCCTTCGCATAACCGACTCCCGAACCCATTCTCTTTGGTCGCGAGACCATGTTCTTTTCCTAGGTTTACTTCGAGCGTTTCCTTTCCCTCTTTTGGGATAAATAACGCACGGTGGCGGCTCTGTTGTTTCTTTCTTTCCCGCCGGTTTTTCGCACGATGCGACAGCTGGCGACTCTGCTGGGGATGTAGAGAAGTTGACCTATGCTGGTCCATCTTCCCTGAGCGAGTCTCTCCTAGCGCTCTCTAGGATCAGGGTTTTGGTTGCTTTCTGCTTGTTGTATTTATTGCATTCGTTGTATATATGTACATTTATTGTTTGCATTGATTGTGTGCATTGATGTTTACATTCATATCCATCATTTGCTGTTGCCTGGTTGGTTTTCTGTTTTCCTTTGTGAGATGAGTTCTATACCCGAACTCGAGTGCACTCTAGGATAGGAGAATGGCATAGTCTTGTTGGCTGGTGTGGAGTATTCCTTAGCCAGTTGACTCGCGAGCCCATTCACTTGGTGGAGGTCATGTTGGACTAATAATGTCACACAAGTTATTTGTGGTTAGGCATTATTCTTTCAATCATGTGTCGCAGAAGCCAAGGACCTTAGCTTACCAAACCCATCTTGGCCTATTTTTAGGACCGTAGTGCGGAGGTCGTTCAGATGTCAGTTCTGATACGACTGTTACGCGATACTACACTCATAAGAGTTTCTCTTGAGAATATTCTTGGAATACGAGTATTCGTTCCTCCGATAATATTCGAGAGATGGAACGATGATTATGGGAACCTCTGATAGAACATGTCTGGCAGGTCTAAACCCTAGTACACTCCCTTTGGGTGGTTCTTAACCAAGACTCCATGCTCGTGACTCTCAACAAACCCATGATTCGTGGTTGAGTCGTTCAAACATTGTTAATATCAATGGATCCTGGATCAGGTGTAAAACCTAAAATCCACCAAAGCGGCTGGTTGATATTAGGGATGTTCGAACCGGTTCATGTACCGTTAATATCAATGGAACTTGGGTGTCGATAAGGTGAAAACCTAAATCCACCAAAATGGATGATTGATATTAGGGATACAATGAGCTTTCCCACGACCTTTGTTTGGCGTGCTTTGCTTGCTCCTTGAGTGTGTTTGTCGCATTCATGCATTCATGCATTCATCTGCATCCATATCATCAAAAGAAAAAAGAAAATTTTCAAGGAACTCAAAGGAGTTTATTTGCAAAAATTTTCGAAATATGAAAAAACCAGGAAAATTTTTTCACCTGATATATCTGATGAGATATTCTCATATATGATCAAAATGCTTAAATATTTCAAAGTTTGCAAATAAAACCCTTGGGTCCCTTTGATATAAAAACAAGCATATGCATAAACACTTCATGCATCATTTGCATAACAGGTGTTCTTGTGCTGCCTTCTCACTCCGGTTCCTTTGTCAGATAGGATAGCCGATCAGAGGCCACACCGGTATTCAACCAGGCTCAATCAAGCAGAGAGGTATGGATCAGGTTCAGACAGAGCTGGCCGAGATGAGGGCAAACATGGCCCAGTTCATAACGATGATGCAAGGGGTCGTTCAGGGGCAAGAGGAGCTGCGTTCCTTAGCCCAGAGACAGGAAGTTGTGATTCCAACATCCAACCGTGCTTCGCCTGTTGCTGCACCCGCTCATGAGACTATCAATGTTGCTGCTCCCACTAACGACTATGCCGTCGGGGATGAACTTGAGGGTATAAGAATCAATGGACAACCTCTTGCTGCAGAGGTCAATGTCAGAGCTACCCGGGCTCCGATTCGTCATCCAGCTCCGTTTGTCAACCAACAAGAGGACACGTTTACTCTCCTCAGTGAGGACTATGATGTTATGAAAACCGAAGAGAGGGACAGAAGAGTGGATGCTCTTGCTGAGAAAGTCCGAGCCATGGAATGTCAGAACTCCCTTGGGTTTGATGTGACCGACATGGGTCTGGTGGAAGGGTTGAAGATCCCCTACAAGTTCAAGGCACCCTCATTCGACAAGTACAATGGCAATTCCTGTCCTCGCACCCATGTGCAGGCGTACTTCAGGAAGATCTCTGCCTACACTGACGATGAGAAAATGTGGATGTACTTTTTCCAAGATAGTCTATCTGGGGCATCTTTGGACTGGTACATGGATCTGAAGCGAGAATCAGTCAGAAGCTGGAAAGATTTGGGCGAGGCCTTCCTAAGGCAATACAAGCACAACATGGACATGGCGCCGAGCCGAACTCAGTTACAGAGCTTGTATCAGAAAGACAAGGAGAGTTTCAAAGAGTATGCTCAGAGATGGCGTGAGCTAGCCGCCAGAGTGCAACCTCCTATGCTGGAGAGAGAGCTGACTGACATGTTCATTGGAACCCTGCAAGGTGTGTTCATGGATCGTTTGGGAAGTTGCCCGTTCAGTAGCTTTTCAGATGTTGTCGTCTGTGGAGAAAGAACTGAGAGCCTTATCAAAGCAGGGAGGATACAAGATCCTGGCTCTTCAAACTCTTCTAATTCTAAGAAGCTATACTCTGGGGCACCCAAAAGGGGAGAGAATGAAACAAATGCTGTGCACCGTCGAAGGAGTGCAAATAGAGGACCATATCGGCAAGTTGCTGCTGTGACTATTCCAGCAACTCAAACTCAACAACAGCCGAGAAGACCAACTCAGCAGTATCAGACTCCACAACGTCATCCTCAGCAGCAGGCTTATCAGCCTCCCATTGACAATCAAGCTGGTACAAGTAATGAAAGGAAGAAGATCATTTTCGATCCAATCCCCATGTCCTACGCCGAACTGTATCCCACTCTGATAGAGCGGAACTTGATCACTCCCAGAGACCCGCCGCCCATACCCGTCAACCCTCGGTGGTGGTATAGGCCTGAACAACATTGTGTGTATCACTCGGGTGCTCCTGGTCATGATGTGGATAGTTGTTTCCAGCTGAAGATGAAGGTTCAAGACCTTGTGAGGTCAGGTATTCTGATCTTGGAGGACTTAGGTCCCAATGCTAATCAAGCTCGAAGATAACAAGTCTCGGGCTGGCGCCGACTTTTTCTTCAGAAGAGTTGTTCAGAAAGCAGAAGCTGCTGATGCAAAAGATACTGACAGTTGTCATCCCCGATGGGATCTGTCACAATTGGGTCACTGTGGGCGTTCCTACAGTTGTTCATAAGTCTTTGTAATAATCACTTTGTTTAAAAACCCTTCTCCCATGCCAAAAGGGAGAAGTGATGACATTGTTGGCAATATTTTGTGCAATGATATTTTCATTCAAATAAATTCATGTTAAACATTTGTTTTTCCATTTGTTTTCCCTTTTCACTTTTGCATGAAATTGGTGATCACAAAAAACCTTTAAAAACAAGAATAAAAGCGATCTTTTCATCTGCATAACGATTGTCTTGTTTGTTTTTCAAAAAGCTTTTCATATCAAAATCATTATGCAGGTTGTTTCTTAAACCCATTGAACATAATGATCGGACGTCATCTCCCAATTTTGAATTCCCTGTATTCGAAGCGGACGAAGATGATGTTGAAGGGATTCCCGACGAGATTTCCCGACTTCTTGAGCAAGAAAAGAAGATCACTCAGCTGCATCTCGAGAATCAGCAGAACAGCCAACTGGGGCGTTATCAAAAAAAAAAAAAAAAAAAAAAGAAAAAAGAGAAAAAAGAAAAAGAAAGAGGAGGGTGCAAAATCGAAAGAAATCAAAAGCAAAATCAAAAGAAAGAAAAATCAAAAGAAAAAAAAAACAGAAGAAAATAGCACCCTCAAAGTCCCAAGTTGGCTGATGCTGAATTCGATCGAAAAGAAGAGATCAACTGCCATGATGTCATGGTCAGTTATATCAGCAGAGAATGATGAAAACATTCGACAAGAAGATCAAGCCTCGTGTGTTCCGAGGGACCTTGTGCTCAAGAAAGTCTTGTCTTTCGTACCCGATTCCAGGGGCAAGTGAACTCTACAAGCTATGAACGTCCGTACGTTGTCAAGAGAGCCTTTTCAGGCGATTTTCAGACACTTACAACAATGGATGAAGAAGTTCACTCGTCCTGTGAATTCCGATACAGTCAAGAAATACTTCGCCTAAAAAAAAAAAAAAAGAAAAGCAAAAGCTCGCTAAGTCGAACACCCCAAAGGGCGACTTAGGCAAAAAGGAGCGTCTCGGTGGATTGAAAACCCGAAAGGGCGATCCAGGCAAAAGTTAGAGACATTAAAAAAGAAGAATTTGCATCCCGCTAGATTGAACACCTCACACCGGGGCAATCTAGGCAAAAATTAGGGATTTGGCAAGTAACTGCATCTTGACAAGACTGTGCTGTACATCTGTCATCCGTCAGGGATTCTCAATTCGTCGTCGACCGAAGCTCCGAATACATCGAGATTCAGAATGGTAGAGGAAAGGTCATTATGTTCAATGTAGCCCTCTCCAATATACATCACCGATTTCAAACTTGTACAGATCTATGGAGTCTCGCCCTTTGCAGACTACCATTCCATCACATCAATTTGAGCTTTTACCCAATTATTTGCACTCTTATTTGTTTTAACTCAACAAATGTTTTGCATGTTTTAATTGATAAAGTATCATTGTTTTCAAAATAAACAAATTTTTCAAAAATTGTTCTTAAACAAAGCGAACCTTCACAATGATGGAAGAATACTTAGGAGACCCACAGTGCTCTCCCGGGGGTGGTATGATTACCAACAGGTAAGACAATTGATCGTATCTCGAGCATGACTGTATCTTTGTCCTGCAGAACCTCGTATGGTCTCTCCTCAGTGAAGTTGCCCGATGCAGTGTCGTTTGAAGTTGTTCACCTTCATGTTACCGGCAGTACAGATTCTTCCTCCAAATCCCTATTAGCACCTATTGTGGGGCATCCTCAGTAGAGTGCTGTTTGAGCCCTACCGTGGGGCATTCCCAGCAAGTTTGCTGTTTCGGACATTATTGTGGGGCAGCTCCCCTAGCAGAGTGTTTACTGAAGACTTCAACTTTCGCCTCTCCAGCAGAGCAGTCTTCATCTCTCCCCCAACGTGGGTGTTTTTCTTTGAAGATTCAGTATTTGGTAGATCAACATCCCCGTACTATGTCATGCCCTCAGATAGATCCCCGAGCGGAGTTGTTGGCATGATGAGCTTTCTCAATGCCTGTCTATCCTCATCAGAGATCTGGTTGCTCCTTGGTATCTCTGAGTTTCAGCACAAGTTGTTGTGGCGCGTCCGCCTGTATGTTGAACTCTTTTCTCCGGTTGTGACTGACGATCCCTCCGGAAGCCTCCGGTGGCCTTCCTCCCGTGCAGGATAAGTGTTCCCTGATATCCCAGTCCCCAATGGATTTTCTTTGCTCTCTGGTGGCTTTGGTCTTCTCTCCAGATGGTTGATTCCTGGACCCGCGTGTTGAACATGTCTGTTTGTCAACATTCATCATACATTCATCATGCATAATGCATACATGCATAATCATAGCATTCGGATACTCATGTTGCAGCTGTTGCCGTGTATCTGTTGATGGTTATCTCTTGCTATTTGTTGACACGAATCTCTCCAGTAGATTTTCCTCAAGCAAATATGGGCGTGTCTGATCTCTCCATGTAGAGTCTACCCCTTAAGCAGAAAGTGTCTATCCTTTCCTGCCATTTCCCCACTGAGATACATCCTCGTGGATGACGGTTGCTTCCGTTCCCTCCCTACACGGGATGGGTTTTTCCCTATTGAGTTCTTTCCTCATTAGGATGAGTCTTGTTTCAGTCTGCCTTTTTGGATCAATCCTGAATTGGCTTCTTGTTGGCTGTCTCCTATACTTCCTTGGGGCATAAATGAATAGTCGCTCACTAACCGGCACTCATTCATCTTATCCTCAGCGGAATTTGTTGGCCTCTACCTACAAACTGGTAGTTGTAAGTCCTATCTTTGTGGTTTTCTACCCACAAGCCGGTAGTTGTAAAATCCCATTTTCATCCCCTGGCGGATATGGTTTGTTGGCCTCTACCTACGAACTGGTAGTTGTAAGTCCTATCTTTGTGGTTTTCTACCCGCTAGCTGGTAGTTGTAAAATCCCACTTTTATCCCCTTGTTGGAGTTAACCCTTTGTGCTCATCCCGATGATGACTGGTTACTTTTCTGTGGTTGTCTGCCTACAAACCGGTAGATGTAATCCCCTCTTTGTGGTATTAATATTCTTTTCCCCTCTGGATACTTGCCTTGATCAAGCAATATTGTCTCCATTGGGTCTTCACCTTCCTTTTGGATATTTGCTCCGAGTTAGCAACTTTATCCTCTTTGGATTGGTCATCTTTGCATACCTAGTCCTGGTACTGATGCCTGTCTTTTTCGGTCGATTTATTCATTTAACAACCTACAACCCGGTTATGGATAATCTGCCATGCGAGGTCATTATCTACGTTTGACGGCTATAGATAATATGTCTTATAATTTTCCGGTATTCAGACCGAAGGAGTTTCCGACGATCAGGTCGATGTACTCATGGCACAAGGCCAATTTTCCGGTATTCAGACCGAAGGAGTTTCCGACGATCAGGTCGATGTACTCATGGCACAAGGCCAATTTTCCGGTATTCAGACCGAAGGAGTTTCCGACGATCAGGTCGATGTACTCATGGCACAAGGCCAATTTTCCGGTATTCAGACCGAATGAGTTTCCGACGATCAGGTCGATGTACTCATGGCACAAGGCCAATTTTCCGGTATTCAGACCGAAGGAGTTTCCGACGATCAGGTCGATGTACTCATGGCACTCAGGCCAATTTTCCGGTATTCAGACCGAAGAAGTTTCCGACGATCAGGTCGATGTACTTATGGCATTCAAACCAATTCACGCTTTGGTCGGTCACCCGTTTCATACCTACAACCCGGTACCCATGGTGTTCCTTCCTGTTTGCTCGCTGTCGTGACCTTGATCCCCGAGTGGAGCGGGTTTCACGAAATATTTCTCCAGCAGAGTTCATCCCACCAGTGGATTGGACAGGTTTCAGTAGCAGGTCGATACCTGCATCCCCAGCTGAGTTGTTTTTACTTGTGTTGTGTGGGTCGTCCCCGGCGAAGTAACAGTTATTCCCCAAAGCAGAGTTTATTGTATCTGAGGTTTGTATGAGCCTTATCCCCGAGAGTTTTCCTGTTTTATCTTCCCCAGCGGAATAGTGATTTCCTCAGCAGAGCAATTATTTCCCCAAGCGGAAGTTTTTATGGATTCGTTGGACTCTCTCCAGCAGACTACCTGTATTTCTCCCTAGCAGAGTTGATTCATTTCTCCCCAATAGAGTGGCTTTCTTGCTCCCCAGCGAGCTGCCTTATCTTCCTCTAGTGGAATGGTATTGTCAGCTCCCCAGCAGTCGTGTTGTTCCCCCAGCGGATTTAGCTTGAAGATTCCTCAGCACAGTCGTCCTGTGCATCTCTCCCCGCGGTGTTCTCACCATTTTTGCATTGCATATAGTAATCATTGCATCCTCAAACTGCGTAGCATTTCCATTCCATATGGAGCATTGCGCCATAGAAAAATTCAAACATATGCATTCATGTGTTCGAAACCACATCAGACCGTATTCCCCGGCAGAGGCGGATCATCTTTGTTCAACATCAGCATCAAGTCTGCTACAGTTGCTTCGACAGCATTCAAAATTTGCTTATCCCCACAGAGGTTTATTTCCTCACCCGATGGTGACAGAGGTTTGTTTCTCCCCAGTGAGATCCTCCAGCAAGTGATCAGTCTTGCCTTGATATATCCCAGATATCGTTCTTGTGATACCAGTAAGTGTCATGTCAACACCCGCGTGTGTCTTCTTTGTCTTGGTGTCGGTAAACGCCATTGTTTCGGTGTCGGTAAACATCGAGTCCCACCCAGTCATCGGTAAATGTCTGGTCATTCTTTTTGGTGTCAGTAAACGCCATTGTTTCGGTGTCGGTAAACATCGAGTCCCACCCAGTCATCGGTAAATGTCTGGTCATTCTCTTGATGTCGGTAAACATCATCTTGCGATGTCGGTAAACATCGTGTCTCATCCCAGTCATCGGTAAATGTCTGGTCATTCTTTTGATGTCGGTAAACATCATCTTTCGATGTCGGTAAACATCGTGTCTCACCCCAGTCATCGGTAAATGTCTGGTCATTCTTTTTGATGTCGGTAAACATCATCTTTCGATGTCAGTAAACATCGAGTCCCATCCCAGTCATCGGTAAATGTCTGGTCATTCTTTGTTCTCCTGCTAAATAAAATCAAAATCCCCAGAAGTCGTCGGTAAACGTCTTGTCTGGTATCACCAAAGATTTTGTTCCTCCCCAAGCGGAGATGCCATCGGTAAATGGCCCAGTTTTCTTCGATATCGGTAAATATCGAATTCCCAGTTGCAGCAGCCATCGGTAAATGGCCTTGATATCGGTAAATATCAAGTTTGTTTTGAAGCCACCATCGGTAAATGGTCTTGCTTCCTTTTCTACACCAAGTTGTTTCCCAGCAGCCATCGGTAAATGGTCTGGCTGAAGTTGATATCGGTAAATATCAAGTTTTTAACCATCGGTAAATGGTTCTGTTTTTCATCAATCTGTTTCCCAGCAGCCATCGGTAAATGGTCTTGCTGAAGTTGATATCGGTAAATATCAAGTTCCAACCATCGGTAAATGGTTTTGTTTTTTCAGAAGTTCGTTTTCCCCAGCCGCCATCGGTAAATGGTCGTGCTGAAGTTGATATTGGTAAACATCAAAGTTTCAGTTTCTTTAACCATCGGTAAATGGTCTTGTTTTTCATCAATCTGTTTCCTAGCAGCCATCGGTAAATGGTCTTGCTGAAGTTGATATCGGTAAATATCAAGTTCCAACCATCGGTAAATGGTTTTGTTTTTTCAGAAGTTCGTTTTCCCCAGCCGCCATCGGTAAATGGTCGTGCTGAAGTTGATATTGGTAAATGTCAAGTTTCTAGCTCTTCAACCATCGGTAAATGGTTTTGCTTTTCTGAAGCTGTCATGCAGTTTGTCATCGGTAAATGACGTGGTTCTCATGTATTATATCCAGTCGGTGCAAATTTCTACGGTTCTTTTGTATTCAATCCCTGTTTACCCTGAAAGTCTGACAGCCATTGCTATCATCCGTTCGGGTTCCCAGCTGATTGAATAGGGGCAGCTGTAGCACCTCAAATTTGCACCTATCATTGTACATACCATCTCATATTAGGTCATAGCATATCATGATACATTGCATAGCATTTGCATTGTCCCCAGTTGCCTCAAGAGCAAGCAAGCAAGAATTAGGTCAAACTGATCAGGAGATCAGTCAACCAATCAAGCAAAGTTGTTTCTCAAGGATCCAAGGCCCTAGGGTTTGTCCAACAAGCTCACATGCCTTGGGGGTCTTTTTGAAGTGTTCAAGTCAAGGGTTGAAGGCTCAGAGGTCAACAGTCAATGCACAGGCAGGCAGAAAACCCTAAACAGTCAACAATCAGTCAAAGCAGTAGATGGTGGCCATTCTTGTGGAATTTGGGCACCATGATCAATCATCAAGAGTTCATATGTCTTGGGACATCATTTGAAGTCAAAGTCTCAAGGAACTAGGGTTTGGAATTCATCAGAAGTGCACAGTCAAGTCCAAAACCCTAGAAAGTCAAAGTTGGTCAACTGTGGTTGATTCTTTGGATTTGATGGATAAAATGGTTTGAAGGAGTTTATTCATGTCCTAATAGGCCTCATGTGTCATGGCAATCAACATCATGGAAGAATTTGAGGCAAATCAGAAGATTTCCCAAAATAGAAAGTGGACCTGTAATTTCAACTGCCAAAAATAGAAACTTCTTGATCCTCAACTTGCATCATGATACAAGCTTCAAATGAATTTTTTCCCAACATGAAGGTTGAAGATCTTGTTCTCCCATTTTCAAAAAGTCCAAGAACTCTCAAATCCCATGTATGGTTGTCAAGATATGATCCAATCATTTTCACAAATTTTGAACTTCAACTGAGCATATCTCCCAAACCATAAGGCCAAATTTGGTGGGGGTTTTTTCCTACAAACCACATTTTTCATCCTCTTTCCAAAATATAAATTTCATGACCTAAAACCTTGCCAATCAAAATGGCATTTTTGGACCTTTTTCATTTAAATTCAAAGTTTGACCAAACTTTGACTTTTTGCTTCTTTGACTTTTTCTTGACTTGACCAATTGAGAAATGTTCTAAACCATGTTTGTGACTTGTCTCAAGCTTAAAAGCATGTTCATAGCACCATTACACTCCATTTTTGAATCAAAATGCAAAGTAGGCCAATGGTGCAAATAGCTATACAAATGCAAGGCAAGTACAGCATTCTAGTACAGAATAAAAACAGCAATTTGCATGTCCTTTTGCAGCCTATGCCCAGCCCACTCGACCAGTTTACACCTCCCTTTGCCCACTTATTTCCAAATTAGCAAAATAGCAAATGGGGCATTTTGAACTAAACCAAGTTACAACATGGATTAAGGACCTAAAACAGACAATATAAGCAATGTTTTCTGTCACTTCAAACCCTAATTTACACAGCCTACCAAACAAAAAAGTTCATTCTCCTCTCTCTTGCATTTTTGCATTTGTGCTCTATTTGGAAGAATCTTCAGAAACCCTCGAGTTGGCTCTGTGTTCTCATCATTTACTAGCAATTTGGAACCGATTTGAAGTCTTATTTCATTGCTGTAACCTTATTCCTCGCTACTGCTACACGAAGCCATGTCCATGGTGAAATCTGATTTGAGCTGGATTTGATGGCTTTAAGCTGAGCTTCTCCAACTACCCTTCACCATCAAGCATTGTGGATCTCTGTTTGAACTGGAAACATCAAATACACCACTGTTTCAACAATTGCTTCAAAACCAAGTTAGTTTTCGATCCTTTCCTTTCTCCACACTATATCATGTTTTTGGTAGGTCCTATCATGCTGAACACATTACATTTTGTTTTACTTGAAATGATGATGTTATGAGGGAGAAATCTGAAAAATAAGTTTGGTGCTCATATGATGTTTGGCTCGATTCCTGGTACACAACATGTTTGGTTGAAAATTGATGTTGGTTTCTCATTCACCTTGCCATGCTGAGCATTGTTATGTGTGTGTTTTTAATTTCTGGAAATATCATTGAAAATTCGAATTGTTGATGATGATGTTCATGTACTGCTCATGTCTAGACATTACCCTGCCCAGAAATTTCCATTGTTTATGTTTGTTTTGTTGCTGATTGATGCTTCATGATGATGATGTTGCCTGAACATGCTTGTACCAATGCTATGTTTGCTTGCCATGATTTTCGAGTTCAATGGATAATGGTTTGTTTGATGTTGCTGGACATTGTTTGTTGTTGTTTTAAAACCCTAGAAACCTGCCCAGAATGCATGAGCTCGTGTTTCATTTGTATGTTGCATGATGCGTTTCAGTAGCATGTTGATGGTTTGATTGAATTTTGCCTGGCTGATGTGATTACAATTGCCCTGCTTCCAAACCCTAGTTCATGTGCATGAAATCCCCAGAATCGTGTTTGCCTTTGGCTGTTGTTGTTGCCCATTTTGCATTTCAATGTATGCTGTTGTGATTGCTTGGACAAATTAGTTTTGATTATTGTTAATGGACATGAATTCATATGCCAAGCATGCTGTTAAAACCTTAGGGTTTTAGAAACTCAGAGCTTTGAAGCTCATTGGCCATGTTACTGTTCTATTGGCTGGGAGCCAATCAGAACATTTTATTTGCCTTGCCAAAGCTGTGTCGTTTCATTAAGTTGGGCACTTATTTACTGAAATGCCATCGTTGACCCCCATGTTGACCAATTCTTCATGCTATCTTGTTCATTTTTGCTTCAAATATCACTCAACTTCAACAATTAATTTCTAATTCATTTTTCATCCAAAAATTATGATTCTTTTTCCATGATGTTCATGATTGAGTCTATTATTTAATTATGAATTTTAATTAATTTTCCATTGGCTGGATTTTTAATGATAATTATTTGCTTGACATGTATGCCAAAATGATACATTGTGCCATTCCTTTTGTGAAATACTCATGTTATATCCAATGCCTTTGAAATTTTTTGTGGTGAAACTAGACACATTGACCTTCATTTCCATATAAAGTTTGTGCATTTATCATTTGTGGATTGAGAGTTATGATTTTCTGAAGTTATGTGTTGCATTTGGTGTCATACCATGATCATGTATTTTCACAAATTTTGTTCACACACTTCCCCACATCCAAATGACCCCAAATTTTGCATGAGTCATCTATCATATGTCTAGTTGATGTATGAATTTTCTTGGAATTAATCTTGCTGTTTTCCATTTGATTGTGAATTTTCTTCCATGCTTGGTCATCTGTTGACTTTTTGTGCTATGCCTTGCCAAATCCTTTGTGAAATTCTCAAATCACATTGTATGATCATGAAATTTCATATGTGATAACTAGACATCTCAAGCTTTGCATTGGTGTTAATCTCATTCATTTCTCATCTGTTTTCAATTTGATATGATTTTTTGAAGTTGACCCATGCTTGTTGACTTTCCCCATGCTTACTTGAATTTGGTTTGACTTCATGATTTTACTTGACTGCCTTCCTCTCATCCAAATTCCATGAAATTTTACATGTCTACCATGATAGATGTTAGGATTGAATGTGATTTATTTCATGATTTTTGAAAATGTTTGGGTTGACTTTTGATGCAAGTCATTCTGTTGACTTTTGTATGCTTTCCTTTGCCTTACTTTGACTTCAAATGTTCATGAAATGATCATAATGCATGATTTGAATGTGGGCCCAATTGTGATTGCTTTCTAATTGGTTGACTTTGACTTTGAGTTGACTTTTCCTTGCTGCCTTGACTTTTTCTTTCATCTTTGACCCTAGGCTAGCCCTAGTGGTCCTTTGGACTTATGTTGAGTTCATCTGTTTCAGGTTGAGCATAGTGCTTCCAAGATCATACCAATTTGATTGATGTTTGTTTGTCTATATTGTGCTAACCTTTTGTTTTGTAGGTGACTCATGTAACTTGAGTCTTGCTTTGCACAGTTGACCTTCTGTGGTTGACTGTTTATCCATTTCCTTTGGTTTTAACTGTGGAACTGTGAACTGATCTGTTTGACTTTTGCAGGTACTTTAGTTGCTTAAGTTCTCTGAACTTGATTTGCTTTGCTTTTTAGCAACTTGCTTAAGGTATAATCTCTTTTACTACATGTAGTCTGGAGACCCGGTCTGTTATTTGACCGGGCAAACTGTCTGAAGTCCTCCTTAAGAGGCAATGCCTGTGTTTGTTTAAAATTGTCCCAAGCAGGAAAAGTCCTCATTTGAGGCAATTGGTGGAAGGTAGGGATAAGTAGCCTATCCCCCACTATTCAGTGTGTCCTCTCTCTGCTCCCATTACATGGTTGAAGCATCGAGGTAAAAACCCAAGATCTATCGAGTCAATAATGGGGAAAGAGTTCCATCTTTCTGAACTCCCCCACTTTCTATTATTTGATGCTCTCCCTGATTAGGGATAGAAGCAATGAGGCACACCCCTCATCTCCTTTCATCTGCTTCACCTTAGCCTCTCAATGGCAAGGTTAAGAGCACACTTACCCCATTCCAGTTGGCCCTAGTGCCTAACCCTTGATGTTTGAGCCCCCCTTGTTGGTGTGTTTATTTTATGCTGTATGTGTTTGTGATTGTTTTGTTTGCCTCTTTAGGCTTTAGTTGGTGCTTGCCCTTGTGCAATAGGTTTGTGCTTGACTTGCCCTTGTGCAAAGTCAAGTCTGTGTGGCTTACTTCCTGTGTGAGCCATGCTTAGAGCTGTTTGGCCGAACTACGGCAACTCTGATTCTCATGTTCAGATGAGATACGTAGGCACGAGACGCGATGTCTTGCCGAGTTTGACTAACAACTAATCCTTGCTTGCTTTCGCCCTCGTTGTGATCCTTTCTCTCGCCCTCGTTGCGATCGAGCCTTTTCCTTTCTCTCGCCCTCGTTGCGATCGAGCCTTTTCCTTTCTCTCGCCCTCGTTGCGATCGAGCCTTTTCCTTTCTCTCGCCCTCGTTGCGATAGAGTCCTTTTTCCCTGCTGGCCGAACTACGGCAACTCTGATTCTCATGTTCAGGTGAGATACGTAGGCACGAGATGCGATGTCTTGCCGAGTTTGACTAACAACTAACACTAATTCTTTTCTCTCGCCCTCGTTGCGATTGAGACCTCCCCTTTCTCTTGCCCTAGTTGCAATCGAGATCCTTGCTTCCTGTGCAAGCCTTGTCTAGGATAGGTTGGCCCTTGTGCCATTTAGCTAGAAACCTTAACTTAGGGTTGACTTTGCATGACAACATCTAGGCTCGAGTCGTAGTCTCCCTAGAGTTGTGTCTCCCTCTGTTATCTGGTTAGGCTAGAGCCTTGTCCCTGCGTAGGGGAACTACATCGCCCTGATCTTCACACCAGATGAAGTATGTAGGCAGGAGATTGAGCTGATCTCTCCGGGCGCCCTTTTCTTTCTTTTGTGTGTGTCGTCTGACCTTTGCTAGGCTCGAGTCCCCGTACTCCTTAGCATTTGCTGTCTGTCTGTTTGTGTGTGTTTGACAGTTATAGGCTGAGTCCCCGATTCCCTATCAACCTGTTGTGTTGTTGTGTGCTTGGAAGCCGATGTAAGTCCAGCGATTGGCATTTGAGCTCCATGTTTGCCTCTTTGCGTGCGTTTAGGTTCGGATGCTGATGTAAGTCCAGCAATTGGCAGTCGGGCTCCACGTTTGCCTGTGTCCTGTTTGTTTGTGTGCGTGTCAGCCGAGCTACGAATGCTCTGATTCTTCTCTCGTCCGAGAAGATACGTATGCATAGGATACGATATCCTAGCGAGCATGTGTCGTTTCCCCAGTCCGAACTACTTCGACTCTGATGTCTATGCCTGATAGACTAAGTAGGCCCAGGATGCGACATCCTGCCGAGTTCAGTTTCAGTCAGTCTCTTTCGTTTCTTTCAGCCAGTGTGTGTGAGTGTTTGAGCAGTGTTTAGCAACCAATTTTCCTTCCTTTTGTGCGTGGATCCCGTAGAGTACTACGGATGCGTAGGGTGCCTAACACCTTCCCTTCGCATAACCGACTCCCGAACCCATTCTCTTTGGTCGCGAGACCATGTTCTTTTCCTAGGTTTACTTCGAGCGTTTCCTTTCCCTCTTTTGGGATAAATAACGCACGGTGGCGGCTCTGTTGTTTCTTTCTTTCCCGCCGGTTTTTCGCGCGATGCGACAATGGTGTGGTGGAAAGAAAAAATAGAACTCTTCAAGAATCAGCCAGAGCTATGATACATGCTAAGAAGTTGCCCTACCATTTTTGGGATGAAGCCATGAACACAACCTGCTATGTTCACAACAGGGTGACATTAAAGAAAGGGACTCCCACAACCCTATATGAAGTCTGGAAAGGAAGAAAACCTACAGTCAAATATTTCCATGTATTTGGTAGTAAATGCTATATCTTGGCTGATCGTGAGCAGAGAAGGAAGATGGATCCCAAAAGTGATGAGGGAATATTTCTGGGCTACCCTACAAACAGCAGAGCTTATAGGGTCTTAGATTCCAGAACTAATGTATTGATGGAATCCATTAATGTTGTGGTTGATGACAAACAGACTGATGTCACAGACGATGTCGAGACATCTCTGAATGATTTCCCAGCTGACTTCTCAGACAAAAATAAGGAAAGTGAACCTCCTCAAACTGAACCTGAAGATGACAAACTCAACAAGGGACCCTCTATCAGAATTCAGAAGGATCATCCCAAAGATCTTATCATAGGAGATTCAACTAAAGGAGTCACTACTAGATCAAGGGAAATGATCTCACATGGATGCTTTGTGTCAAAGATTGAACCTAGGAATGTCAAGGAAGCCTTGACTGATGAGTTCTGGATCAATGCCATGCAGGAGGAATTAGGTCAATTCAAGAGGAATGAAGTATGGGAACTGGTTCCTAGGCCTGAAGGAGTAAATGTCATAGGTATAAAGTGGGTATATAAGAATAAATCCGATGAACAAGGGGTTGTTACCAAGAACAAAGCAAGATTAGTAGCTCAAGGATATACTCAAGTTTAAGGGGTAGACTTTGATGAAACTTTTGTTCCTGTAGCTCGCCTGGAGTCCATTAGATTATTGCTTGGAGTGGCGTGTATTCTGAAATTCAAACTATTCCAAATGGATGTAAAAAGTGCCTTCTTGAATGGTTACTTAAATGAAGAAGTGTATGTTGAACAACCTAAAGGATTCACAGATCCAAATCTTCCACAACATATGTACAGATTGAAGAAAGCCCTCTATGGATTGAAGCAATCTCCCAGGGCTTGGTATGAGAGACTCACAGTGTTCCTCACTAACAATGGATACAGGAAAGAAGGTATTGACAAAACTTTATTTGTTAAGAATGAAGGAGGGAAGCTCATGGTGGCACAAATATATGTAGATGACATTGTATTTGGTGGGATGTCAGAACAGATGGTTGAACATTTTGTTAGACAAATGCAATCTGAGTTTGAGATGAGCCTTGTTGCAGAACTGACCTACTTTCTTGGGCTACAAGTCAAACAGATGGAAGACTCTATCTTTCTATCTCAAAGCAAGTATGTCAAGAACATTGTGAAGAAGTTTGGCATGGAGTATACAAGCCATAAAAGGACACCTGCTCCTACACATGTAAAAATCTCCAAAGATGAAAATGGTGTCAGTGTAGATCAAAGTCTATACAAAAGCATGATAGGAAGTGTGCTATATCTCACAGCAAGTAGACCTGACATTGCATTTGTTATTGGTAATTGTGCTAGATATCAAGCTGAACCAAAAGTCAGTCACATAAACCAAGTGAAGAGAATACTGAAATATGTCAATGGCACTAGTGACTATGGGATGTTATATACTCATGAATCTGGATCTATGCTGACTGGGTATTCTGATGCTGACTGGGCGGGGAGTGCTGATGATAGGAAAAACACATCAGGAGGATGTTTCTTCTTAGGTAACAATCCGATATCATGGTTTAGCAAGAAACAGAACTGTGTATCTCTATCCACTGCTGAAGCTGAATACATAGCAGCTGGAAGTAGCTATTCTCAACTGGTCTGGATGAAACAAATGTTGTCTGAATACAACGTCACCCAAGAAGTCATGACATTATACTATGATAATCTGAGTGCTATAAATATCTCCAAAAATCCTATTCAGCACAGTAGGACAAAGCACATTGATATTCGGCATCACTTTATTAGAGAACTTGTGGAAGAAAAGATCATAGTGCTGGAGCATGTTACTACTGAAAAGCAATTAGCTAACATTTTCACTAAAGCTTTGGATGCCAATCAATTTGAATGTTTAAGAGGAAAGTTGGGGATATGTATTCATGAGAACCTATAGCAAGCAAAGAAGTTTGTGGTTAATATCCTAGAGGATATTTCTGGGTGTTGCAAGGTGTGCTGTGATGAAGTTGTAGTTGTTGCTGTTTTGAAAGTTGTTCCCCCCCTTTATGTTTGGAAGCTGAAGTTTTTATTGTTTTCTGTTTAATTGTATAATTTGTGGCAGTCCTCATTAATGCCTGTTTGTAATATTTTGGGCTCTTAATGAGTTCCATGGATTTGTTCATTATCTCAGCTATCACAGTTGTGTATAATGGTGGTATGTATCTCCTAACAATTATGTTTTAACATTTTTGTTATAACATTTGATCTGACATTCTTTGCTAGGCTAATTGACATTTATTTTGTCTAATTGGTCACCTTTGGTCAATTTTGACTAAAAAGGGGGAGAAATGTTTATGTGGAGCTGGAAGCTGTGAGGATATGTATGTAGCTAAACAGATAAACAACTATTATTGGAGGAGATGTGTTTGGTGTAAAACAGAATGCTATTCTGATTACAGATGTCAAAGGGGATGTCTGATGTGGTGCACATGAGTTGATGTTGAAGCATATGTCAGAATGATATTCTGATTGTTACAGGTGTTGTGGTTACAGGTGCTGTTATTATCAATGGAGATGTTGGTGATGCACAGATTTAGGGGGAAAGTAGTACCCTTGTGCATTTGTGTGTCTTACTAGTTGCATCCATAACTAATAATTTTGTTTGTGTTGCACAAATTTAGGGGGAGGAGAAGTACCCTTGTGCATATGTGTATTACTGGTAGCTATATCTAGTAATTGTGTTTGCTTATGTTGCTGTTTAAATTGTTGCTTAACTGCTGATAGTTTTCTTGTGAACAAAATGGACAGATATATGTTTTAGCCAAAATTTGACAAAGGGGGGGTTTGTTGGTTCTAAGTGTTGGCAACAATTTTGGTAAAACAAAGAGTGTTCACAAGATGTTATGTGTGATGTCTTAACATAATATATCCTGTGTACCTGCTGGAGTTTAAGAAATATAATTATGCAGGATTGTTTCAGGATGTCATACACAATGTCATGGCATCTGATATGGTTGTACCTGCTGGAAATTATAAGTGGAATTATGGAATTATGCAGGATTGTTCCAGGATGTCAGACCCGATGTCATGACATCCTGTACACAGAACATTCAGTGTGAATGTCTGGTGTTTTGTGATTGCATAATTAATGGCAACCTATGTATGATTGAAGATCTGATTTGCAGGCGCATTCAATCATGGATTACAACCTGATTTACTTATTTTCCAAAGAGATCTAACCAACTATCATGAGAAGATTTAATTGGAAAATAGATTTAGGGTTTTCAAGATGTCCAAGCCCAGTTGAAAGCTTCTATAAAAAGGGACTTGGAAAACCTGTTTTTACACACAACCAGTACTGAGCGAAATACAGAGAGAGATCTAGGGTTTGTGTCTTGTTTAGTCGTGAGACTTGTAAGCCATTTAAGTCATTCATTGATGATTGAATTGGTCTGATTTGTGGTTGTAATTTGTCACTCTAAAGCTGTTAAGCAAGAGTGTGTATCCACTTGATCAAAGTTGTTAAGCAAGATCAAGTGTGTGTTTTATTGATCAAAGTTGTTAAGCAAGATCAAGAGTGTGTCTTCTTGATTGAAATTGTGAAGTAAAATCAAGAGTGTGTTATTGAAAAGTGTTCTCTTTTCTCAAAGGAGAATGGGACAAGGAGCAAGAGGCATTAGCCCTTGGAAATTCTAAGGCCTTGAATGCATTGTTCAATGGAATCAGTAAGAACATCTTCAGGCTGGTACACCACTATGAGCTAGCTAAGGAAGTTTGGGATACCCTCAAGATAACTCATGAAGGTACTTCCAAGGTGAAGATGTCCAAACTTCAGATGCTGACCACCAAGTTTGAAAATCTGAGGATGAAAGCGGATGAAACTATTCATGAATTCCACATGAATATTCCTGAAATTGCAAACACCTCTGGTGGATTAGGTGAGAAAATTGCTGAAGAGAAACTTGTAAGAAAGATTCTCAGGTCCCTGCCTAAGAGATTTGCTATGAAGGTCACAACCATAGAGGAGGCTCAGGACATCTGCAATATGAAGGTGGATGAGCTCATTGGTTCTCTCCAAACCTTTGAAATGGGCTTGTGTGAGAATGCTGAAAAGAAAAACAAAAGCATAGCTTTTGTATCTAATGCTGAAGAGGAGTCAGAAGCAGGATATACTGGAGGTGATGAAAGCATATCAGAAGCCTTAGCCATGCTTGGGAGACAGTTCAACAAGTTCGTGAAGAAGATTGATCAAAGAGGTAGACTTAATGTCAAGAACATCTCGTCTGACATCAAGAAAAGATCAACTTCTGAAGAAAAGTTCAACCAAGGCAAGGGAATCCAGTGTCATGGTTGTGAAGGGTATGGACATGTCAGAGCTGAATGCCCTACTTACCTCAAGATGCAAAAGAAGGGGCTAGCTATCACATGGTCTGAAGGAGATTCTGAAAGTGAATCTGAAGAAGAATCTGCTAAACATGTCACTGCACTAACCAGTGTTTGTGCCACTGATGATGACTCAAGTGCAGATGAACTGACCTTTGATGAACTTGCTGCAGCTTATAAGAAGCTATGTGTCATCAGTGCAGAAGTGCGTGTACAAGGAGAAAAGCAGAAGAAACTCATCAAGGAGCTGGAAGATGAGAGACAGAAGCATCTGACAGCCATAGAGGGTCTAAATGGTGAGATAACCCTGCTGACCTCCAAGCTGAATCAGATGACTAAATCCATCAGAATGATGAATAAAGGAACTGACACCTTGGAAGAGATCCTAAAGGTGGGACAGAAGTTTGGAACCACATCTGGTTTAGGCTTTGGGAAAAGATCCTCAGCTGAACACAAACGCCTAAAGGCTAAAGTTCAGAAATCCAAACAGTGGTCACATCCAATGTCTCAACATCGGGGTACCAGGATGAATAATCATCAGAAGAGGAAATTCCATAAATGGAGATGTCACCACTCTGGTAGGCTTGGGCATATAAAAGCCTTCTGCTACAGGCTTCATGGTTACCCGAACCAAGTTCCCCATGTCAGACCTAAGCATAAGACATATAGGCACCATGTCTCCAACAAGAAGAGACAATGGTATGCTAGGTTAGCTCACACAGCTCTAAGGGCTTCTACCAAAGAAGACTGGTACTTTGACAGTGGATGCTCAAGACATATGACTGGTATAGAAAATCTATTGGTAGATATTCAACCTCACACTACCAGCTATGTGACCTTTGGTGATGGTGCTAAAGGAAAAATAAAAGGTGTGGGTAAGTTGGACTGCTCTGGAGTTCCAAAACTGAATAATGTGTTGTTAGTAAGAGGACTAACTGCAAACCTCATCAGCATAAGTCAGTTGTGTGATCAAGGGTTCTATGTTCAGTTTACTAAGGAGCTATGTATTGTGACGAATGGTGACAATCAGAAAGTTATGAGAGGATCCAGGTCCAAAGATAACTGCTATCTGTGGGAACCTAAAGTCTCAAACTTCTCCACAATCTGCTCTCCAGCCAAGGAAGAACAGGAGGTGAAGTTGTGGCATAGACGCCTTGGACATCTCCACTTACGGGGAATGAAGAAGATCATATCCAAGGAAGTAGTCAGAGGAATTCCAAAGCTGTTTATTGATGAAGGAATAAGTCATGAGGTCTCCTCCCCTATAACTCCCCAGCAGAATGGAATAGTTTAAAGGAAAAATAGAACTATTCAAGAATCTGCCAGATCTATGATTCATGCAAAGAAGCTCCCTATGCACTTTTGGGCTGAAGCTATGAATACCGCATGCTATGTTCACAACAGAGTCACCTTGAGAAAAGGAACCTCCTTCACTCTGTATGAAATATGGAAAGGCAGAAAACCCACTGTGAAGTACTTTCATATCTTTGGAAGTAAATGTTACATTCTCACAGATCGTGAACAGAGAAGGAAACTGGATCCCAAAAGTGATGAGGGTATATTTCTAGGATACTCCATTAACAGCAGAGCTTACAGAGTGTTCAACTACAGGACCAATGTCCTGATGGAATCCATAAATGTTATTATGGATGATAAAGAGGAAGGAATCGATGTCATAGAGGATGTTGAAACATTCCTTGACAGTTCAACAGACATTCCAGTCAAGTCTGAAGAAGTACAGGAACCTCCTCCTGAATGTGAAGTAGATGCAACCACCAAAATGCCATCTATCAGAATTCAGAAAGACCATCCTAAGGACCTTATCATAAGGGATCCCAATAGTGGTGTGACTACCAGGTCAAGGGGAATAAGCTCAAATTCCTGTTTTGTATCCAAGGTTAAACCAAAGAATGTGAAAGAAGCCCTGACTGACGAATATTGGATCAGTGCCATGCAAGAGGAACTTGAGCAGTTTAAAAGGAATGAAGTATGGGAACTAGTTCCAAGACCTGAAGGGACCAACATCATTGGTACCAAGTGGATCTAAAAAAACAAGTCTGAAGAGAAAGGAGTAATTACTAGGAATAAAGCAAGACTAGTAGCTCAAGGATATACTCAAGTTGAAGGGGTTGATTTTGATGAGACGTTTGCACCTGTTGCTAGGCTTGAGTCCATCAGATTGTTGTTAGGTGTAGCATGTATTCTAAAGTTTAAACTGTTCCAAATGGATGTGAAGAGTGCATTCTTGAATGGCTACTTGAATGAAGAAGTCTATGTGGAACAGCCTAAAGGGTTCTGTGATCCTAACCAACCTAAGCACGTGTACAAGTTGAAGAAAGCCTTGTATGGGTTGAAGCAAGCTCCTAGAGCATGGTATGAGAGGTTGACTGAATTCCTAACCTCAAATGGATACAGAAAAGGTGGGATAGATAAAACCTTGTTTGTGAAAGATGAAGAAGGGAAAATCATGATTGCTCAAATCTATGTGGATGATATAGTCTTTGGTGGGATGTCAGAACAAATGGTAAAACATTTTGTTCACCAAATGCAATATGAGTTTGAAATGAGTCTGGTTGGGGAGCTGACTTATTTTCTTGGAATGCAAGTCAATCAAATGGAGGACTCTATGTTTCTCTCTCAAAGCAAGTATGCCAAAAACATAGTCAAAAAGTTTGGTATGGATAATGCTAGGCACAAGAGAACTCCTGCTCCTACTCATCTAAAGTTAACCAAAGATGATGGAGGGGCTAGTGTTGATCAATGTCTGTATAGAAGCATGATAGGCAATCTACTATACCTAACTGCAAGTAGACCTGACATTTCTTATGCAGTTGGAGTGTGTGCTAGATACCAAGCAGAGCCTAAAGTGAGCCACTTGAATCAAGTCAAAAGGATTCCCAAGTACATCAATGGGACTTGTGACTATGGGATGTTGTACTCACATGGTTCTGAGCCTTTCCTATCTGGGTACTGTGATGCTGACTGGGCTGGGAGTGTTGATGACAGAAAAAGCACATCAGGGGGTTGTTTCTTCTTGGGAGACAATCTCATATCTTGGTTCAGCAAGAAGCAGAATTGTGTATCCCTATCCACTGCTGAGGCTGAATACATAGCTGCTGGAAGCAGTTGTTCCCAATTGGTTTGGATGAAACATATGCTCACTGAGTACAATGTCACTCAAAATGTCATGACATTGTTCTGTGACAATCTCAGTGCCATCAATATTTCCAAGAATCCCATCCAACACAGCAGGACCAAACATGTTGACATTAGACATCATTTCATCAGAGATCTGGTGGAAGACAAGGTGATTACCTTGGTACATGTAGCCACTGACCTTCAACTGGCTGACATATTTACAAAGGCTCTGGATGCTACTCAGTTTGAAAACCTAAGGGGCAAACTGGGAATATGTCTATCTGAGAACTTATAGCAACCAATGATGTTTGGGATGTATTGTTTAATATCTCTGCCTATTAAACAATTGGAACTATGCTCTGATTGGTCAATAGATCATAGCTATGCCACTTACAACATGTGTGGCAACAAGAGGATAAGGAGATATCCTAAGGTGAGGCGGCCTATGCACCTGCAGGAGTTCAAGGACACTGCTCATGCAGGAGTGGTTCTGGATGTCAGACACAAAGTCATGGCATCTGATATGGCGGTACCTACTGTAAAGCAAAAGTGGGTGATTACTTGATCAAAGTTGTGAAGCAAGATCAAGTGGGTGCTAACTTGGTTGAAAGTGTGAAGTAAAACCAAGTCTGTAAGTCTGTCAGTTATGTGTAAGTCTGTAATGCTTTGGCAACATTTTTTCCAAAAAGGGGGAGTAACAGGTGATACCCCAGGACAACAGATTAGTGTATTGAAACAGACATTCATGACAGATTCAAGATTCCCTCCCCTGCAGCTGATGTGTGATGAAATTTTTACTTAACTTCTGTTTGTGTGCAGCTGATGTGTGATGAAGTTTTTATTTAACTTCTGTTTGTGTGCTGATGGGTGTGTGAAGTTTTTATTTAACTTCCATCTATGTGAGTGTGTTGTCACTCTGAGTGTATTAGCTAGGTCTATTACCTGCTAGATGTGTGATTTCCGCTGCTATGAACTCTGTTGTGGGATCAAAGTGTTTTAGCCAAAAATTTGCCAAAGGGGGAGTTTGTAGGTGTTTAATTGGCTGCATTGTATGGTAAAACACTAGCTGGATTCTAATGTCTTGACTAATGTCATCACATGTTGTGAAGGCGTTTGTGTAACTGCATTGGAGGTTAGAGTATCTAACTGTACTCTGATGTCTTGACTAATGTCATGACATACCTGAGTAACTTACTGCAGGATTAGCTAATATAGGATTTGTTGAATGTCAAATTGGATGTGGTGACATTCATCCCTGTCAGCAGATACTGAGGAATAGAACAGTTGATGTTCTGTTAGAGCACAGTATTCATTTTCAGTCTGGTTATCAAGGAAATACCAGACCTGGCATAAGGCCTACTATATGAATGTCAAACTGGATGTTGTGACATTCATCATGTACAGCATATACTGAACAATAGACAGAGTGGTGTTCTGCTACACTTCAGTATGTTTCTCAGTCTGCCCTTCAAAAGGATAACAGAACTGACTTAAGTCTAAATGTGTAAATGTCAAATTGGATACTTTGACATGTATTAATGTAAGCTGCTACTGTAGAATGGACAGTTTGGTCCTGTACAGTTCAGCAAACTTGTACAGTTTGGTTTCAGGAAAAACAGACTTAGCATATGGTCCTTGATGTCAAGCTGAATGTTGTGACATTCATTCCTGACAGCATATGCTAAGTTGTAGGTTGTTTAGTTTTCTGTTTCAGCTTTTTCTCAGGCTATTCTTCAGGGATTCAACAGCTGAGAGAAAATCCAGGAAATCAACAACCAAGCTATATTTAATGAACCTAACAAATAGCCTATTTGTTAGTAACCTAGATGTGGAATTTAGGGAAACTCGGATGACCTTAAATTCAGGAAAATACAAGTGCAAAGGCCCAAGTACTGCAATATAAAAGGAAGTCGTTCCTTCATTCAGAACTGGGGATTTTGAGGCGTGAAGATTTAGTGTGTCCATCATACTTCACCGCTGTATTTTTGTGAGTCTTGTAATAGACATATCTTGTAAACCAAGCTGTTACCTCATAGATGATTGCTTTGGTGTAGGGTGTTCATTGAGTTGTAAGTGTTGTGTCACTCTAAGCTTTTAAGCGTGAGTGTTGTGTATCTTGATTAAAGCTGTTAAGCAGAATCAAGAATTGTTTGAAGTGTGACTTCAAAATTGTCTTTAATTTTGATTAAAGGTAGTAATCACTGAGGTGATTGAGGGGGAGTGAGTAGGAAATCTGATCTTAGTGTAAGATTGAAATTGCATTGGGTAGGGATTAAGTGAAGAGTTGTAAACGGGTGAGTTTAGCTTTAAATTAATACTACTAATAGTGGATTTCCTCCCTGGCTTGGTAGCCCCCAGTCGTAGGTCATGTTGGACTGAACTGGGTAAACAATTACTTGTGTTATTTACTGCACTTACTTTTAAGTTCTGCATAACTGTTGTCTGTGCAGATTTGGATGTCATAACAACCCGTGTGACATCGAAAGTCTGATAACTAGAATTTCAATTGGCATCAGAGCAGGCACCCTGCCTGTTAATTTCTGGGTGAGATCTAGGGAAGTTACTTTCTAGTACCATGGACAAGGATATAGGACACTCAAATAGACCACCCATGTTGGATGGCTCTAACTATGATGACTGGAAGCCTCGTATGATAGCCTTCTTAAGGTCTCTAGATAGCAAAGTCTGGAGAGCTGTCAACAAAGGATGGGGACACCCAACGAAGACAGGTGAAGATGGAGTTAGTGTGCAAATTCCTGAAGAAGAATGGGACAAGGAGCAAGAGGCATTAGCCCTTGGAAATTCTAAGGCCTTGAATGCATTGTTCAATGGAATCAGTAAGAACATCTTCAGGCTGGTACACCACTGTGAGCTAGCTAAGGAAGTTTGGGATACCCTCAAGATAACTCATGAAGGTACTTCCAAGGTGAAGATGTCTAAACTTCAGATGCTGACCACCAAGTTTGAAATCTGAGGATGAATGAGGATGAGACTATTCATGACTTCTACATGATAATTCTTGAAATTGCAAACACCTCTGGTGGATTAGGTGAGAAAATGGCTGAAGAGAAACTTGTAAGAAAGATTCTCAGGTCCCTGCCTAAGAGATTTGCTATGAAGGTCACAACCATAGAGGAGGCTCAGGACATCTGCAATATGAAGGTGGATGAGCTCATTGGTTCTCTCCAAACCTTTGAAATGGGCTTGTGTGAGAATGCTGAAAAGAAAAGCAAAAGCATAGCTTTTGTATCTAATGCTGAAGAGGAGTCAGAAGCAGGATATACTGGAGGTGATGAAAGCATATCAGAAGCCTTAGCCATGCTTGGGAGACAGTTCAACAAGTTCGTGAAGAAGATTGATCAAAGAGGTAGACTTAATGTCAAGAACATCTCGTCTGACATCAAGAAAAGATCAACTTCTGAAGAAAAGTTCAACCAAGGCAAGGGAATCCAGTGTCATGGTTGTGAAGGGTATGGACATGTCAGAGCTGAATGCCCTACTTACCTCAAGATGCAAAAGAAGGGGCTAGCTATCACATGGTCTGAAGGAGATTCTGAAAGTGAATCTGAAGAAGAATCTGCTAAACATGTCACTGCACTAACCAGTGTTTGTGCAACTGATGATGACTCAACTGCAGATGAACTGACCTTTGATGAACTTGTTGCAGCTTATAAGAAGCTATGTGTCACCAGTGCAGAAGTGCGTGTACAAGGAGAAAAGAAGAAGAAACTCATCAAGGAGCTGGAAGATGAGAGACAGAAGCATCTGACAGCCATAGAGGGTCTAAATGGTGAGATAACCCTGCTGACCTCCAAGCTGAATCAGATGACTAAATCCATCAGAATGATGAATAAAGGAACTGACACCTTGGAAAAGATCCTAAAGGTGGGACAGAAGTTTGGAACCACATCTGGTTTAGGCTTTGGGAAAAGATCCTCAGCTGAACACAAACGCCCAAAGGCTAAAGTTCACAAATCCAAACAGTGGTCACATCCAATGTCTCAACATCGGGGTACCAGGATGAATAATCATCAGAAGAGGAAATTCCAGAAATGGAGATGTCACCACTCTGGTAGGCTTGGGCATATAAAAGCCTTCTGCTACAGGCTTCATGGTTACCCGAACCAAGTTCCCCATGTCAGACCTAAGCATAAGACATATAGGCACCATGTCTCCAACAAGAAGAGACAATGGTATGCTAGGTTAGCTCACACAGCTCTAAGGGCTTCTACCAAAGAAGACTGGTACTTTGACAGTGGATGCTCAAGACATATGACTGGTATGGAAAATCTATTGGTAGATATTCAACCTCACACTACCAGCTATGTGACCTTTGGTGATGGTGCTAAAGGAAAAATAAAAGGTGTGGGTAAGTTGGACTGCTCTGGAGTTCCAAAACTGAATAATGTGTTGTTAGTAAGAGGACTAACTGCAAACCTCATCAGCATAAGTCACCTGTGTGATCAAGGGTTCTATGTTCAGTTTACTAAGGAGCTATGTATTGTGACGAATGGTGACAATCAGGAAGTTATGAGAGGATCCAGGTCCAAAGATAACTGCTATCTGTGGGAACCTAAAGTCTCAAACTTCTCCACAATCTGCTCTCCAGCCAAGGAAGAACAGGAGGTGAAGTTGTGGCATAGACGCCTTGGACATCTCCACTTACGGGGAATGAAGAAGATCATATCCAAGAAAGCAGTCAGAGGAATTCCAAAGCTGCTTATTGATGAAGGAATAAGTCATGAGGTCTCGTCTCCTGTAACTCCCCAGCAGAATGGAATAGTTTAAAGGAAAAATAGAACTATTCAAGAATCTGTCAGATCTATGATTCATGCAAAGAAGCTCCCTATGCACTTTTGGGCTGAAGCTATGAATACCGCATGCTATGTTCACAACAGAGTCACCTTGAGAAAAGGAACCTCCTCCACTCTGTATGAAATATGGAAAGGCAGAAAACCCACTGTGAAGTACTTTCATATCTTTGGAAGTAAATGTTACATTCTCACAGATCGTGAACAGAGAAGGAAACTGGATCCCAAAAGTGATGAGGGTATATTTCTGGGATACTCCATTAACAGCAGAGCTTACAGAGTGTTCAACTACAGGACCAATGTCCTGATGGAATCCATAAATGTTATTGTGGATGATAAAGAGGAAGGAATCGATGTCATAGAGGATGTTGAAACATTCCTTGACAGTTCAACAGACATTCCAGTCAAGTCTGAAGAAGTACAAGAACCTCCTCCTGAATGTGAAGTAGATGCAACCACCAAAATGCCATCTATCAGAATTCAGAAAGACCATCCTAAGGACCTTATCATAGGGGATCCCAATAGTGGTGTGATTACCAGGTCAAGGGGAATAAGCTCAAATTCCTGTTTTGTATCCAAGGTTGAACCAAAGAATGTGAAAGAAGCCCTGACTGACGAATATTGGATCAGTGCCATGCAAGAGGAACTTGAGCAGTTTAAAAGGAATGAAGTATGGGAGCTAGTTCCAAGACCTAAAGGGACCAACATCATTGGTACCAAGTGGATCTACAAAAACAAGTCGGATGAGAAAGGAGTAATTACAAGGAATAAAGCAAGACTAGTAGCTCAAGGATATACTCAAGTTGAAGGGGTTGATTTTGATGAGACGTTTGCACCTGTTGCTAGGCTTGAGTCCATCAGATTGCTGTTAGGTGTAGCATGTATTCTAAAGTTTAAATTGTTCCAAATGGATGTTAAGAGTGCATTCTTGAATGGCTACTTGAATGAAGAAGTCTATGTGGAACAACCTAAAGGGTTCTGTGATCCTAACCAACCTAAGCACGTGTACAAGTTGAAGAAAGCCTTGTATGGGTTGAAGCAACCTCCTAGAGCATGGTATGAGAGGTTGACTGAATTTCTAACCTCAAATGGATACAGAAAAGGTGGGATAGATAAAACCTTGTTTGTGAAAGATGAAGAAGGGAAAATCATGATTGCTCAAATCTATGTGGATGATATAGTCTTTGGTAGGATGTCAGAACAAATGGGAAAACATTTTGTTCACCAAATGCAATATGAGTTTAAAATGAGTCTGGTTGGGGAGCTGACTTATTTTCTTGGAATGCAAGTCAATCAAATGGAGGACTCTATGTTTCTCTCTCAAAGCAAGTATGCCAAAAACATAGTCAAGAAGTTTGGTATGGATAATGCTAGGCACAAGAGAACTCCTGCTCCTACTCATCTAAAGTTAACCAAAGATGATGGAGGGGCTAGTGTTGATCAATGTCTGTATAGAAGCATGATAGGCAATCTACTATACCTAACTGCAAGTAGACCTGACATTTCTTATGCAGTTGGAGTGTGTGCTAGATACCA
Source organism: Lathyrus oleraceus (assembly GCF_024323335.1). Taxonomy (NCBI): domain Eukaryota; kingdom Viridiplantae; phylum Streptophyta; class Magnoliopsida; order Fabales; family Fabaceae; genus Lathyrus; species Lathyrus oleraceus. The sequence continues at coordinate 117,239,754 of NC_066582.1, forward strand.
AGCAGAGCCTAAAGTGAGCCACTTGAATCAAGTCAAAAGGATTCTCAAGTACATCAATGGGACTTGTGACTATGGGATGTTGTACTCACATGGTTCTGAGCCTTTCCTATCTGGGTACTGTGATGCTGACTGGGCTGGGAGTGTTGATGACAGAAAAAGCACATCAGGGGGTTGTTTCTTCTTGGGAGACAATCTCATATCTTGGTTCAGCAAGAAGCAGAATTGTGTATCCCTATCCACTGCTGAGGCTGAATACATAGCTGCTGGAAGCAGTTGTTCCCAATTGGTTTGGATGAAACATATGCTCACTGAGTACAATGTCACTCAAAATGTCATGACATTGTTCTGTGACAATCTCAGTGCCATCAATATTTCCAAGAATCCCATCCAACACAGCAGGACCAAACATATTGACATTAGACATCATTTCATCAGAGATCTGGTGGAAGACAAGGTGATTACCTTGGTACATGTAGCCACTGACCTTCAACTGGCTGACATATTTACAAAGGCTCTGGATGCTACTCAGTTTGAAAACCTAAGGGGCAAACTGGGAATATGTCTATCTGAGAACTTATAGCAACCAATGATGTTTGGGATGTATTGTTTAATATCTCTGCCTATTAAACAATTGGAACTATGCTCTGATTGGTCAATAGATCATAGCTATGCCACTTACAACATGTGTGGCAACAAGAGGATAAGGAGATATCCTAAGGTGAGGCGGCCTATGCACCTGCAGGAGTTCAAGGACACTGCTCATGCAGAAGTGGTTCTGGATGTCAGACACAAAGTCATGGCATCTGATATGGCGGTACCTACTGTAAAGCAAAAGTGGGTGATTACTTGATCAAAGTTGTGAAGCAAGATCAAGTGGGTGCTAACTTGGTTGAAACTGTGAAGTAAAACCAAGTCTGTAAGTCTGTCAGTTATGTGTAAGTCTGTAATGCTTTGGCAACATTTTTGCCAAAAAGGGGGAGTAACAGGTGATACCCCAGGACAACAGATTAGTGTGTTGAAACAGACATTCATGACAGATTCAAGATTCCCTCCCCTGCAGCTGATGTGTGATGAACTTTTTACTTAACTTCTGTTTGTGTGCAGCTGATGTGTGATGAAGTTTTTATTTAACTTCTGTTTGTGTGCTGATGGGTGTGTGAAGTTTTTATTTAACTTCCATCTATGTGAGTGTGCTGTCACTCTGAGTGTATTAGCTAGGTCTATTACCTGCTAGATGTGTGATTTCCGCTGCTATGAACTCTGTTGTGGGATCAAAGTATTTTAGCCAAAAATTTGCCAAAGGGGGAGTTTGTAGGTGTTTAATTGGCTGCATTGTATGGTAAAACACTAGCTGGATTCTAATGTCTTGACTAATGTCATGACATGTTGTGAAGGCGTTTGTGTAACTGCATTGGAGGTTAGAGTATCTAACTGTACTCTGATGTCTTGACTAATGTCATGACATACCTGAGTAACTTACTGTAGGATTAGCTAATACAGGATTTGTTGAATGTCAAATTGGATGTGGTGACATTCATCCCTGTCAGCAGATACTGAGGAATAGAACAGTTGATGTTCTGTTAGAGCACAGTATTCATTTTCAGTCTGGTTATCAAGGAAATACCAGACCTGGCATAAGGCCTACTATATGAATGTCAAACTGGATGTTGTGACATTCATCATGTACAGCATATACTGAACAATAGACAGAGTGGTGTTCTGCTACACTTCAGTATGTTTCTCAGTCTGCCCTTCAAAAGGATAACAGAACTGACTTATGGGTAAATGTGTAAATGTCAAATTGGATACTTTGACATGTATTAATGTAAGCTGCTACTGTAGAATGGACAGTTTGGTCCTGTACAGTTCAGCAAACTTGTACAGTTTGGTTTCAGGAAAAACAGACTTAGCATATGGTCCTTGATGTCAAGCTGAATGTTGTGACATTCATTCCTGACAGCATATGCTAAATTGTAGGTTGTTTAGTTTTCTGTTTCAGCTTTTTCTCAGGCTATTCTTCAGGGATTAAACAGTTGAGAGAAAATCCAGGAAATCAACAACCAAGCTACATTTAATGAACCTAACAAATAACCTATTTGTTAGTAACCTAGATATGGAATTTAGGGAAACTCGGGTGACCTTAAATTCAGGAAAATACAAGTGCAAAGGCCCAAGTACTGCAATATAAAAGGAAGTCGTTCCTTCATTCAGAACTGGGGATTTTGAGGCGTGAAGATTTAGTGTGTCCATCATACTTCACCGCTGTATTTTTGTGAGTCTTGTATTAGACATATCTTGTAAACCAAGTTGTTATCTCATAGATGATTGCTTTGGTGTAGGGTGTTCATTGAGTTGTAAGTGTTGTGTCACTCTAAGCTTTTAAGCGTGAGTGTTGTGTATCTTGATTAAAGTTGTTAAGCACAATCAAGAATTGTTTGAAGTGTGACTTCAAAATTGTCTTTAATATTGATTAAAGGTAGTAATCACTGAGGTGATTGAGGGGGAGTGAGTAGGAACTCTGATCTTAGTGTAAGATTGAAATTGCATTGGGTAGGGATTAAGTGAAGAGTTGTAAACGGGTGAGTTTAGCTTTTAATTAATACTACTAATAGTGGATTTCCTCCCTGGCTTGGTAGCCCCCAGACGTAGGTCATGTTGGACTAAACTGGGTAAACAATTACTTGTGTTATTTACTGCACTTACTTTTAAGTTCTGCATAACCCTTGTCTGTGCAGATTTGGATGTCATAACAACCCGTGTGACATCGAAAGTCTGATAACTAGAATTTCACTTATCAACACCCAAGTTCCATTGATATTGACAAGACTTGATTGGATCAACCAAGAATCAAAGGGTTTGTTCTGAGTCACGAGCATGGAGTCAAGTAAAGAACCATCCCAAAGGAGTGTACTAAGGATAAAAACATGTAGATCATGTTCTAAAAAATTTCCCAGAGTCTTAATTACATCTATCAGATATTATAAGTTAGGATGACTGACTCATCAACCCATAGTATTCTCAAGATAAACTCACTTGAGTGTAGTATCGTGTAACAACTGTTATCAAGTCTACACCTGAACAGTCTCCGCACTACGTCCTAAATAGGCCAAGTTGGGTTAAATGTTCTACGATCCTCAATTTCTCGGACCCAAAATCAGAGAAAGTAATGCCTAACCACAAATAACTTGTGTGGCATCAATAACTCCAAAAGGTCTCCACTGAGTAGATGGGTCTCAAGCCATCTTGTAAAGGACTACTCCACACAAGTTGAAAATGACTATATCATCCTCCTATCTTAATTGAACTCAAGTTTGGGTTAGAACTTATCTCATCACTCAATGATCAGCAAGCACAACAAGCAGATTATATCACACAAACAAGTATACAAAAAATCAAATATACAATTATATAAACATAAAAAAGTAGGCTAAACTCACCGAGGACTACTCCCCAGTAGAGTTGCCACTTAATTTCTGTAGCGGTAAATCTATGAACATTGAGCTATGGATAAACTTAACGTCAATAAAACCAGAGTCGCCACCGCGCTTTTATTGTTTCCAAAGGAAAAAGGGAAAAGTACGAACAAAACCCAAAGATAAGAAGTTTTCAAATCAAAACTAATAAAATGTCAGAGATTACAGGTAAGGGGGTTGATTACACAGAGGGAAGGTGTTAGCATCCAAAGTGTCCTAGGTACTCCTAGGGAGCCCTTTTTTATGTGTGTATGTATTTTGGTGTAAAAGATGCTTGAGAAAAAATAGAATGTGGGGATGAGAAAAAGAATTCATTAATTATATTTTTATGTTTGACAAGACCTTCGGGCTTGTGCCTACATACCAACATAAAAATGAGGGATCAAAACCTCGTAGTTTGTGGTATCAATTTTAAAATGAGTGGATTTCTTCTTAATCAAAATTTAAGTTTAAAAGAGGCAGAAAAGTCCCAAAAGTTTGAATGGGTGTTGGTTCTTTTTGTATTTTGAAATTTTAATTCAATATTGTTAAATTCATTTACAAGTTTGATTTAAGAAAAGAGTTTAAAAATTCAATGGCATAAAGCCAAAGTTTCTAATTTGCAATAAGCGTCTAAGTTTTGAAATTACAAGAAAAGAAAGTTTTTGAAAAGAGGGAGAGATTTTGAAATTTAAGAAGTGGGAGGAGATGAAGAGACTAATCCTAAGCATAGAATTAAAATTTAAGAGTTGAAAAGATCTGACCATTGGGATGCTATCCAACAGACAAGAATGTCATATAGAAAACCCACTTTCTCTTTGGACTTTTGAATCAAGCAATAATCAGCAAGCAATTAACAATATCAAGCAAGGCACCAAATAAAGATGGCCACATCCAAGCAAGCAACTTCATAACTAACAGTCTTCTTTATCTTCTCAAGCATCATATGACATACTCCTTGGTTTTGCTCAGAAGAAGACATTAGGTTCCATATCAAAATAATAGTTGCATCAAAACCATGTAACAGATGAACTCAAGTTGATCCCAATACTTGCATCAGATGAAAGCTCAAATCACAATAACTTGGTCTCATAAATGTTGGCATTGACCAAGTCCTTTTGCATATGGAATGTTGCCTAATCCTAAGTCCAAAAGTTCAGATAAAACCCAATAGTTCACACAAACATTTTTTAGGGTTGTTGTTGTTTATTAGGTATTTTAAGGTCATAATACCACAAACACAAACAAAATACACAATCAAATATATACAATCACAATATATGGCTCAAATGAGCAAAGTGAAAATGGCATATACATAAACAAGTTAAATGATATGTAATGACTTGAATTTAAATTGCATAAAGGAAATGACTTGAAAAATAAAAGCAATATTAATACAAATTAGTCAAATGTTAGCTGTTTAGATGTTAGTGATGTTTTGCTTTTCAATTGATTAAGTCATTCTTGGGAGACCACTCAACCCTCTATTCACAAGCATGGATCCTTGAACCAAGACATCTTTCAAAGTAAGGAAAAAAGGCCAAGTTTCCACATAATACCATGAAAGGGATGAGACTTACAATCTCACTAACTAGAATGTTATGCCTTCAGGGTCAAATTTAGCTATATGTTAAGCAATCGTAATTGGACTTATGTAGAAGTCACAACTATATGAGGCTAGGCAATAAAAATTTAGGTGTTAATGCATGTCAGAGATTTGGTATAATGAACCAAACTCCTAAAACATACCACACACAAAAAGAAAAGATCAAAAGGGTGGACCTATCTCATCCATACTTGTATTGGTTCATCTAACATAAGGTTATTGATGAACCAATTAGCCTTAGGATAATGAGATTTCATTGGTCAATGAAAAGGATGAGAGATAATGGGATTGAAGATGAAGAGGAAGGGGAAATGAGAGAAACACAAATTGGTCATGGGTGGAATTTTGTCAAATTAAAATCATTCATTCATTTTGGGAGATTAAATGTACATTTCATCAATCCCCTAAATCCAATGATTTTAACTCAACAAAAGTCAAATCAACCTTTACCAAGGCCCAAACACATAGTCAAACACCACAAGTCAATAAAAATGGCTCAACATAATTTCTATACAATTAATCAATTAAAAAATCAAATTAAAATGATTTAAATTGAAATTAGTTTCGTCAAAACCTAAAACCTCTTCAAAACACCAAATAAATAGCCAAGGGATTTATCCTAGGTCAATCAAGGTCAAAGGACCCTAGATAACAAATTTCATGATTTTTGAAAAGTCAGAAGTATTTTTAAACAATTAAAAATATGCACAAAAATAATTAATTAATGAAAAATATCAAAATTAATCCAAAAAATAATTTTAATTCAGAAAATGAAAGAGAAAAATATTTAAAGATTTTTGTGAAAGTCTCATATTTTTTGGATTAAAAATGAAATTAATATGAATTAATCAAAATAACACAATTAAATGAAAAATCATAAAATATGGAAAATCGGGGGCCATGAGATCTCCCTCATTAATTGAGGTGGTAGATCTGATGGCCAAGCGCGTGTTCCATGATGCACTGCAGTCAACGCGTCACACACTTTCTATTTAAAACCAAATGTCAGGATTTAAACAATTTAAATGGATCTTGTGGCTGAGAGGTGTGATAACACACACCCGGAGCTAGGGCTCCGGTCTTCTTCTCCGGTGGACCTCACCGGACTGGTCCATCATCAACCACCACCAAAATGAAAAACAAAGACATGGATTTACAGAAAAAATGCTTAGGAGCTTGAATCTGGCCTTAACTTTCTCCAATTCCAAGTATATAAAAAGTTACAGGGATTTGAATTTTGAGGATCATGAACTGAGTTGCTTAGATTTGACCCCAAAGCAACTCAATCTTCTTGCCTACATTGATAGCACTTCAGGTAGCCAAAAATCACAAAGAACGTTGAAGAATTGAGAGAGAATCGAAGAGATGAAGTTTCTGAAAAATCACCTTCGAGTTGATCCAATTTCACTTGATCTTGATCTGGATTTGCTTACTTTCTCCTCCTCTTGCTTGAAGAAGCCAATTGAGATGAAAAGGGAAGTGAACTTTTTGAGTTTGAACTTCCAAACAGAAGATGAAGTTCAAGATCGATTTCAAGAGAAACCTTCAGAAATTTTATGGTAGTGGGGGTTTAGATTAGTCTAGCAAAGCTTGAGGCAGGGTGTTGATGTTAATTATGAAGCCATGAGCTTGTTTAAATAGGGAATGAAATTGATTTCTGCACCACTTGAAATTTGGCCAAATTTGGAAACCACCTTGCATGAGTGCATGGGCAATGATTTGGGCCTAAAGACTAATGTAATCCACCTCCAATTCGTGTGCAAAGTGTATTGAAGTCATCATATGGAAGCATGCAAAGAAGAATGATCATTTGAATCCAAATCTTGCCAAAACACTTCCCACAATGGAGCCATGCACAAGTACCTCAATTTTGATCCAAATGAGATAATCTTGGACTTTTTGGAAAGGTAAGATCAAGGGGAACAAATTTCATGTTTAACACTTTTCCATTTGAATCTTGGATCATGATGAATTTTCAGGTGGAAGTTTGGGAAATTAAACATATTTGATAATTTTCTAAGTCCCAAGTCAAATGTTAACTTCTTCCATCTTGAATAACTTTTTCTATGGACTTCAAATGAGAAAATTGTATTCATAAAAGTTGTATCTAGTTCAAACCTATTAAATTTGGTCACAAATATGACCTCATTTGGATTTGCAATAAAGGAGTTATGCATTTTAGAAGTTGAGGAAAATCACTTGTTCAATGGTATTGGCCCAAAATGACCTATAATGTTTCCTCTTGGAACATGCATTTCAAAGTTGAATTTGAACTTTATCCAAACATAAACATTGATGTAGACATCTTGAATTAGATCATGGAATTTGAATGGCTTTCATCTCATAAAAATTGAGCAAGTTTTGGTCTTGGGAAGTTGACTTCCAAACTAGGGTTCAGACAAAATGACCTATAATCTTTCACCATAAAAAATGAATTTACAAGAAAAAATAGCTCTTGACCTCAACATTAAAGTTGTTTGTAATGTCATTGTAAATAACTTGGCTCTTATAATAATTTTCATATGACAAAAATTGTAGGAGATAGGGTCTAGGGAACCCCAGTTTTGACCAATTGACTTTCTCTAGTCAACCACCATGCACCATCTTGATAGCTTGATATTATCTTGACTTTTAGGACTCATGGAGGATCATATAGGCATAATATGATGTAATATGAAGTATCCCTTGAAATATTTGATCAATTGTTGCAGAAACTTTTTAAAGTAGTTACACAAGATACTTAGATGAATTAGGGTTTCCAAGGCAAACAAACTCCAAACTCTTGATGATTTTTTGATCAAAATGACATGTGAAAATCATAGGGATCCATATATGATGCTTAGAGACAATGTGAACCATTTATTGATTGAAATCCTTGCATTGAGGGTCTCAAACCCTAGATATGAGCTTGATGGGGCATATGTGAGCACACACACTACCTACAAAAGAGTTAAACTATACATTGACATATTTTTGGTATTTTGGTTAGTAAATAATGAAGAAGAAAGTATGATACAATCAAAAATGTGCTTGGTGATCTCTTCCAATGCAAACCCAATGAATGAGGGTAAGGAGGATGCCAAGGTGTGATCCCAAAGCCAATGCATATGATGAGATATCATGAGGGATCTTAGGGTCAGAATTTGGGTCTTACACTATTAAGACATGCTTGGGTTGGATTCCGAGATTGTGGAGCATAGATTATCGTTGAAGCCAGAAAGCTCGCCGATCGAGCATAAGTTGAGGAGAATGCATCCCGATATGGCAGTTAAGATCAAAGAGGAAGTGCAGAAGCAGATCGATGTTGGTTTTCTTGTTACCTCTGAATATCCGCAGTGGGTGGCCAATATTATGCACATTCCTAAGAAGGATGGAAAATTATGCATGTGTGTTGATTATAGAAATTTGAATAAAGCTAGTCGGAAAGATGATTTTCCTCTGCCACACATTGATATATTGGTAGAAAATTCAGCTAAATTCAAAGTCTTTTCATTTATGGATAGATTTTCCGGTTATAATCAAATGAAGATGCCACCTGAAGATATGGAGAAAACCATATTCATTACACCCTGGGGAACATTTTGTTATAGAGTGATGCCTTTCGGTTTAAGAATGTTGGTGCAACGTACTAGAGAGCTATGACCACTCTTTTTCATGATATGATGCATAAAGAGATTGAAGTTTATGCTAATGATATGATTGCCAAATCATGTAATGAAGATGAACATGTTGAGCATTTGTTGAAGTTATTCCAGCATTTAAGGAAGTACAAACTCCGCTTGAATCCCAATAATTTTACTTTTGGTGTTCGTTCTGGTAAGCTGTTGGGCTTTATCATCAGCGAGAAGGGTATTGAAGTTGACCTTGCCAAGGTAAAAGCAATACAAGAAATATCTGCACCCAAAACTAAGAAGCAAGTTAGAGGTTTTCTCGGCCGCTTGAATTATATATCCAAATTTATATCACATATGACTGCCACATGTGCGCCTATTTTCAAGCTTCTTCATAAAGATCAGTCTTGTGATTGGACCGAAGATTTCCAGAAAACTTTTGACAGTATCAAAGAGTATTTGCTTGAGCCTCTAATTCTTTCTCCGCCTGTTGAAGGAAGACCATTGATCATGTATTTGATTGTGCTTGAAGAGACTATGGGTTGTTTTATGGTTCAGAAAGATGAATCTGGAAAGAAAAAGTATTCAATTTACTACCTCAGTAAGAAGTTCACTGATTGTGAGACTCGGTATTCTATGCTTGAAAAAACTTATTGCGCATTGGCTTGGGCTACTAAGCGTTTGCGCCAATATATGTTGAATCATACTACTTGGTTGATATCCAAAATGGATCCAATCAAATACATTTTTGAGAAGCCTGCTTTAACTGGGAGAATTACCCGTTGGCAGATGTTATTATACGAGTATGATATTGAATACTGATCTCAAAAAGCAATCAAAGGTAGTGTCTTGGCTGGCCACTTGGCCCACCAACTTATTGAAGACTACTAGCTAGTGCAGTATGATTTTCCTGATGAAGAGATTTTGTACTTGAAAATGAAAGATTGTGATGAACCATTGCTTGAAGAAGGGCTAGAACCTGGTTCCCGTTGGGGCATGGTATTTGATGAAGCTGTTAATTCTTATGGCAATGGAATTGGGGAAGTGATTATTACTCCTCAAGGAACTCATTTTCCGTTTACATCTAGATTGACTTTCAAGTGTACAAACAATATGGTTGAGTATGAAGCTTGCATTATGGGGCTTGAAGAAGCCATTGATCGTAGAATCAAATATCTAGACATCTATGGAGATTGAGCTTTGGTTGTGAATCGGATCAAAGGTGAATGGGAGACGAATCAACCCGGTTTGATGCCATATAGAGACTACGCGAGGAGGATTTCAACTTTCTTTACAAAGGTTGAATTTTATCATATCCCTCGAGAAGAAAACCGTATGACAGATGCTCTTGCAACATTGGCTTCCATGATTGTGGTGAAATTTTGGAATGATGTTCCCAATTTGATTGTGATGCGTCTTGATAGGATAACTCATGCATTTGCTGTTAAAGAAGTCAAAGATGAAAAGCCATGGTATTTTGATATCAAGTGTTTCCTCCAAAGTCAGATTTACCCACTTGGGGTATCTTTGAAAGATAAGAAGACTTCGAGGAGATTAGATAAGTCTACTTGAATGGTGATGTGCTTTACAAAAGAAACTTCGATATGGCTTTGCTCAGATGCATGGATAGACATGAAGCAGACTTATTGATGACTGAAGTCCATGAAGGTTCCTTTGGTACTCATTCCAATGAACATACTATGGCTAAGAAGATGTTGAGAGCAGGTTACTATTGGCTAACAATGGAATCTAACTGTTGCAAGTTTGTGAAGAAATGCCACAAGTGTCAAATTTATGCAGATAAGATTCATCTTCCTCTGACACTATTGAATGTCATTTCCTCTCCATGGCCCTTCTCCATGTGGGGAATTGATATGATTGGCATGATTGGGCCCGAAGCTTTGAATGGACATCGTTTCCTTTTTGTGGCTATTGATTACTTCACAAAGTGGGAAGAAGCGGCGTCATATGCAAATGCAACCAAGCAAGTTGTTGTGAGGTTTATCAAGAAATAGATTATATGTCGTTATGGCGTGCCAAGTAAGATCATTACTGATAATGGATCTAACTTGAACAATAATATGGTGGAAGCTCTTTGCAAAGACTTCAAGATTACACACCGTAAGTATTCTCCCTATAGACCTAAGACGAATGGGGTTGTTGAAGTTGCAAATAAGAACATCAAGATGATCATTCAGAAGATGGTTGTGATGTATAGAGATTGGCATGAGATGCTCTCATTTGCTTTGCATGGGTACCGTACATCTGTCCGCACCTCAATAGGGGCAACCCTTTTCTCTCTTGTCTATGATATTGAAGATGTGCTCCCCGTGGAGGTTGAGATCCCATTATTGCGTGTCCTGATGGAAGCCAAGTTGACCGAAGCTGAATGGTGCCAGACCAGATATGACCAGTTGAATTTAATTGAAGAGAAGAGGTTGACTGCCATGTATTATGGTCAGTTATATCAGCAAAGAATGATAAAAGCTTTTGATACGAAGGCCAGGCCTTGTGTGTTTAGAGAAGGTGACCTTGTGCTCAAGAAGATTCTATATTTTAAACCTGATGCTAGGAGCAAATGGACTCCTAATTATGAAGGCACATATGTTGTGAATAGAGCCTTTTCAGGCGATGCTTTGATTTTTACAACTATGGATGGTGAAGAGTTCACTCGTCCTGTGAACGTCGATGCAATCAAGAAATAATTTGCCTAAAAAATAAAAGAAAAGAAAAGCTCGCTAAGTTGAAAACCCGAAAGGGAGGCTTAGGCAAAAATGAGTGTCTCGGTGGATTGAAAACCCACAAGGGCGATCCAGGCAAAAGTTAGAGACATAAAACAGAAAATTCATCCCAATAGATTGAATACCCTGCCTTGGGGAAATCTAGGAAAAATTTAGGGATTATAAGTAACTGTATTCGGTTAATCCTGATCATTGGAGAAATTTGGAGCAAGTCGTTTGAATCTGATTCGTCATTCTCAACCAAAACCAAGAGTGCAATGGATATTGAAGTGGGTAGGGAGCGTAGTGATCATTGTATTCAATGTATCCCTTTTCCATGTAAATTACCATTTTCAACTTTTGTAAAGATATATGGAGTCTTGTCATTTACAGACTACCATCCTATTAAATAAAGTTGAGCTTTTATCCAATTGTTTCTACTCTTATTTATTTCGGCCAAATTAAATTAAATTTTTATGATGATAATTTTGAAATAAATTAATAAATAAAAATCATTTTTCTTAAGAATATAAAATCAGTTACTTTAATAACAATCGATTTCAACAAGGAATATCAACAGCAGTCTGAGAATAGGTAAGTCTTAACATGCGAAGCCTTGTTGATCTTTCCCAAGCAGTTCATCGTTCATCCCCAGTAGAGTGGAGCTGCTGATTGGTCCCTTTTGCAAGTCATTCTCCAGCTGAGTGGTATGCTCACATCCTCCGTAAATTGGCTCAGACCCCGTGCAGAGTTTTATCTCATGTATTCCTCGGCTGAGTCCATATTCAGATATCAAAGATCTTTGATTCTCGACAGTGTTTGGTATTGAGTAATGTTTAATTTTAGTCCCCTGCAAGGTTATCCCCCCATTTAATATGATGTTGACCTAAAATTCCCCGCAGAGTTGACAATTTAGATCCTCAACAGATATTTTTCTCCTTCCTCATCCAGGATTGAGTTATTCAGATCCAGATGATTGGCATTCATCCCCAACTTTTCTTCTCCAGTTGGTATTTCCATCTTTTGAGATTAGTCGAGTGTTGTAGTGGTGATTCAAATTTGTGATATTTGTATCCTCTATGATGGTTTTGTCAGCATAATCATCAAACATATACATATTCATGCATAAAACACAGCATCAGATTATTCAATTATGCATCTTTATTGCATTTGATTCCTTATTTCTGATCCCCTGCTACAGTGATATTATTCCCCTATATAGGTTCGGTGCGTCTGTCTTCTCTCAATAGTAGAATGTCATTCCATTAAGCAGAAAGAATTTAACCTTTCTCATTTCCCCACTGAGTTATTTCCTCGTGGATGATTATTGTTTCAGTTTCCTCCCTGGTTAAGTATCTGGATGGAATCACTCCCTTGAGTTATATCCTCATTGGGTTGAGTCTTTGTTCGACCGTTTCTTTCTAGCTCTTACCTAGATCGATGTTTTGGTCCCCTAAGAGTCTATTACCTAGTAACTGGTAATATTATTCTCAATTTTTTTAGTACTTTACTTTTTCCCAATACTCGGTAAATGTAATTTACTTCCTTTATTTTTTCCAGCGAATTCATTTTCACGTTTCCACAAGCACTTTATCCTTGATATGTTCATCCTAGCCGGTGACGAATATTCTTCCTTTGTGGTTTTCTACCCAGTAAAAAGGTATTTGTAATCCCTATTTCATTCCTCAGAGTTAATCCTTGATATGTTCATCCTAACCGATGACAGATTTTCTCCCTTTGTGGTTTTCGGCCCAACAACCGATAGTTTTAAAATCATGCTTCCCCCTACTGAGTCTATCCTTGATATGTTCATCTTAATCAATGACGGATATTCTCTTTTTTGGTATTCTATCTAGTAATTGATAGATATAATTCTTACTTTTTCCCTGGCAGTCTATCCTTAATATGTTCATCCTAACCGATGATGGATATTTTTTCTCTGAGTCTATCCTTGATAGGTTCACTTTAACCAGTGGCGGATATTCTCTCTCTATGGTCTTCTGCCCAGTAACTGGTAGTTGTAAATCCTATTTGATATTTTCTCCAAGATGTTATTCTTATCCAGTAACCGGTAACGAATACACCTCCTTTTCCTCAGCGAGTCATCCTTGATATGTTTACCCTAACCGGTAATGGATGTCCCTCTGTCATAGTACATTATCTTCCTATCCATTAATTGGTAATAGATAATATATTTCTGGTACTCTTGTTGAAGATCATTCTTCCACAATTGAGTTTGATTCAAGTATTTTAGCTTTGTTCTGATCTACCTGTTTCCCCCATAGAGTTTTCCCTCTTCCCTAGACTGAGTCCTTCCATTGATTTATTTTCATGGAATTCGTCTCGTGTCTCCAGCAGTTTTTAAGTCGTAGCTTAGCCTACACACAACACTTTTATCCCCCTAGATTCTTTGTCTCCCTAGTGAGTGTTCCTTATGGAATGCATTTTGCTCCTATGGATTTTCAGTCTCTCTGGATTCTTTTCTTTTATGGCAATATTTTCCCCACATAAATTATTTTAACATTCATGTTATATGCATCATGACGTCTCTTAAGGACCAAAATTTATTTCTATGTTGTTATTTAAGTCCACTCTACTAAGTTGATACGAAGATTTTAACCTTCACATCCTTAGTCAGAATGTCCTTAAATTGGGATAGCTGTAAGACCCCAATTTTGACCCTAAGTTCCCTCATGTTATCTCATCATATGCATTGGCATTGGGATCATACCTTTCATTCATTGGGTTTGCATTGGGAGAGGTCACCAAGCACATTTGATTGTATCATACTTTATTTTTCATTATTTACTAACCAAAATACCAAAAATCTGCCAATGTATAATTTGTTGCTTTTGTAGGTAGTGTGTGTGTTCACCCATGCTTCATCAAGCTCACAAATAGGGTTTGAGACCCTAAATGCAAGGAGATAAATCAAGAGGTGGTTTAAATTTGCTCTAGACATCATGTATGGATCCCCATGGTCTTCACATATCATTTTAATCAAGAAATCATCAAGAGTTTAAAGCTTGTTTGCCTTGGAAGCCCTAATTCATCTAGATATCTTGTGTGACTTCCTCAGCAAGTTTCTTCATCATTTGATCAAATATTTCAAGGTATGCATAATATTAAATCACCTTACACATATATGATCCTCCATGAGTCCCAAAGATCAAGAGAATATCAAGTTTGCAAGTTGGTCCATGGTGGTTGACCAGAGAAAGTCAACTAGTCAAAACTGGGGTTCCCTAGACCCTATCTCCTACAATTTGTGTCATATGAAAATTATTACAAGATAAATGTTACTCATAATGACATTAAAAACAACTTTCATATTGAAGTAAATAGCTATTTTTGCTTGGAAAGTTATTTTTTATGGTGAAAGATTATAGGTCATTTTGTCTGAATCCTAGCTAGGAGGTCAACTTCCAAAGACCATAACTTGCACAATTTTTATGAGATCAAATCCATTAAAGTTCCATGATTAAATTCAATATGTCCTATCAAACTTTTATGTTTGAGATAAGTTCAAATTCAACTTGAAAATGCATGTGCCAAGAGGAAACATTATAGGTCATTTTGGGCCATTACCATTGAGCAAGTGATTTTCCTCAACTTCTAAAATTTATAAATCCTTCATGCCAAATCCAAATAAGGTCTAATTCTTAACCAAATTTAAGAGGTTTGAAATATCTACAACTTTGATGAAGGGACATTTTCCATTTGAAGTCTATAGTAAAAGTTATCCAAGGTGGAAGAAGTGAATATTTCACTTGGTACTTAGACAATTCTCAAATATGTTTGATTTTCCAAACTTCCACCTCAAAATTCATCATAATCCAAGCTTCAAATGGAAAAGTGTTCAACATTAAAGTTGTTCCCCTTGATCTCACCTTTCTAAAAAGTCCAATATCATCTCATTTGGATCAAAATTGAAGGACTTGCATATGACTCCATTGTGGGGTTTGTTTTGGCAAATTTTGGATTCAAGTGATAATTCTTCTTTGTATGCTTCATTGTAATGACAGAAGAATAAATTGCACACAAATTGGAGATGGTTTGTATCATTACTTAGGCCCAAATCATTGCCCATGCATCCATGCAAGTTGGTTTCCAATTTTGGCAAATTTAAAGTGGTGCAAAAATCAATTCCCTCGCCTATTTAAACAAGCTCATGGCTTCAGAAAATGCATCAACACCTTGCCCAAGCTTTTCCAAGAGAACTCAGACCCTCCCACCATAGAATTTCTTGAGGATTTCATTGAAATCGAGTTTGAATTTCACCTTCAGTTTTAAAGTTCAAACTCCAGAATTCATTTCCCTTTCCATCTCAATTGATCACTGCAAGCAAGAGGAGGAAGAATCAAGCAAATCCAGGTCAAGATCAAGCTGAATTGAAGCTACTCGAAGGTGAAATTTAAAAACTTCATCTTTTCGATTCTCTCTCAATTCTTCATTATTCTTTGTAATTTTTGGTTTGCTGAAGTCCTATCAATGTAGGCAACAAGATTGAGTTGCTTTGAGGTCAAATCGAAGCAATTCAGTTCGTGATCCTCAAAATTCAAATCCCTATATATTTTTATATACTTGGAATTGGAGAAATTTTGGACAGATTCATGTTCCAAAGCATTTTCTCTCCAAAATAGTGTCCTTGTTTTTCATTTTTCATGAAGTTTAGGTTGGACCAGTCTGGTGGTCATCACCGGAGAAGATGATCGGAGCTAGGGCTCCGGTGCTGAGTTGGCTTCATCTCATCCATCTAATCTTGGTCCAGCGTTCTAATCTTGGCCCTTGGTTTTTATTACCATGTGTGTGGCGCTTTGACTCAGGTCCACCATGTGTAGCGCGCGCTTGACCAACAGATCTGCCACCTCAATTAATGAGGGAGATCTGGTGGCCCTTGTTTTTTTTGTTTTCCTTTTTAATTTCTGAATTTATGTTTATTCCATTTATTTTGTTAAATTCATAAGAATTTCATTTTTAATCCAAAAAATATGGGACTTTCACCAAAAATCTTTAAATATTTTTCTCTTTCATTTTTTGAATTAAAATTATTTTTTGGATTAATTTTAATATTTTTCATGAATTAAATGTTTTTATGCATATTTTTAATTGTTTAAAAATACTTCTGACTTTTCAAAAATCATGAAAAAAATTGTCTAAGTTCCTTTGACCTTGTTAACCTAGGATAAATCTCTTCGCCAATTATTTGGTGTTTTGAAGAGGTTTTAGGTTTTGACCAAACTAAATTGAATTTTAATGCATTTTTAATTTGATATTTTAATTGATTAATTGTGTAAAAATTATGTTGAGCCATTTTTATGGATTTGTGATGTTTGACTATTTGTTTGGGCCTTAGTCAAGGTTGATTTGACTATTGTTGGATTAAAATAATTGGATTTAGAGGATTGATGAAATGTACATTTCATCTTCCAAAATGAATGAATGATTTTAATTTGATAAAATTCATCCCATGGCCAATTTGTGTTTCTCTCATTCCCCTCCCCCTTCACCTTTATCCTTATTATTTCCCATTCCTTTCATTGACCAATGAAATCTCAAATATCCTAAAGCTAATTGGTTCATCAATGACCTTATGTCAGATGAACCAATACAAGTATGGATGAGACATGCCCACCCCTTTTGATCTTTTCTTTTCGTGTGTGGTATGTTTTAGGAGTTTGGTTCATGATACTAAATCTTTAACATGCATTAACACCTAAATTTTTATTTCCCGGCCTCGGATAGTTGTAACTTCTACATAAGTCCAATTCTGACTGCTTAACATATAGCTAAATTTGACCCTAAAGGCATATCATTCTAGTAAGTAGGTTGTAAGTCTCCCATATTTCACGGTGTTCTGTGGAAACTTGGCATTTTTTCCTTCCTATGGAAGATGTCTTGGTTCAAGGATTCATGCTTGTGAATAGATGGTTGAGTGTTCTCCATAGAATGACTTAATCAATTAAAAAGCAAAACACTACTAACATTAAATTAACTTTGACTAACATTTGACTAACTCTTATTAATATTGCTTTAGTTTTAAGTCATTTACTTTATGCAAATTAATTTCTAGTCATTTATAATTTATTTCCATTTACATTTCATTTAACTTGTTTATGTTTATGCCATTTTCACTTTGCTCATTTGAGCCATATATTGTGATTGTATATATTTTATTTGTATATTTTGATTGTATTTGTGGTCTTAGGACCTTAAAATACTTAATAAACAAAAAAAACCTAAAAAATGTTTGGTGGACTGTTGATCTTGATCTGAACTTTTGGACTTAGAACTAGGCAACATTCCCTGTGCAAAAAAGAGTTGGCCAATGCCAACATCTTGAGACCATGTTATTGTGAACTGAGCCTTCATCTGGTGCAAGTCTTGGGATTTATTTGAACTCATTTGCTACATTATCTTGGTTCTAATTGTTATTTTGATCTTGTGTCTGATGCTTTCTTCTGAGTTGAGCAAAGGAACATTTCATCTGATACATGAGAAGACAAAGAAGAATGCTAGCTATGGAATTTGCTTGCTTGGATGTGGCTAGCTTCCTTAACTCTTTCAAATTTGTTTATTTGAAACTGTATTTCTTAGTGTTCCTTCGTCCATAATCCACTGTCTGAAAATATTTGCAAACACGGCCTTAGTTCCTTGAAATTTATTTTTTGTGATAAATGTTATGATGTGCATGTATGCATGAATGCAACAATCACACACAAGGCAAACAAAAACAAAGGTCAAGGGATGGATCAAGTCATCGTCAAGATCATTCATCCATTTTGGTGGATTAGGGTTCTCATCCCATCAACACCTAAGATCCATTGATATTGATGGTAACTGATCGGATCAACCAAGAATCAAAGGGTTTATTGCGAGTCACGAGCATGGAGTCGGGTTAAGAACCACCCATAAAGGAGTGTCCTAAGGATAACAACATGTAAAGCATGTTCTAAAAAGTTCCCAGAGTCGTGATCTCATCTATCAGATATTGTAGGTTTGGATAACTAACTCATCAACCCACAATATTCTCAAGAGAGACTCGTCTAAGTGTAGTATTGCGTAACAAGTGTTATCAAGTCTACACTTGAACAGTCTTCGCATTACGTCATAAATTGGCCAAGTCGGGTTAAATATTCTACGGTTCTTAGCTTCTCAGAGTCCCAATTCGGAGAAAGTAGTGCATATCCACGACTTACTCGTGTGGCACCCGTAACTCCAAAGGGGTTTCCATTGAATGGATGAATCTCAAGCTAACTCATTAAGGACTACTCCACACGAGCCGAACATGTCTATACCATCCTCCTATCTTAGATTGTACTCAAGTTCGGGTATAGAACTTATCTCACCACACAAAGATCACCAAGCACAACAGACAGAGAATATCACACATACAATATATACAAACATACAAACATCAATAATCAACAAATATAATACAAACAAAAAGTAGGCTAAACCCACTCGGGACTACACCCCAGCAGATTCGCCACTTTTTATTTTCTGTAGCGGTAAATTCATGACGAATGAACTATTGGTTAGCTCAACGTCAATAAAACCAGAGTCGCCACCGTGCTTTTATCATTTCCAAAGGAAAAGTAGAAAGTACGAACAAACCCCAAAGATAAGAAGCTTTCAAATCGAAACTAATAAAATTTTAGAGATTACAGGTAAGGGAGTAAGTTACACAGAGGGAAGGTATTAGCACTGAAGTGTCCTAGGTACTCTTAGGGAGCCCTTTTTGTGTGCATTTGTTTTGGTTGAAAAGATGCATGTTTTAAAGATAGAATGAGGGGATGAGAAAAGAGTTTATTATTTACATTTTGTGTTTGATAAGACTTTCGGTCTCATGCCTACCTACCAACATAAATGAGGGATCAAAACCTTGTAGTTCGTGGTAAAAATTTCAAATATGGGTAGATTGATTTGAACAAAAGCTTAAAGATCGTTTGTTATCAATGGGAGAATACTCAACAAAACATCCACCGATTAATGGGGGCTTTACAACATTAAAAAGGGAAAGCTCCAACTTGGATTAAATCTACAATTATTCCACTAATCCCTAATAAATAGAAAGTCTTACACTCAACATATCATGGAATGAGAGAATTACATCTCAACCAAGGATAACTCAAATATAAATGCCTTCTTTTGAAAATTTAAAAGGAAAATCGCACAAAATGGCCAAAATAATTAGATGAGATTGTTAGTTATTTTTTGTATTTTGAAAATAAAGTCAATATGATTAAGTCTTTTTACAAGTTTGATTAAGAAAATAGTTTGAAAATCAATGGCATAGGGTCAAGGTTTCTACTCATTAAAATAAGTCTAAGTTGAAAAACAACAAGCAAAGAAGTTTTTGAAAATGCGAGGGAGATTTTGAAATTACAGAACAAAGAGGTGGAGGTAAAAAGGCTATCTTAGACAAGATTTAAAAGTTTAGAGTTGAAAAGATATAACCTATGGGAAGCATATATAAGACAATAGTGTCAGATAGAAACTTAATTCCTTTGGATTGTCAAGCAAACAATAAAGCCATAATCATCCAAGCAATTAATAATAAACCGAATGGTATCAAATAAAGATAACCAAACATCCAAGCTATCACTCCAAAGCAAGCAATATTCAATGGTCTTTATGTGTATCGGATGAAAAATCCCTTGTAACGCACTCAAAGAGAAAACATCAAATAATAACAATAAGATCACAATCACAATTCAGACAAAGAGAAAGAGTGTATCAGATAAACTCAGAGGAGTGTCTCAAGCTTGTATCAGATGACTGATATTGGTCATGTTTTAGTCTCAAATTAATGGTATTGGCTAAGTTTTTATTCCATAGCTCATGGATGTTTCCTACTCTAAGTTCATAGGTCCAAATCAAGTCACAGACAGAGATCCAACAGTCCACCAATGTGTTTTTTAATGTTTTTGTATTTATTAGGTGCTTTAAGGTTCTAAGACCACAAACAAAATAAGATCACAAGCACGAATATATCACAAGCACAAAATATAATGGCTTAAGTGAGCAAAATGAAAATGAATGAAACATAAACATAGGCCCAAGTGGGTAAAGACAAAATATGATATGAGATGCTAAAATAAAAGTATAAAGTAAATAACAAGAAATAAAAGCATGAAGTAAATGGCACTAAAGTAAAGTTAATAAGATGTTAGTAAATGTTAGTGAAAGAAGTAAAGATGTTTTAGTCACTTTTTGGAGAACACTTAACTATCCACTCACAAGCATGAAAACATGAACCTATACATCATTTATAAGAAGGACTCCAACTTGGATAAAATTAACAAGTATGCCACTAGTTCTCACAAATGGAAGAGGAGCAAAATTTTCACACAATTCCATAAGGAATAGGAGACTTAGAATCTCACTTATAAAAATTCCATTGCCTTTGGGACAAATTTAGCGTTATGTTAAGCAATCGTAATTGGACTTATGAATAAGTCACAACTATCTGAGACCGGTCAATAATAATGTTGGTGTTAATGCATGCTAGAGACAAGGTATCCAAGACCAAGCTCCTAAAGCATACCACACACAAAAATAAGAGGGGATGGTCATATCTAAATCAAGCTCATTGATGAATCAACTAACTATTGATCCATGAGAAGTCATTGGCCAAGAAATGATTGGGGAAGAAATGAGATCAATATGGAGAGATGAAATGAAAGGGATCCCAAATTGGTCAAGGGATGAACCTTCCTTGATCAATAACATTCATTCATATTGAGGGATGAAGTTTAAATTTCATCAACCCCCTAAATCCAATGGTATTGACCAAGTCAAGGTCCAATTCAACCAAGAGCAAGGCCAAACATAAGTAAGGTCAACACAAAGTCAATACAAAAGCTTATCAAAGCATTAGATCAATTAATTTTTTTTAAAACATTTTAAAAATGAAGAAACTAAGTTTTTAAAGATCGAAAACCTAAAAACCCTTCAAAACACCAAAGAAATGTCAAAGGGATTTATCATAGGTCAAACAAGGTCAAAGGACCATTGACTTATTTGTTTGGCATTTTTTAAAAGTCAAAAGTAATTAAAAACTACTTAAAAACTAATTAAAACAAGTTAAAAATCATAAAATTTACCATAAATATCAAACTTAATCCAAAAATTAATTTTAAATCAAAAATGGGAAGAGGAAAATATTAGCAAATTTTTGGTGTTGGTCCTATAATTTTTGGATAAAAAATGAATTTATAATTAATTTTGGAAGAAAAATCTATATAAAAATCATTTTAGAAAATAAAATAAAAGGGAAAAAACCAGAGCCATCAGATCTCCCTCATTAATTGAGGTGGCAGATCTGATGGCCACAAGCGCGAGTTCCACATGTGCTTCAGTCAATGCACTCACACGCGTGGTAATCAAAAGCAATGGCCAGGATTAGAAGATGGGAAAGAGATCCAAGGGTGAGGGACTTGCCACCACACCACCGGAGCCCTAGCTCCGGTCATCTTCTCCGGTGAGGGTCATCGGACTGTCCAAACCAAAGTTGCACATAAATTCATGGATCATACATCAATTTAAAGAGAAAATTGTAAGGATCGTGAACATGACCTCCAATTCTTCCATCTCTCACTCTATAGTTAGAAAAGTGGAGATGAAAATCGAGGTGTCCAACATAAGTTGCTTTGATTCAAGATCCAAACAACTCATTCACATTGCCTACATTGGTAGGACTTTTGTCAGAAACTTTTGAGCTTGATTCTTGATGTAATTCTAAGTGATTTCTCCTCCTCCTGCTTGCAGAAGTTCAATGGAATAGAAATGGGAAGGAACCTTTGGAGTTTTTCCTCACAAACTATAGTTGAACAAAAACTCAATTTCAAAGAAATATTGAAGGTGTTCTCTGTTCTGAGGTTATGGTAATGGTTGGCAAATCTTGGGCATGGTTCTCCTTTGATTCTGAGCTAATGCACTTTGATTTATAGGCCAAGGCAATGTTATGTGCACCTTTCAAATTTTGGATAAAAATGAATAAACCTTGGTGCATGGGCAGGCCCAATTCATGATGGAAATCCACTCTAATTCGTGCTAAATGGTTGCCTAACTCATCACATGAAGCCATGCAAATTTGTACATGTTTGGAGTTTGAAACTTGGTAAATCAAGAAATGAACATAACTCATGCGCAAGTCCTCAAATTCTCATCCAAATGAAGTGATCTTGGACTCTTTGGAAAGCTATCATCATAAGGAACAACTTTGATGTTGGGAATTTTTAAATTTGAATCTTGGAACATGGAGAAAGTTGGGCTTGAAGTTGGAAGAATCAACCATACTTAGAAATGTTTCTAAGTTATAAGTCAAATGACCTCTCTTTCCACCTTGAATAACTTTTTATGTGAGCTTCAAATGAACTTGGCTCCTTATACAAAGTTGTATCCATTTCAATTATATTAAATTTGACCAAAAATTTGGCAGCAGTTTTAGTTTTGATGATGGAGTTATAGATTTTAGAAGTTGAGGAAATTTGCTTGTTCAATGGTGGGGACCAAAATGGACCTATAATGTTTCCTCTTGGTACATGACTTTTCAAGTAGAATTTGATCTTTCTCAAATAATAAAGGTTGAATGATGCATCTTGAAATTAATCATGAAATTTGGATCATATTCATATCATAAAAATTGAGGAAGTTATGGTTCTTGAAAGTTGACCTTCTATCTAGGGCACAAACAAAATGACCTATAATATTTCACCATAAAAAATGACTTTCCAAGAAAAATTAGCTCTTGATTCCAACATGAAAGATGTTTGTAATTGCATAAAGAGTAACTTTTATCTTGTAACCATTTTCATATGATACAAATTGTAGGATATAGGGTCTAGGAAACCCTAGATTTGACCAATTGACTTTTCTGGTCAGACTCCTTCAACCAACTTGAAAACTTGAAGTTCCTTTGCTCTTAGGGGATCATGGAGGATATTATATGCTTGTGATGATGTAAAATGAAGTATTACTTGATATATTTTACCAATTGTTGAAGAAACTTACTAAGGAAGGCAAACAACATACCCAGATGAATTAAGGCTTCCTTGACAAACAAGCTTCAAACTCTTGATGAAATCTTGATCAAAATGACATAAAGAACATGGGGATTGTCATACCCCGATTTTGCTCCTGAATTTTTTATGTTTGTTTGGCATGCTTGGCCTAACCTTACTTTGGTTTTATGTGAGGATTGGTTTTTGATCCAGAGTCATGGTGTTGTGATCGTGGATACATCTATGGTTTGGGTCATCTGAACAACCAAGTTTCTTGTGTTTCTAGCCACTTGCCAGCCAAGTTATTGGTCCATGGATACTATGTCAAAACCCTGACCTTATGGTCTCATTTCATGGCTTTGTTCATGTACATTATCAGTCAAGGTATTTTCTAAAAGTCAAACATGCAAGTCATAAGACAAAACAATTTGGAAACCAACTTCAAACCTTTTTGTCAATCCATTTCATCCATTTTAAGCCAGTACATTTGATTCCATACAAGAAAAATATAAAAAAAAAAACACTTTGACCAATTGTTGACTTTGGTCAACGGTTGACTTTTTGGTCAACTTTGACCAAAGTCAACTTGATTTCTTTTCTATCTTAAACCACCAATTGTCCAATCCTAGTCCTAATCCCATTTTACAACTCCGTCTTGATTTTGTTTTGGCCATTTGTACATGATCTTCAATGCCATCATGCCATGAATTTAGTTTGAGCCAATAAGCCTAGCAAAATAAAGCCATGTTGCAACGTAGAGGCAATGTTGGTAAGCACTTGTAGAACCATTGGCAAGTCAGGACATCCTATGAAACTCCACATCAAGGCAATGCACTGGAGTCAAAGTCAAGACAAGTTGCAACCATTCTGCAACATGAATACAGGGCTGTAGAAGTACAAGAAACAAAGAGCACTAATTCAGAAAAAATTCAAACCATTACAAGCTAAACTACACCAGATGAAAAGCAAAGGCTAAAAAGAAGAAAAGACTCCAAATACTTCAAACAGACAGTAGCCTGAGAGACCAGATACCACCCAATCTAGCGATGGAGCTGAACCGAAAATATAAGAGAACCGCAATAGACTCCGGAATTCTGCAGCACAACACCAGGAAAGAAAGTCCACTGTTGCGAGATCTTGATCACAGCTGAAAACCCGAATGAACTCCAACAGACGAAACGCAAAAGAAGACCGATCATCTCCCTGAGCACCTGAACTTTAAAGACGCTCCAAATACAACTGCACACAATGAAACTGAACTGCAATTGCCTGCCAACTGCAAAAGAGAGAAAAACGGACAACAACAAACCTACATCATGGCCTTGCAGTCCATCAAAACATTGGTATCTTGTACACTATGCATCACCGCATCATGCTGTAATGATCCAAAATAAGACCACATCAAAGCAGTGAATTTGCATGACTTGCTACCATGTTGAGCATCCAATGCATTAGCTATACCTGCAGAACAAGGACAGGTCAGAACATCCTATGCACCTATGCAAACCATGGCCAAAATGCACAGACAACACTCCACTCCCCAGTTTGTGAAAATGAGTATAAAACCTTTCAAATTTTACAAGGAAGAAAGGTGATCCGAGAGTAGCAGCTGCTGATACTGTGCCCTCTCATCGTTTAAATGCAGACTCTTGATACCTCTGAGAGTTGAATCCAAATTCCATGTGTTTCTCGGGTCCGAAGAAGCCGTCCAAGGAAAAATATCCCGTCTCTTATGAAATTCCATCCAACTGGCATGGTTGAAGCTGCAAAATTAAGCAATGATGCCGTTAGCGGTCATGGTACTGACACTGATAGTGAGATTCAGGAGAAAGTCTCAAAGCCAAGTTCCATGCCTGTGAAGATTCATCAGCTGTCTACTTCTGAATTTGGAAAAGAGAAGCAATGTGTGATAATTGGCACAACTGAATCAAGGCAGGAATTGAGACCAAATAAGATCGATCCACCTAGTCATACTGCAGAGAGCAACATGGTAACTGTTCCCACTACTAAAGGTGGAATGAGGAGGAAACATCATCGAGCATGGACCCTTGCCGAGGTAACGAAATTGATTGAAGGTGTGTCACGTTGTGGACCAGGGAGGTGGTCTGAGATCAAACGGCGATCCTTTTCCTCATACTCACATCGTACCTCTGTTGATCTCAAGGACAAGTGGAGGAATTTGCTCAAAGCTAGCTTCGCCCATACACCTGCAGATGAGGGGATGAATTCACGAAAGCATGGTACTGCTCCGATTCCTGAGCATATTTTAGTTCGTGTAAGAGATCTTGCAGCGATGAATTCTCAGGTTCCTCCACATTTCAGCTCAAGCAAGTTAACAACTGGTGCAGCTAGTGTGCATGGAGATAGATTGGGGTACTTGTAGTGTTGTAAATATTATTGAAACCGTTGCAGGAGCACCGGGTGCAGAAACCTCTTACGAGGCTCATAGATCTGATGTTCCTTATTCGCGATACGATTGTGATGTTGAATTGAATTCGAATCATCGTGATTTGCCGGCGGTTGATAAGCACATTGATGTTTCCGAAGAAGAAGGATGGTTCACCATTCCGTGCAGGGAACTTCCTGAAAACTGGAATCATGAGCCAGATATACAATCATTGCGCTCTCTTGACCGTTCCTTTTTTTTCCCGGCTGAACAAGTTCATATCTTGGCATGCTTGTCTGCATGTAAGCAGGATACACAGATTACCACTCCATTTGAAGTTGCTGCAATGACAAGTAAGAATGGCCAAGGTCAAAGCCCCGAGAAAGAAAGTTGAAGCTTGAAATGCTGACTGCAGTTGCAAATGAAAGTAACACCTACGAGATAGTGACAGAATTATGTGAATATGCTGCAAATGTTGACATCCCAATTGCAAGGGAATCTATTCGGGCTGTTGGAAAGATAGCATTGCAGCAGTATGATGTCAACGCTATTGTTGATCGACTTCTACAGTTTCTGGAGATGAAAAGGACTATGTTACATCTGAAGCTCTGGTGCTTGTGAAAGATCTTCTAAGAAAATATCCTCAATGAAGTCAGGATTGTATTGCTGTTGTTGGGAATATCAGTAGCAACATTGTCCAAGAACCTAAGGCTAAGGCAGCTCTCATATGGATGTTAGGGGAATATTCTAAGGAGATGCATGATGCTCCTCTCCCACCGTGATCCCAATGAGCATCCTTCTCTCGGTAGTATAAAGCAAACTTCTGCTACAACAGGAAACCAAGTCAAAGAGCACTCTACAGCATTGTAGGATCAATTTTGAGCCTACCATGAACCTTGTAGAACCGAAACCAAGGCTCCATTTTTTTTCACTGCGGTAAAACAAAAAAAAACACAAGTTAATTAGCCAACAGTAAAATTCAAATTTCAGAAATTACCCAAAACAGAGTTAAGACAGAAATGAAGAAGAAAAAGTGTGGTTCAGATTACCTTTTTCAAGTCCAATCATCAAAATAGGCACTCCAATTCTGAGCACCAAAAAAAGCACTTCTGAATTTTTTTGCTTCTTTGAGCTTCTGAGTACCAATTGAAACCCTAACCTGTGGGCATAAAAGGAGAAGGAGAGAAATCAGAGGGAGAGAAAAAAAATTTGAGGAGGCGGAGAGGAAAAACGGCAAAGAGATTTTCAAATACAAAAACCCTAAATCCCAAATCGAAACCTACCTGGATCGGAGAGGCGAAAGAGTGAAGTTTTGGCTTCATCGTTCATCGTTACTACCAAATCGCTACCGGAGGTAAACTTCAGATTCCTTTAAGCTGTGGGTTTTATGCATTTTGGAATAAGGTTGAGGACGCGAGAGAGAGGGTTGAGCGCGAGATTAGGTGAGCGATTGAGAGAGATTGGAGATTGAGAGAGCGGTGAGGGAGCGATTTTCACTGAAGGTTGGGAGAGAGCTTGCTGGTAGTGATTTAGAGAGGAGAGGACGCGAAAGAGAGGGATTTCGTGAGGCCTTTGTTTTTTTTATTTTTCTTTTATTTAATTTAATTTGTTTTTTTTTAACAGAGATACAAAAACCATAAAAAATGTTTATTTTGTTTTTTATTTTAAATCTTTTTATTTTTTAGCCCGGTTCATATATTTAACCTAGTATCAGAGTAGTAGATGATCATAAGTGGTCTGGTGGAGAAGGGTGGTATCATAGTCTTGAGTGGGGTGGGTTCAATACTCATGTGTAGCATTTTTCTTAGTATTTTTCTTTTAGCATTTTATTTCCTTCTAGTATTTTATTTCTTTTAACATTTTTTTTGTCATGTTTATGCTTTATTATTTTTCATAGTTTCATTATCATAGATTTGTTGTCTATTAAGTTCATCATGCATGCAAAACCATTTTAAAACTATAAAAATCATATTTTTTCTCGATTTAATATCGAGCCCATTTTTACACCCTTGTAAGTCGATTGCTTTTTAAGTATCGCCATCAACCTCACATAGCTTACTCTTGGGCTTTCTTACAATGAGCCGGTTCCCTTACACTTACACTCATGCGTTGTTTAATGCTTATTCATTTCATTTCTTTGATTATTTGATTTGATTATATACTTGTTTATATTTTACTTGTTTGATTAACTGTTGCCTACTTGTATGATGTATGAGGCATATATTTATATTGTTTGATTGCCATGACAACCCCCATTCATAACAAATGTATCCCCCTCCCATGAAATGTATAATATTCTTTCATTCTTTATTCATCTGTTAATACAAGAAATAAAATGAACACCCGATAACCATTTCAAAACAAGACCAAAACCTCGATCCAACGTCGAGTAATCATTTTTCAAAACCTAACAGAACCAGCACGTATTCATCCACCCTTTGTAAGTCGATTGCTTTATGCATCGCCATCAACCTTGTAAGCCGATTGCTTTATGCATCGCCATCAACCTTGTAAGTCGATTGCTTCGTGCATCGCCATCTACCTTTATCCCTAACACTTCTCCTCGCTCCTTTCGTCGATTCTTGTTCCGATTAGGTAGCACCCATTAGATAGAACCCTTTGTATGATAACATAGGTAGAATTCCCATATTCTTTGCATGCTAACCTTAGGTAGATATTCCCATTTGTAAATCCTAACACTTAAGTACATATTGCATGACAACACTAGGGCAGAGCTTCCCCCACTTCTAGACCTTTCCGAGCGTCTCCGATCCTGTGGCATGTAATCCGTTCTGTTGCAAAGAGGTAACTGCCTAAGACTCGATTCAGCGAGCTGCGACACCTACTGCTAGGACGCG
This sequence comes from Lathyrus oleraceus, assembly GCF_024323335.1. NCBI lineage: Eukaryota > Viridiplantae > Streptophyta > Magnoliopsida > Fabales > Fabaceae > Lathyrus > Lathyrus oleraceus. The sequence goes on from NC_066582.1 coordinate 117,268,395, forward strand.
AACACATCGCCCGCTCTCCTTTGACACAACTGGTGTCCTCCTTTGTAAGTCCATATTCAGATGGCAACCCCTATGTAGGGGAACTACATCGCCCTGATCCTTGTTCCAGACGAGGTATGTAGGCAGGAGATCGTGCGAGATCTCTCCGGGCACCCTTTTCTTTTTTTGCGTGTGTTTTGTTTGACAGCTATCAGGCTCGAGTTCCCGACTCCCTGTTAGTCGGTGTGTTCATCCTTTCCCCTATGTAGGGGAACTACATCGCCCTGATCCTTGTTCCAGACGAGGTATGTAGGCAGGAGATCGTGCGAGATCTCTCCGGGCACCCTTTTCTTTTTTTGCGTGTGTTTTGTTTGACAGCTATCAGGCTCAAGTTCCCGACTCCCTGTTAGTCTGTGTGTTCATCCTTTCCCCTATGTAGGGGAACTACGTTGCCCTGATCCTCATACCAGATGAGGTACGTAGGCAGGAGATCGTGCGAGATCTCTCCGGGCACTCTTTTCCTTTTTTTTGTGTGTTTGCTTGACAGCTAGCAGGCTCGAGTACCAGACTCCCTGTTAGCTTGTTCGTTCAACTTTGTTGTTGCTTCTAACGATTCAGCGTCCGGTTAAACCCTTTGTGTGTGTAGGAGTCTGACATAAGTCCAGCGATTGGCAGTTGGTTTCCTGTGTGTGTTTGTTGGTTCGGAGTCCGATGTAAGTCCAGCGATTGGCATTCGGTTTCCATGTTTGCCTGTTTGTGTGGAGTCTGACATAAGTCCAGCGATTGGCAGTCGGTTTCCTGCGTGTGTTTGTTTGGCGTCCCTATGTAGCCGAACTACGGCAACTCTGATTCTCATGTTCAGATGAGATACGTAGGCACAAGATGCGATGTCTTGCCGAGTTTGACTAACAACTAACAACTAATCCTTGTTTGCTTTTGCCCTCGTTGCGATCCTTTCTCTCGCCCTCGTTGCGATCGAGACCTTCCCTTCCTCTTGCCCTAGTTGCAATCGAGACCCTTATTCCCGTAGTTAGTTTGAACTACGTTTTGCTCTGATTCTCATTCTCGATGAGATACGTAGGCATAAGACGCGATGTCTTAGCGAGCACACTCCTCTTTAACCCATAGGTAGCCGAGCTACGAAGACTCTGATTCTCATTCCAGATGAGATACGTATGCAGTGGATGTGATATCTGTGCGAGTCATTTTTCTCTTGACCCTTTTAGTAAATAGTACATTAGATAAACACACACCCTTTAGACAAGAAACAACAAGAGTGGATCCCGTAGAGTACTACGGATGCGTAGGGGTGCTAATACCTTCCCTTCGCATAACCGACTCCCGAACCCAAGATTTGGTTGCGAGACCTTGTCTTTTCCTTTCCTCTCTTCAGGTTTACTTCGAGCGTTTCCTTTCCCTCCTTTGGGATAAATAACGCACGGTGGCGACTCTTCTGTCTTTTCTTTCTCGCCGGTTGTTTTTTCGCATACCGTATTTTTCGGGTTGCGACAGCTGGCGACTCTGCTGGGGACCCGGTTTCCCTAAGCGAGTCCCTCCTAGCTTTTGTAGGTTTCTTGTTTGTTGGATGTTTATTCTTTTGTACAGTTATTTATTTTCAGCATTTACCTGCTTTACCTTGTTGCATTCATGTACATATGCTTGCTGTATCTGTGGGTTGTTTGTTTGTTGGGTTGGGACTGTTCTATGAGAGATAAGCCCACTACCCAGGCTTGAGTGTACACATAGGTGTTAGAGTGGATAGTCGTGAGGCTTGCGTGGTATGTTGCTACGTTAAGTCGTTCATGAGACCCACATTCCAGACGAGGTTTCTGTTGGATATATTTTGTCCTATGGGTGTTCCATAACGACAGATATTCCTTTAGAAATCGTCGACTCTGGTGACCATTTCCCGAGAACTCAGTCGAGGCCTCTCCTCCGAGACGCGTTTATGTTAGCTCTGGTGGGCGCATTCTCGCTGCTCAATCCGAGGACCCCGAGACTGGGAACTTGCTTTAGGATATCCTGTTGAGGGGAGTCAGCAGAGGTCTTTTATCCCGTAATAATGCCAAACCTTCAGTGGTAAACGTATTATTCTCGACTGAAGGGCTGAAGCTGACAAACTTCTGTTCTTAGAACCTACCAGTGAGGGGAGGGTTTGATCTCTACAGATACGATTTCTGCCAGTGGTGCTGTGATGGTGACTTTGGTTCAGCCAAATTTATGGACATTTATTTCTGGGACGTCGGAGTTCTGTCCGTGGTTTATCAATGGGTTCCGTTTATTTCGGATCCCCGGGTTGAATTTGAAAGTACCTGTTCAGAGGATCTGACTGTCATCCGTTCAGTGGATGTTCCTGTGATGATAATGATGTAATCTCCAGTTCCGTTTATTTCGGAACTCCACAAGTCGGATTTATGGTGACTCGGTTCTCCAGATTTGGGTTCAGATGCCAGTTGATCAGATTGACTTTGGGTTTCAGATGGTTGTGATCAGAGTTCAAGCCGAAGCTTCGGATCCTGTGTGCCGAGATGCACAGCCTGCCAGTCTTGGCTCCATCATTTGCATCATAGCATGTTTATTTTCCAAAAAATAATAATGCATGAAAAAAGTTAACTCGCATGTGCATATCCTTTTCAGGATCATTCATGATAAAATAGCATCCGCATCATATGCATATCATGCACATATCATCCTTGCATTGCAGACATGCTTGGGAGAGACTTCTCACTCTGGGTTTTGACTGAGACTGGATTGTTGATCATCGTCCGCACCGCAACCAGATTGAATCATCAGAGGAGTATGGATCAAGTCCAAGCTGAGTTGGCTGAGATGAGGGCAGAACATGGCCCAGTTCATGACCATGATGCAAGGAGTTGTTCAGGGGCAAGAGGAGCTGCGTGCCTTAGCCCAGAGACAGGAAGCTGTGATTCTGCCGCCCAGTCGTGCTTCACCGGAGAGGGTCCCTGTCAATTATCAAATTACTGCTGTCACTATTCCCGTCAACAACTATGCCGTGGGTGAGGATTTGAGGGGTATTATAATCAGTGGACAACCCCTTGCTATAGAGGCTGTTAATGTCAGAGCAACCCTTGCTCCGGTTCGCCATCCTGGCTCTTCAAATCCTTCAAGTTCTAAAAAGCCATCCTCTGGGGCACCCAGAAGGGGAGAGGGTGAAACAAATGTTGTGCACCGTCGGAGGAGCGTGAACAAAGGACAGCATCGGCAAGTTGCTGATGTGATTATTCCAGCCACTCAAACTCAACAACAATAGAGAAGACCAACTCAGCAATATCAGCATCAACAACATCGTCCTCAGCAGCAGACTTACCGGCCTCCCAATGGTAATCAAGCCAGTACGAGTAATGAGAGGAAGAAGATCATTTTTGATCCGATCCCTATGTCATATGCAGAGTTGTATCCCTCTTTGATAGAGCGGAACTTGATTACTCCCAGAGACCCGCCGGCTATACCCGTCAACCCTCGGTGGTGGTATAGGCCTGAACAGCATTGTGTGTATCATTCGGGTGCTCCTGGTCATGATGTGGATAGTTGTTTCCAGCTAAAGATGAAGGTTCAAGACCTTGTGAGGTCAGGGATTCCGAGCTTTGAAGACTTAGGTCCCCGTGTTAATCAAGCTTGAAGACGGCAAGTCCCGGGTTGGTGATGGTTATTCTTCTGAGGTCTTCAACGAAGAGGTTTGTTCAAAAGCAGAAGTTGCTGATGCAAAGGATACTGATAGTTGTTATCCCTGGTGGGATCTATCACAAATGGGTCACTGTGGGTGTTCCTACAGTTGTTCAGAAGTCAGAGTAATAATCACTTTGTTTAAAAACCCTTCTCCCATGCCAAAAGGAGAAGTGATGACATTGTTGGCAACATTTTGTGCAATGATATTTTCATTCAAATAAATGCATGTTAAACATTTGTTTTTTCCAATTGTTTTCCTTTTTCACTTTTTACATGAAATTGGTGATCACAAAAAACCCTAAAAACAAGAATAAAAACAATCTTTTCATCTGCATAACGATTGTCTTGTTTGATTTCCAAAAAGCTTTTCATATCAAAATCATTATGCAGGTTGTTTCTTAAACCCATTGAACACAATGATCTGACGTCATCTCCCAATTGTGAATTCCCTGTATTCGAAGCAGAAGAAGATGATGTTGAAGGGATTCCTGACGAGATTTCCCGACTTCTTGAGCAAGAAAAGAAGATCAGTCAATTGTATCTCGAGAATCAGCAGAACAGCCAACTGGGGCATAAAAGAAAAAGAAAAAAGAAAATACAAAGAAAGAAGAGGGTGCAAAATCAAAAGAAATCAGAATCAAAAGAAAGAAAGAAAGAAACAAAAGAAAAAATAGCACCCTCAAAGTCCCAAGTTGACTGATGCTGAATTCGATCGAAAAGAAGAGATTAACTGCCATGTGTCATGGTCAGTTATATCAGCGGAGAGTGACGAAAGCACGCTATAAGAAGGTCAAGCCTCGTGTGTTCCGAGGGACCCTGGGCTCAAGAAAGTCTTGTCTTTCGTATCCGATTCCAGGGGCAAGTGAACCCTAAGCTATGAACGCCCATAGGTTGTCAAGAGAGTCTTTTCAGGCGGTGCTCTGAGACTTGCAGCAATGGATGAAGAAGTTCACTCGTCCTGTGAATTCCCGATGCAGTCAAGAAATACTTCGCAAAAAAACAAAAAAAGAACAAAAAGCTCGCTAAGTCGAACACCCCAAAGGGCAACTTAGGCAAAAAGGAGCGTCTCGGTGGATTAAAAACCCGAAAGGGCGATCCAGGCAAAAGTTAGAGACATTGAAAAAAAAAGAATTCGCATCCCGCTAGATTGAGCACCTCACACTGGGGCAATCTAGGCAAAAATTAGGGATTTGGCAAGTAACTGCATCTTGACAAGACTGTGTTCTATATCTGTCATCCGTCAGGAATCCTCGATGCGTCGTCGACTGAAGCTCTGAATACATCGAAATTCAGAATGGTAGAGTAAGGGTCATTATGTTCAATGTAGCCCTCTCCAATATATATCACCGATTTCAAATTTGTACAGATCTATGGAGTCTCGCCCTTTGCAGACTACCATTCCATCACATCAATTTGAGCTTTTATCCAATTATTTGCACTCTTATTTGTTTCAACTCAACAAACGTTTTGCATGTTTTAATTGATAAAGTATCATTGTTTTTCAAAATAAATAAATTTTTCAAAATTGTTCTCAAACTAAGTGAATATTCACAATGATGGAAGGATACTTAGGAGATCCGCAGTGCTCTCCCGAGGGTGGTATGATTACCAACAGGTAAGACATTTGTTCGTATCTCGAGCATAACTGTATCTTTTTCCTGTCGAACCTCTTTTGGTTTCTCCTCAGTGAGGTTGCTCAGTGCAGTGTTGGTTGAAGTTGTTTATCTTCATGTTCCCGACAGTACAACATTCTTCCTCCAAGTCCCTGTTAGCCCTATTGTGGGGCATCTCCAGTAGAGGTTTGTTTGAGCCCTACCGTGGGGCATTCCCAGCAAGGTGGCTGTTGGAACACTTTTATGGGGCAGTTCCTAGGCAGAGCATTTATTGAAGACTTCAACTTTCCTCTCTCCAGCAGAGCAGTCTTCCTCTCTCCCCCAGCATGGGTGCTCTTCTTGGAAGATTCAGTATTTGGTGGATTGACATCCAGTACTCCATCATGTCCTCAGGTAGATCCCCAGCGGAGTTGTTGGCATGATGAGCTTTACCGGTGCCTATCTATCCTTATCAGAGATCTGGTTGCTTCATGGTATCTCTGATCTCCAGCACGAGTGGTCATGGCGCGTCCGCTTGTATGCTGAGCTCTGTTCTCCGGTTGTGACCGACGATCCCTCCGGAAGCCTCTGGTGGCCTTCCTCCCCTGCAGGATGGTGTTGCTCCCTGATATCCCAGTCTCTAGTGGATTTTCTCGTCTCTCTGGTGACTTTGGTTTTCCCTCCGGAAGAGTGGTACCGGATGGTTGATTCCCGGACCTGTGTGTTGAGCACGTCTGTTTGTCAGCATTCATCATACATTTTTAGGTATCATGCATACATGCATAATCATAGCATTCAGATACTCATGATGCAGCTGTTGCCGTGTATCTGTTGATGGTTGTCTCCTGCTATTTGTTGATACAGATCTCTCCAGTAGATCCTCCCTAATAGATTTGAGATCAGTGTCTCCTCAGCGAGCCTGAAGGTTACTGCCTTCCCAGTAGGGTTTGTGTTGATGGTTTTCCCTCAGTGAGATCCCCAAGCGGATCGGGTTCGAAGAAAATCATCCCCAGTAGAGATAAGAATGGGTTGCCTCCCCTAGTAGGGCAATCTCCAAGCAGTTCGGGTTCGATGGAGTGCATCCCCAGCAAGGTTTGTCTTTCCCCAGCAGGATGGAAGTTGACATGGTTATAGGATCCTCAGCACAGTTCCTGGAGTTCCCCGGTGTTGTCTCTGGAGGAGACGTGTGTTTATGCATTCATCATTTAGATAAGCATAGCATATTGCATCATTAGTGCATAGCATTTCCATGATCATGGGGCATTGTGTAAAACAAAAAAAACTCATGCATCAACATTGCAAACATGTCCATTAGCCCTAGGTCGTGGCGACCAGCCGAGTTTGGGTTGTTGGAAAGAGTTTAGCATCGCGCCATTGGATCGGCTTCAGAATTGGGTTCATCAGCATGGTTGAGAAGTTGGTGTTTTCCCAACAAGTGACTCCTTAGTTAAGTGGGTATCCCCAGCAGTGTTACTCCCCGAAGTTGGCATCATTTTGCAAGCTTGGTTCAATTCCCCTAGCATATGTGGGTGTGTCTGATCTCTCCATGTAGAGTCTACCCCTTAAGCAGAAAGTGTCTACCATTTCCTTCTGCGCTCCCCACTGAGTTATATCCTCGTGGATGACGGTTGTTTCCGTTCCCTCCCTAACGGGATGAGTTTTCCCTATTGAGTTCTTTCCTCTTTAGGATGAGTCCTGTTTCATTCTGCCTTTTTGGATTGATCCTAAATTGGCTTCCTGTTGGCTGTCTCCCGTGCTTCCCTGGGGCATAAATGAATAGTCGCTCACTAACCGGCACTCATTCATCTCATCCTCAGCGGAATTTTTTGGCTTCTACCAACGAACTGGTAGTTGTAAGTCCTATCTTTGTGGTTTTCTACCTACAAGCTGGTAGTTGTAAAATCCCACTTTCACCCCCTAGCAGAGGTAGCCTTTGTGGTTCATGCTGTTTTTGGCTTCTATCTACAAACCGGTAGTTGTAAGTCCTATCTTTGTGGTTTTCTACCTACTAACTGGTAGTTGTAAAATCCCACTTTCATCCCATTGGCAGAGTTAACTCTTTGTGCTCATCCTATCGATGACTGGTTACCTTTCTGTGGTTTTCTGCCTACAAACCGGTAGATGTAATCCCCTCTTTGCAGTTATCAGTATCCAGCTTGCGGTATTGATACTCTTTTCCCCTCTGGATACTTGCCTTGATCAAGCAGTATTGTCCCCAGTGGGTCTTCCCCTTTCTTTTGGGTATTTGCTCCAAGTTAGCAACTTTATCCTCTTTTGATTGGTCATCTTTTGCATGCCTAGTCCTGGTACCCTGATACCTTTCTTTTCGGTCGATTTTTCATTTAACAACCTGCAACCCGGTTATGGATAATCTTCCATGCGAGTGTATTATCTACGTTTTGACGGCTATAGATAATATATCTCATGCACTCTTTGGTCAATCTTTCGATTGTTATCCCCAGTATGGGTCTTTGGCATGCGTGCCGGCTCACGTATCACTATTTTGTTATCTTCGCCGATGATGATGTACATGAAGAGTTTTCCCGGTATCCAGACCGAAGTGGCATTCAGGCCAGTTTTCCCGGTATCCAGACCGAAGTGGCATTCAGGCCAGTTCCCGGTATCCATACCGAAGTGGCATTCAGGCCAGTTTTCCCGGTATCCAGACCGAAGTGGCGTCCAGGCCAGTTCCCGGTATCCAGACCGAAGTGGCATTCAGGCCAGTTTCCGATTTTCAGATCGAAGAAGTTCTCAACAGTCAGGACGAAGAACTTGTGGTGTTCAGACCAGTTTTCCCGGTATCCAGACCGAAGTGGCATTCAGGCCAGTTTTCCCGGTATCCAGACCGAAGTGGCATTCAGGCCAGAGTTTTCCCGGTATCCAGACCGAAGTGGCATTCAGGCCAGAGTTCCCGGTATCCAGACCGAAGTGGCATTCAGGCCAGTTTTCCCGGTATCCAGACCGAAGTGGCATTCCAGGCCAGTTCCCGGTATCCAGACCGAAGTGGCATTCAGGCCAGTTTTCCCGGTATCCAGACCGAAGTGGCATTTCAGGCCAGTGTTCCCGGTATCCAGACCGAAGTGGCATTCCAGGCCAGTTCCCGGTATCCAAACCGAAGTGGCGTCCAGGCCAATTCCCGGTATCCAGACCGAAGTGGCATTCGAGCCAGTTTTCGATTTCCAGATCGAAGTGGAGTTCAGACCAGATTTCCGGTGATCAGACCAACATTGATACTCTCATATTCCTATGCTTAGTGTTCAGACTAATGTGCGGCGTTCAGGCCATGGGTATTCCTGTGTTACCATTTATTTTGGTGTCCAGGTCAACTTTCTGTTTCGGTACTCAGGCCGATTTTCACCGTACCAGACGGATTCTTCTTTTGGGATTGCTTCTTTGCCGTTTCTGACAGGCACAGTTAATTATTTCATAGGGATTCAAGATCAAAATCCGGGTCTTCTTAGTATTTAACCATCTCCCACTACGATCGTATGAAGAACGTCCTGCTTCATATTCTCTAGTTGAAGACGCTTAAATAGGGGCAACTGTCATACCCCGATTTTGCTCCTGAATTTTTTATGTTTGTTTGGCATGCTTGGCCTAACCTTACTTTGGTTTTATGTGAGGATTGGTTTTTGATCCAGAGTCATGGTGTTGTGATCGTGGATACATCTATGGTTTGGGTCATCTGAACAACCAAGTTTCTTGTGTTTCTAGCCACTTGCCAGCCAAGTTATTGGTCCATGGATACTATGTCAAAACCCTGACCTTATGGTCTCATTTCATGGCTTTGTTCATGTACATTATCAGTCAAGGTATTTTCTAAAAGTCAAACATGCAAGTCATAAGACAAAACAATTTGGAAACCAACTTCAAACCTTTTTGTCAATCCATTTCATCCATTTTAAGCCAGTACATTTGATTCCATACAAGAAAAATATAAAAAAAAAACACTTTGACCAATTGTTGACTTTGGTCAACGGTTGACTTTTTGGTCAACTTTGACCAAAGTCAACTTGATTTCTTTTCTATCTTAAACCACCAATTGTCCAATCCTAGTCCTAATCCCATTTTACAACTCCGTCTTGATTTTGTTTTGGCCATTTGTACATGATCTTCAATGCCATCATGCCATGAATTTAGTTTGAGCCAATAAGCCTAGCAAAATAAAGCCATGTTGCAACGTAGAGGCAATGTTGGTAAGCACTTGTAGAACCATTGGCAAGTCAGGACATCCTATGAAACTCCACATCAAGGCAATGCACTGGAGTCAAAGTCAAGACAAGTTGCAACCATTCTGCAACATGAATACAGGGCTGTAGAAGTACAAGAAACAAAGAGCACTAATTCAGAAAAAATTCAAACCATTACAAGCTAAACTACACCAGATGAAAAGCAAAGGCTAAAAAGAAGAAAAGACTCCAAATACTTCAAACAGACAGTAGCCTGAGAGACCAGATACCACCCAATCTAGCGATGGAGCTGAACCGAAAATATAAGAGAACCGCAATAGACTCCGGAATTCTGCAGCACAACACCAGGAAAGAAAGTCCACTGTTGCGAGATCTTGATCACAGCTGAAAACCCGAATGAACTCCAACAGACGAAACGCAAAAGAAGACCGATCATCTCCCTGAGCACCTGAACTTTAAAGACGCTCCAAATACAACTGCACACAATGAAACTGAACTGCAATTGCCTGCCAACTGCAAAAGAGAGAAAAACGGACAACAACAAACCTACATCATGGCCTTGCAGTCCATCAAAACATTGGTATCTTGTACACTATGCATCACCGCATCATGCTGTAATGATCCAAAATAAGACCACATCAAAGCAGTGAATTTGCATGACTTGCTACCATGTTGAGCATCCAATGCATTAGCTATACCTGCAGAACAAGGATAGGTCAGAACATCCTATGCACCTATGCAAACCATGGCCAAAATGCACAGACAACACTCCACTCCCCAGTATGTGAAAATGAGTATAAAACCTTTCAAATTTTACAAGGAAGAAAGGTGATCCGAGAGTAGCAGCTGCTGATACTGTGCCCTCTCATCGTTTAAATGCAGACTCTTGATACCTCTGAGAGTTGAATCCAAATTCCATGTGTTTCTCGGGTCCGAAGAAGCCGTCCAAGGAAAAATATCCCGTCTCTTATGAAATTCCATCCAACTGGCATGGTTGAAGCTGCAAAATTAAGCAATGATGCCGTTAGCGGTCATGGTACTGACACTGATAGTGAGATTCAGGAGAAAGTCTCAAAGCCAAGTTCCATGCCTGTGAAGATTCATCAGCTGTCTACTTCTGAATTTGGAAAAGAGAAGCAATGTGTGATAATTGGCACAACTGAATCAAGGCAGGAATTGAGACCAAATAAGATCGATCCACCTAGTCATACTGCAGAGAGCAACATGGTAACTGTTCCCACTGCTAAAGGTGGAATGAGGAGGAAACATCATCGAGCATGGACCCTTGCCGAGGTAACGAAATTGATTGAAGGTGTGTCATGTTGTGGACCAGGGAGGTGGTCTGAGATCAAACGGCGATCCTTTTCCTCATACTCACATCGTACCTCTGTTGATCTCAAGGACAAGTGGAGGAATTTGCTCAAAGCTAGCTTCGCCCATACACCTGCAGATGAGGGGATGAATTCACGAAAGCATGGTACTGCTCCGATTCCTGAGCATATTTTAGTTCGTGTAAGAGATCTTGCAGCGATGAATTCTCAGGTTCCTCCACATTTCAGCTCAAGCAAGTTAACAACTGGTGCAGCTAGTGTGCATGGAGATAGATTGGGGTACTTGTAGTGTTGTAAATATTATTGAAACCGTTGCAGGAGCACCGGGTGCAGAAACCTCTTACGAGGCTCATAGATCTGATGTTCCTTATTCGCGATACGATTGTGATGTTGAATTGAATTCGAATCATCGTGATTTGCCGGCGGTTGATAAGCACATTGATGTTTCCGAAGAAGAAGGATGGTTCACCATTCCGTGCAGGGAACTTCCTGAAAACTGGAATCATGAGCCAGATATACAATCATTGCGCTCTCTTGACCGTTCCTTTTTTTTCCCGGCTGAACAAGTTCATATCTTGGCATGCTTGTCTGCATGTAAGCAGGATACACAGATTACCACTCCATTTGAAGTTGCTGCAATGACAAGTAAGAATGGCCAAGGTCAAAGCCCCGAGAAAGAAAGTTGAAGCTTGAAATGCTGACTGCAGTTGCAAATGAAAGTAACACCTACGAGATAGTGACAGAATTATGTGAATATGCTGCAAATGTTGACATCCCAATTGCAAGGGAATCTATTCGGGCTGTTGGAAAGATAGCATTGCAGCAGTATGATGTCAACGCTATTGTTGATCGACTTCTACAGTTTCTGGAGATGAAAAGGACTATGTTACATCTGAAGCTCTGGTGCTTGTGAAAGATCTTCTAAGAAAATATCCTCAATGAAGTCAGGATTGTATTGCTGTTGTTGGGAATATCAGTAGCAACATTGTCCAAGAACCTAAGGCTAAGGCAGCTCTCATATGGATGTTAGGGGAATATTCTAAGGAGATGCATGATGCTCCTCTCCCACCGTGATCCCAATGAGCATCCTTCTCTCGGTAGTATAAAGCAAACTTCTGCTACAACAGGAAACCAAGTCAAAGAGCACTCTACAGCATTGTAGGATCAATTTTGAGCCTACCATGAACCTTGTAGAACCGAAACCAAGGCTCCATTTTTTTTCACTGCGGTAAAACAAAAAAAAACACAAGTTAATTAGCCAACAGTAAAATTCAAATTTCAGAAATTACCCAAAACAGAGTTAAGACAGAAATGAAGAAGAAAAAGTGTGGTTCAGATTACCTTTTTCAAGTCCAATCATCAAAATAGGCACTCCAATTCTGAGCACCAAAAAAAGCACTTCTGAATTTTTTTGCTTCTTTGAGCTTCTGAGTACCAATTGAAACCCTAACCTGTGGGCATAAAAGGAGAAGGAGAGAAATCAGAGGGAGAGAAAAAAAATTTGAGGAGGCGGAGAGAAAAAACGGCAAAGAGATTTTCAAATACAAAAACCCTAAATCCCAAATCGAAACCTACCTGGATCGGAGAGGCGAAAGAGTGAAGTTTTGGCTTCATCGTTCATCGTTACTACCAAATCGCTACCGGAGGTAAACTTCAGATTCCTTTAAGCTGTGGGTTTTATGCATTTTGGAATAAGGTTGAGGACGCGAGAGAGAGGGTTGAGCGCGAGATTAGGTGAGCGATTGAGAGAGATTGGAGATTGAGAGAGCGGTGAGGGAGCGATTTTCACTGAAGGTTGGGAGAGAGCTTGCTGGTAGTGATTTAGAGAGGAGAGGACGCGAAAGAGAGGGATTTCGTGAGGCCTTTGTTTTTTTTATTTTTCTTTTATTTAATTTAATTTGTTTTTTTTTAACAGAGATACAAAAACCATAAAAAATGTTTATTTTGTTTTTTATTTTAAATCTTTTTATTTTTTAGCCCGGTTCATATATTTAACCTAGTATCAGAGTAGTAGATGATCATAAGTGGTCTGGTGGAGAAGGGTGGTATCATAGTCTTGAGTGGGGTGGGTTCAATACTCATGTGTAGCATTTTTCTTAGTATTTTTCTTTTAGCATTTTATTTCCTTCTAGTATTTTATTTCTTTTAACATTTTTTTTGTCATGTTTATGCTTTATTATTTTTCATAGTTTCATTATCATAGATTTGTTGTCTATTAAGTTCATCATGCATGCAAAACCATTTTAAAACTATAAAAATCATATTTTTTCTCGATTTAATATCGAGCCCATTTTTTACACCCTTGTAAGTCGATTGCTTTTTAAGCATCGCCATCAACCTCACATAGCTTACTCTTGGGCTTTCTTACAATGAGCCGGTTCCCTTACACTTACACTCATGCGTTGTTTAATGCTTATTCATTTCATTTCTTTGATTATTTGATTTGATTATATACTTGTTTATATTTTACTTGTTTGATTAACTGTTGCCTACTTGTATGATGTATGAGGCATATATTTATATTGTTTGATTGCCATGACAACCCCCATTCATAACAAATGTATCCCCCTCCCATGAAATGTATAATATTCTTTCATTCTTTATTCATCTGTTAATACAAGAAATAAAATGAACACCCGATAACCATTTCAAAACAAGACCAAAACCTCGATCCAACGTCGAGTAATCATTTTTCAAAACCTAACAGAACCAGCACGTATTCATCCACCCTTTTGTAAGTCGATTGCTTTATGCATCGCCATCAACCTTGTAAGCCGATTGCTTTATGCATCGCCATCAACCTTGTAAGTCGATTGCTTCGTGCATCGCCATCTACCTTTATCCCTAACACTTCTCCTCGCTCCTTTCGTCGATTCTTGTTCCGATTAGGTAGCACCCATTAGATAGAACCCTTTGTATGATAACATAGGTAGAATTCCCATATTCTTTGCATGCTAACCTTAGGTAGATATTCCCATTTGTAAATCCTAACACTTAAGTACATATTGCATGACAACACTAGGGCAGAGCTTCCCCCACTTCTAGACCTTTCCGAGCGTCTCCGATCCTGTGGCATGTAATCCGTTCTGTTGCAAAGAGGTAACTGCCTAAGACTCGATTCAGCGAGCTGCGACACCTACTGCTAGGACGCGAACACATCGCCCGCTCTCCTTTGACACAACTGGTGTCCTCCTTTGTAAGTCCATATTCAGATGGCAACCCCTATGTAGGGGAACTACATCGCCCTGATCCTTGTTCCAGACGAGGTATGTAGGCAGGAGATCGTGCGAGATCTCTCCGGGCACCCTTTTCTTTTTTTGCGTGTGTTTTGTTTGACAGCTATCAGGCTCGAGTTCCCGACTCCCTGTTAGTCGGTGTGTTCATCCTTTCCCCTATGTAGGGGAACTACATCGCCCTGATCCTTGTTCCAGACGAGGTATGTAGGCAGGAGATCGTGCGAGATCTCTCCGGGCACCCTTTTCTTTTTTTGCGTGTGTTTTGTTTGACAGCTATCAGGCTCGAGTTCCCGACTCCCTGTTAGTCTGTGTGTTCATCCTTTCCCCTATGTAGGGGAACTACGTTGCCCTGATCCTCATACCAGATGAGGTACGTAGGCAGGAGATCGTGCGAGATCTCTCCGGGCACTCTTTTCCTTTTTTTGTGTGTGTTTGCTTGACAGCTAGCAGGCTCGAGTACCAGACTCCCTGTTAGCTTGTTCGTTCAACTTTGTTGTTGCTTCTAACGATTCAGCGTCCGGTTAAACCCTTTGTGTGTGTAGGAGTCTGACATAAGTCCAGCGATTGGCAGTTGGTTTCCTGTGTGTGTTTGTTGGTTCGGAGTCCGATGTAAGTCCAGCGATTGGCATTCGGTTTCCATGTTTGCCTGTTTGTGTGGAGTCTGACATAAGTCCAGCGATTGGCAGTCGGTTTCCTGCGTGTGTTTTGTTTGGCGTCCCTATGTAGCCGAACTACGGCAACTCTGATTCTCATGTTCAGATGAGATACGTAGGCACAAGATGCGATGTCTTGCCGAGTTTGACTAACAACTAACAACTAATCCTTGTTTGCTTTTGCCCTCGTTGCGATCCTTTCTCTCGCCCTCGTTGCGATCGAGACCTTCCCTTCCTCTTGCCCTAGTTGCAATCGAGACCCTTATTCCCGTAGTTAGTTTGAACTACGTTTTGCTCTGATTCTCATTCTCGATGAGATACGTAGGCATAAGACGCGATGTCTTAGCGAGCACACTCCTCTTTAACCCATAGGTAGCCGAGCTACGAAGACTCTGATTCTCATTCCAGATGAGATACGTATGCAGTGGATGTGATATCTGTGCGAGTCATTTTTCTCTTGACCCTTTTAGTAAATAGTACATTAGATAAACACACACCCTTTAGACAAGAAACAACAAGAGTGGATCCCGTAGAGTACTACGGATGCGTAGGGGTGCTAATACCTTCCCTTCGCATAACCGACTCCCGAACCCAAGATTTGGTTGCGAGACCTTGTCTTTTCCTTTCCTCTCTTCAGGTTTACTTCGAGCGTTTCCTTTCCCTCCTTTGGGATAAATAACGCACGGTGGCGACTCTTCTGTCTTTTCTTTCTCGCCGGTTGTTTTTTCGCATACCGTATTTTTCGGGTTGCGACAGGGATACATATATGATGTTTATAACCAATCTAGACATTTTATTTCTTGATCTCTTGCATTTAGGGTCTCAAACCCTAGTTGTGGGCTTAGTGAGGCACAAATGGACACACTACCTACAAAAGAAACAAAGCTACACTAGACATGTTTTTGTATTTTGGTTAGTAAACAAAGAAAAATAAAGTATGGTACAATCAAATATGCATGGTGATCTCTACCAATGCAAACCCAATGAATGATAGGCGAGGAGAATACCAAGGTGTGATCCCAATGTTAATGCAAAGCTATAAGATGGCATGAGGGATCTTAGGGGTCAAATTTGGGGTTTACAGGAGGTTGTCAACTTTCTTCAATAAAATAGAGTTTCATCATGTACCTCGTGAAGAGAATCAAATGGTCGACACTTTGGCTACTTTGTCCTCTATGTATAAAGAAAATCGTTGGAACGATATGCCCAATATCACAATTATGCGCCTTGATAGACTTTCTCATGTGTTTGCAGCAGAAGAAGATACAAATGATAAGCCTTGGTATTATGATATTAAATGTTTCCTCCAAAGTCAGGAATACTTGCTTGGGGCATCCAGCAAAGATAAGAAGACTTTGAGAAGACTGGCTGGCAATTTCTTTCTAAATGAAGATGTGATGTACAAGAGAAATTTTGACATGGTTTTGCTCAGATGCGTGGATAGACACGAAGTTGACATGTTAATGCAAGAAGTTCATGAAGGATCCTTTGGTACTCATGCCAATGGACATGCAATGGATAAAAATATGTTAAGGGCAGGTTACTATTGATTGACAATGGAATCTGATTGCTATAAATATGTGAAGAAGTGCCATAAATGTCAGATTTATGTTGATAAGATTCATGTGCCTCAGACGTTTCTCAATGTTATTTCATCCCCATTGGCCTTTCTCTATGTGGGGGATTGATATGATCGATATGATTGAACCCAAAGCTTCAAACGGATATCATTTCATCCTGGTAGTTATTATTTACTTCACCAAGTGGGTTGAAGCAGTATCTTATGCAAATGTGACCAAGCAGGTTATGGTCATATTTACCAAGAATCATATTATTTACCGATATGATGTTCCAAGTAAGATCATTACTGATAATGGGTCGAACTTGAATAACAAAATGATGAAAGAACTTTGTGATGACTTCAAGATTGAACATCATAACTCTTCTCCTTATAGGCCCAAGATGAATGGGGTTGTTGAAGCTGCCAATAAGAATATTAAGAAGATTTTCCGGAAGATGGTTGTGGCATATAAATATTTGCATTAGATACTCTTGTTTTCTTTGCATGATTACTGTACAAGGCTAACCCTTTCTCTCTTGTGTATCGCATGAAGGTAGTGCTCCATGTAGAGGTTGAGATCCCATCAATGTGAGTCCTAATGGAAGCCAATTTGTCTGAGGCTGAATGGTGTCAAAGCAGATATGACCAGTTGAATTTGATTGAAGAGAAAAGAATGGCATTCTTGTGTCATGGCTAGTTATATCAAAAGAGAATGAAGAAAGCATTTGACAAGAAGGTTCAACCTCGTGTATTCAGAGAAGGTGACCTTGTACTCAAGAAGATCTTGTCTTTCAACACTGATTCTAGGGGAAAGTGGATTCCTAATTACAAAGGCTCATATGTTGTTAAGAGAGATTTCTCTACTTGTGCATTGATTCTTACATCTATGGATGGTGAGAATCTCCCTTGTCCTATGAATGTCGATGCAGTCAAGAAATACTTCGCCTAATAAATAAAAGAACAGCTCGCTAAGTTGAAAATCCGAAAGGGTGACTTAGGCAAAAATGAGCGTATCAGAGGATTGAAAATCTGAAAGGATGGTCCAGGAAAAAGTTAGAGACATAAAATAGAAAATAATCGTCCCGGTAGATTGACCCTGAAAAGGCAATCTAGGCAAAAGTTATGGATTATGGAAAGTAACTACATCAGGCCAGACTTGATCGTTTGAAGCAACCGTACCTATCACAGGTTCCTTTTGCATCATCCTCGACCGAATTCCAGAGTGCAGCAGTAAATTCATGATCATCAAGCTATGGATAAGCTAGAGATCAAATAACAAGAGTCGCCACCGCGCTTTTATTGTTTCCAAGGGAAAAGGGAAAAAGTACGAACAAAACCCAATAGTAAGAAGTTTTCAAATCACTACTAATAAAATGTCAGAGATTACAGGTAAGGGGGTTGGTTACACAGAGGGAAGGTGTTAGCGCTCAAAGTGTCCTAGTAACTCTTAGGGAGCCCTTTTTATATGCATATGTATTTGGTACAAAATGATGTTTACAAACAAATAGAATTGGGGGATGAGAAAAGAATTCGTTAATTATATTTTTGTGTTTGGTAAGACCTTCGGTCTTATGCCTACGTACCAACATAAAAATGAGGGATCAAAACCTCATAGTTCGTGATACAAATTTCAAAGTGGATGCATTGCTTTTAACAATAATTAAGTTTGAAAGGCACAAAGGCTTAAAAATGATTTGAATGAGTTCTTTTTGACTTTTTTGGAAGTTTAAGTCAAGTATATTTAAGTTTATTTACAGGTTTGATTTAACAAAGAGAAGTTTGAAAATGCAATGGCATAAGGCCAAAGTTTCTACCTTTTTGCAAAGTGGTCAAAGTTTAGAACAAAACAAGTTCAATCAAAGAAGACTTTGGAAAAGGAGGGAGAAATTTTGAAATTAAAGAAATGGGGAGAAGATGAAGAGACTAATCCTATGCACAAAATTAAAAGTTTAGATTTGAAAAGATCTGACCAAATGGGTAGCAATCTAATAGACAAGAATGTCAATAGAAACCTAGAATTCCCTTGGACTTTTAGAATCAAGCAAAACACAAATGCACAATTATATTATCTTGAAGAGAAAAGGCATCAAATAAAGATAGTCACATCCAAGCTTTAGCCACTCCAATGATCTTCTTTCAAATTAGCCCATGTAGCAGATGAATTCTACAAGTCACAGGTTCAAAATAACAGCTTCTCAATGATCATGTTGCAGATGAACTCAGAGGGATCTTGAATGATGTATCAGATGAAGTTTCAAATTTCAAGCACTTGGTTTCTCAATAAGGTCGCATTGCCCAAGTCCTTTAGCATAGGAATGTTGCCTAAGTTCTAAGTCCATTTGTCCAAGATCAAGCCAACAGTCCACACAAAAAGTTTTTTAGGGTTTTTGTTGTTATTATGTACATTAATGGTCAAAGACCACACAAACAAACAAAGTGTACACAAACAAGATATATCACACAATATGGTCCAAGTAAACAAAGTGAAAATTGCATTAACATAAACAATTAAAATGATATGAACAATGGCAAATGAATAAAAGACTAAAATTAAATGACATTAAAGTAAATGGCTTGAAATTAAAAGTTAGTTGTTAAGGAGTTAGATGTTAGTATTCTTTTGCTTTTGCTTTTCATTTTAAGACATTCTTTGGAGAACACTCAACCCACTTATCACAAGCATGGATACTTGAGCCAAGACATCTTCCAAAGGAAGTAAAAAAGGCCAAGTTTCCATACAATACCATGAAAGAGTGGAGACTTACAATCTCACTAACTAGAATGATATGCCTTTTGTGTCACAAATTTAGCGCTATATTAAGCAATCGTAATTGGACTTATGTAGAAGTCACAACTATTTGAGGCTGAGCAATAGAATTTTGGTGTTAATGCATGTTAGAGACATAGTATAATGGACTATGCTCATGAAACATACCACATACAAAAAGAATATGCAAAAGAGGTGGCCTAATCTCATCCATACTCATGTTAATTTTTCAATCAACTAGCTTTAGGACTTTGAGATATCATAGGCCAAATGAGATGAATCTATAAGAAGGGGAATGAGATGAAGAGGGAGGGGAATGGATCCAAACTCAAAATGATCAAAGGAGTACTTTTACCAAATTAATATCATCCATCCATTTTGGGAGATGAAATGTACATTCCATCAATCCCCTAAATCCAATGATATTAACTTGACAAAGTGAAAACAACCTTGACCAAGGCCCAACAACAACAGTCAAACTCAAACAAGTCATCACAATTGGTCAACAAAATTATTTGGCATTTATTCAAATTAAAAATATTAAAATAAGGCATTTAAATTAAATATGGTTTGTCAAATTCCTAAAACCTCATCAAAACACCAAAGAAATGGCCATGAGACTTATCATAGGTCAAACAAGGTCAAAGGACCTTGGAGAAAAAATTTCAGAAGTTTTAAAGACATAAAAGTATTTTTAAACAATTAAAAACAAATGCAAAATCAATTAAATCATGAAAAATATTAATAGTGATCCAAAAAATAATTTTAATTTAGAATATGAAAGAGGAAATTATTTAAAACTTTTTGGTGAAACTCTCATATTTTTTGGATCAATATTAAAATTTATATGAATTAATGAAAATCAAAGGAATAAAAATATAAATTAAAAAAAAACGTGGACCACTTGATTTGCCTCATTAATTGAGGTGGGTGATCAAGTGGTTGAGCGCGCGCGTTCCATGATGCGCCTGAGTCAAACATCCACACACTTGGTAATCAATATGTACGCTAATGATTAAAACATTTTGAATTCACCTAATGGCTCTGGACCATGCCACATCATTGTCGGAGCAAAGCGTCAGTCGTCTTCTCAGGCGACCTTGGCCGGACTGGTCCATTCATCACCACATCATAAATGAAAAAGGAGGACATGATCTGAAAGAAAAAATGGCGTAGAGCACAAATCTGACCTCAATTTTAACTAACTCCACATATATAGAAAGATATGAGGAGTTGAATTTTAAGGTGTATCAACTGAGTTGCTTCGATTTGACCTATAAGCAACTCAATCTTATTGTCTACATTGGTAGGACTTCAGACAACCAAAGATCCAAGAGAATTGAGTGGAATTGAGAGAGAATCGAAGAGATGAAATTTTCTGGAAAATACCTTCAATGTAGGTCTGGATTCACTTGTTCTTGCTTTGGCTCGTGCTTGATCTTGTTCAGGATGCTTGTAGAAGTAGATTAGAATGCACAAATGGTCTTGGATCCCTGGAGTTTTGAATCTCAAAATAGTGAGATTCAAACTCAATTTCCAATGTAAATTCTCAGGATTATCCTCTCAAATGGAAGGGCTAGGTGTTTAGGATCAAAGCTGGCGCGAATGTCCGTTGAATTCTGAGGATAGGGAGCTCTATTTATAGCTAGATCATGTGATATTTGCACCTTCCAAATGAGTTTCCAAAATTGGCAATGAGTGATGCATGTGTGCATGGGCGTGTACAGGCCCATGAGATTATTCCATTTGGTCCATAATTGAGTGTGAACAAGTCTGAATTCAAATTGGAGTGCTAGGAAATTGTACATGGAAACTTGAAGTTTGATTTTTGCCAAATGATGATACAGTGTTCAAACCATGCACAACCTACTCAAATCCTGTCCAAAATGGATGAAATTGGACTTTTTGGAAAGGTGAGATCAAGAGGAACAACTTTTATGTTCTAAACTGTTCCATTTTAAGCTTGTATCATGATGAATCTTGAGGTGGAAGTTTGGAACTTTTAACATATCAAATATTTTTCTAAGTGTCAAGCCATATATCTCAATATTCCACCTTGCTTAACTTTTTATGTGAGCTTCAAATAGAAACGTGTATTCATAAAACTTGTATCTCTTTCAAAGACCTTCAAAATGGTCACCAATTTAATGTCATTTGGATTTGGGATGATAGAGTTATGCATTTTTTAAGTTTGGAAAAATCACTTGTGCAATGGTATAGGTCAAAAATGACTTATAATGTAACTTCATATCACATGCTCAAAAAAGTTGAATTAGCTCTCACTCCAAACTTAAAAGTTGAAGTAGACATCTTGAATTTGATTGTGCAACTTGGAAATTTTTCATCTCATAAGAATTGAGCAAGTTATGGCCTTGGGAAGTTGACTTTCAAATTAGGGTTTAGACAAAATGACCTATAATATTTCAACATAGAAAATGATTTTCCAAGAAAAACTAACTCTAGGTCTCAAAATGAAAGTTGTTTGTAATGTCATTTATAGTAACTTTTCTCTTGGAATAATTTTCATATGGTGAAAATTGTAGGAGATAGGGTCTAGCGAGACCCAGTTTTGATTAGATGAATTCATCTGGGCAACCACCATCAACCAACTTGCTAACCTTCAGTTCTCTTGACTTTATTGGCTCATGGTAGATCATATATGCATAATATGATGAATTTTGAAGTTTCCCTTGATAAATTTGATCAAATGGCAAGATAGCTTGTTGGAGGAGTTACTCAAGATACCCATTCAAACTAGGGTTTCCAAGGCAAATCACCCTCAAACTCTTGAAGAATGCTTGACCAATATAACATGTAGGAATCAATGGAACTCATATATGATGCTCATAACCATTCTTGGATCAATTCATGGTTGTGCTCTTTGCCATGAGGGTCTCAAACCCTAGATATGAACATGATAGATCAATCGTGATCATGCCCTACCTACAAAAGGGTTAGGCAAATACAAAGACATATTTTTGGTATTTTGGTTAGTAAAATGATAATATACAAGTATGATACAATCACATGGTGCTTGGTGATCTCTCCTAAAACAAACCCAATGAAGGATGGGTAAGGAGGATGCCAAGGTATGATCCCAATGCTAATGCTTATGATGAAATTGCATGAGGGATCTTAGGGTGAAAATTGGGGTCTTACAGCTGCCCCTATTTAAGGACATTCTAACTGAGGAGGCAAAGGTTAAAATCTTCATGTCGACTCAGTAGAACAGACTTAAATAACAACATATAGAAACAAATTTTGGTCCCTAAGAGACCTCATGGTGTATATGATATGAATGTAAAAGTTAATGCCTTGTGGGGAAATATTTCCACAAAGAAAAAGAAATCGGAGAGACCAAAAATCCGCAGGAGTATAATATATTTCGTAAGGAAAACTCACTGGGGAGACAAATACTCTGGGGGGGAAGACGAGTTATGCATAGGCCAGGCTATGACTTAGAACTACTAGGGGACTCAAGGAATTTCATACAAAATGGAAAGACTCAGTCGGAGAACAACAACATCTGCAGGGGATACGAGTAAGTCAGGATGAAACTGAAATACTTGACTCATGTAGAAAAAATGATTTCACTAAGGAAATGCACATTCAACTCAACTGGGGAAGCAATAAACTTCAACACAAGAGGAGCATAAATTTATTATCTACTACGTGTTACTGGGTGAGGAGATACTAAAGATCTAACAGAGAGAACATTTGTCATCGGTTAGGATGAACATATCAAGGATGACTCGCTGGGAAAGCCAGGAGGGAGTATTCATTACCGGTTATTGGGTAAGAATAGCCTTGCTGGGGAGAACTGCAGAAAATAGGATTTACAACTACCAGTTACTGGACAGAAGACCGAGGGTGAGAGTATCCATCATTGGTTAGGATGAACATATCAAGGATAAATTGAACAAGGAAGAAAATCCGTCATCGGTTAAGATGAACATATCAAGGATTGACTTGCCTGGGACTTGTCAAGGAGGATACCCGTCATCAGTTAAGATGAACATATCAAGGATAAACCAACTGAATAAAAGGTAGGAATTACATCTATCGAATGATGGATAGAAGACCATCAAAGAGAAAATCCGTCATCAGTTAAGATGAACATATCAAGGATAGACTCTGAGAGGGGAGAAAATAGGAATTACATCTATCGATTACTGGATAGAACGCCAAGAGAGAGAATCTGTCACTAGTTAAAGTGAACATATCAAGGATAAACTCTGTGGAGGGGACAAAAGCAGGATTTATAACTACCGATTACTAGGTAGAAGACCGCAAGGAGAAGGAAACCCGTCATCGATTAGGATGAACATATCAAGGATTAACTCTCTAGGAAACAAGAATAGGGATTACAACTAGCTTTTTACTGGGTAGAATACCAAAGGCGAGACTATCCTTCATCGGTTAGGATGAACATATCAAGGATAAAACTCAGGCAGGGGAGAGAAAGATATTCGTCACCAGTTAGGGTGAACATATCAAGGATATACTTCCTGGGGAAAGAAAGATATTTGTCACCGGTTAGGATGAACATATCAAGGATATACTTCCTAGGGAATCAGATCCGCTGGGGACTCTATTAAGGAGAAAACATGGATACTTTTGTCATGCATTGGGCAAGAAGTAACAAACTACAAACTAAGAAGAATATTACCAATTACTAGGCAATAAACTCTTAGGAGACTTGAAGAATCTATCTAGGTAGGAGCTAGAAAGAAAAAGTCAATCAAGACTTGATCCAATGAGGATATAACTCAAGGGGAGTGATTCCATCCAGATAAACAACTGGAATGGAAACTGAAGTAATAATCATCCACGAGGAACAACTCAGTGAGGAAGAAGAGAAAGGTTAAAGTTTTTCTGCCTAAGGGGCCGACGCTCTACAATTGAGGGAGGACATACACCTAAATTTGTATAGGGATAAAGTACCACCATACAGAGAAGGAGAATCTCAAATCGACAAATCAAACAAATATGATGGTGCCAATATGCAATTATGAAATTTTATGAATGTATGATGATTATGCTGACAAAACGATCACAAAGGATACAAAGGTGTCACAAAGAATTTGAATCATCGGTACAATCCCCGGTCAATCCACAAAAAGAGGGAGACAACTGCTGGAAAACCGAGAAGTCACAAACCAAAGGCTCAAATCTAGCCAAGGGAGGAGATTTGCTGAGGAAAGGAGAAGTTATCGAGCTTGTAGGGAATTTTAGGTCAACGCCATATTAAATGGGAGACAACCATGCAGAAGATAAACACAAGTAGCTGCTCAGAAACCAGAAGGAAACTCTGACTGGGAGCGAGTCGGATGGCGACTGGTGGGGAAACCAATGCGATCTACTAGGGAAAAGATCTTACTTTACTGAAGATCAACCCCATTAAGGATACAGAAACACTTCCGAGGAAATAACACACCGCAAGGTACTGAATCGACCAACTTAGCTAGGGAAAAGAAATCGGTACTCTGCTAGGGGATAAACACTTTGCAGGGGAACCGAATCAACACAAACAACTAGGGATACCTGAAGGGTTAATTGCTTGGGGAATCTCTGATGCTTAACACTTAAGGATTTGCTGCTCTTGAAGTGCTGTTGATACTTTCTTTTAACTGCTTTGAAAAATTCTAGCTTTTACATGTTTTATGGAAAAGAGATTTTGATTAAAAAAATTTAATTTTCAAAAATGATCATAATAAAATTTAAACTATTTCCTGAAGTAAATAAGAGTAGAAACAATTGGATAAAAGCTCAACTTTATTTTATAGGATGGTAGTCTGTAAATGACAGGACTCCATAGATTTTTTACAAAGTTGAAAATGGTAATTTCATGGAATAGGGTTACATTGAATACAAATGATCCTCAATCCTTCTACCAATATTTTGACATCCACTGTGCTCTCGACCTCTATTGGGATGATGAATCGACGTCAACCCTTGTGCTCAAAGTTTCCCAAAATTTGAAGATCAGCAGAATGCAGTTACTTGCCATAATCCCTAATTTTTGCATAAGTTACCCCATGGTGGGGTACTCAACTTATCGGGAAATTTTTCTGTTTTTATGTCTCTAATTTTTGCATGGATCGCCCTTTCGGGTTTTCAATCCACCGAAACGCTCATTTTTTCCTAAGCCGCCCTTTCGGGTTTTCAACTTAGCGAGTTGTTCTTTTCTTTTTAGGCGAAGTATTTCTTGACTGCATCTACGTTCATAGGAAAAGTGAACTCTTCACCATCCGTAGTTGTAAGAATCAAAGCACCGCCTGAAAAAGCTCTCTTAACAACATATGGGCCTTCATAATTGGGAGTCCATTTTCCACTATAATCTGGTTTGAACGATAAAATCTTCTTGAGCACAATGTCACCTTCTCTGAACACACGAGGTCTGACCTTCTCATCAAAAGCTTTCTTCATCCTCTGCTGATATAACTGACCATGACACATGGCAGTCAATCTCTTCTCTTCAATTAAATTCAGCTGATCAAACCTAGTCTGACACCATTCATTCTCAGTCAACTTGGCTTCCAAGAGTATATGCAATGAAGGAATCTCAACCTCTACGGGGAGTACTTCTTCCATACCATACACAAGAGAAAAAGGGGTTGCCTCTGTTGAAGTGCAGACGGATGTACGATACCCATGCAAAGCAAATGAGAGCATCTCATGCCAATCCTTATATGTGACAACCATATTTTGAATGATCTTAATGTTCTTGTTCGCAGCTTCAACAACCCCATTCATCTTGGGTCTGTATGGAGAAGAATTATGGTGTGCAATCTTGAAGTCCTTGCAAAGAGCTTCCACCATATTATTATTCAAGTTCAATCCATTATCAGTAATAATCTTACTTGGCACACCATAACGGCATATGATCTGATTCTTTATAAATCTCACAACAACTTGCTTGGTTACATTTGCATAGGATGCCGCTTCAACCCATTTTGTGAAGTAGTCAATTGCCACCAAAATGAAACGATGTCCATTCGAAGCTTTGGGCTCAATCATCCCAATCATATCAATTCCCCACATGGAGAAGGGCCATGGGGAAGAAATAACATTCAATAGTGTTGGGGGAACATTGTCGCAACCTGAAAAATGCAGTATGCGAAAAACAACCGACGATAGAAAATGACAGAAGAGTCGCCATCGTGCGTTATTTATCCCAAAGGAGGGAAAGGAAACGCTCGAAGTAAACCTGAAAAGAGGAAAGGAAAAGACAAGGTCTCGCAACCAAATCTTGGGTTCGGGAGTCGGTTATGCGAAGGGAAGGTATTAGCACCCCTACGCATCCGTAGTACTCTACGGGATCCACTTTTGTAGTTCTTGTCTAAAGGGTGTGAGTTTATCTTGTGCTGTTTAAAAAAGGGGGGTTAAATGAAAATGACTCGCGCGGATGTCGCATCCACTGCATACGTATCTCATCTGAATATGAGAATCAGAGTCTTCGTAGCTCGGCTGACCTATGGGTTGGGGGGATGTGTGCTGGCTAAGACATCGCATCTTATGCCTATGTATCTCATATGGAATGAGAATCAGAGCAAGCCGTAGTTCGGCTAACTACGGGGTTATGGATTGGGTTTTGGACGAACGACGTTACTACGCAATCTACCGGATGCCCGACCTTTGGAGACTTACTCGCCTGTAGTAGAAGGAGTAAACGTGTGTTTAGGAGAAGAAAAATCAATAGGTTTGCTTGCGTTATAGGAACGCTCGTGCAAAAGGAGTCCTGGACGAAGGAACCTGTAAAAAAAAACACAAAAACATTGCCTCCTATCGAGGTCTTCCAGCTAGGAAAGCAGTAAAATGCGGGGAAAATGTAAAAGGTACCACGCGGATAAAGATTCAAAGTAACAACAATTAGAGGAATGGGAAACCCAGGGATCCTTCCTAGCTAAACACCATCAAAGAAAGTGAGTCAGTACAGGTAATCGGAATGAAACCTCCAGGCGGTATCCCACAAATAAAGTGGAAAACCACGCAAGTTATCCCTGTAAAAGTCATGTGAGCCCTCACAAAAACTCAACAAATAGGTTAGAGACAAAAAAATAGGGTAATCAAGAGTTACCCCCAAATCAAAATGTAACCACATGAATCATGTCATTAAAATTCACAAAAAAGACATGCATCAAAAGGGTATCAAATTCACCCATAATACCTCAAACATTCAGAGTATTCAAATTCAAAGCTCAAAGGTAATGGGAATAAGGGCAAACCTGATTGGAGAGCTTGATTGAAATTGAGTTGCACCCGTGAGGTTTAGAAAACAATCTTTAGGGTTTATGTGAGACAGAGGTGATTCTGTGCAGTTGAGTTCCCTTCAGGGTTTGGAGGCTGCTCTGAACTCTGTTAGCTCTTCTCTCACTATCTTTTTCCCCAGAGTTCTTCTCTCACTATCTTTTTCCCAGACATGGTAATAGGAATAGAATGGCCTTTTGTTTCACTGAAACTCTGAATTTATAACCTGATTTTTGTGGACCTGTGGGCTCAAATGAGAGAGGTCCAAGTCCAAGATTTTTCTTTTATTTATTTATTTACTTAATTAATTTTTATTATAATTATTATTATTATTATTATTATTTATTTTTCGTTTTTTTTTGTTTTTCTTTTTTTGTTTTTTTGTTTTGTTTTTTTTTTTCGTTTTTTTTTCAAAACACGTGGGCTTCGCCTAGCGAGCATGACAGCTCATGAACAAACCTTTGCTCCTTTAAGATTAACATTTTGACTGACGAATAGACCCCTGTTGGAAGTAACTCAAGTCTTTCCCTTGTGTTGACTGATCATAGAATAGAGCCCACAAAGTGTCCTGGATGATGTTCAAGCTTCTTGGATCCGATTCCGATTGCCATGATGAATAGCAAATGCTAAATGACCTAAAAATGAATGCATGCATGAGGTGTAAAGCGTATGCTTCCAGGAAAAATGAAGGGTAAATTTTGGGGTATTACAGCTGCCCCTATTCAATCAACTGGAGACCTGGAAAGAAGATAGCAGCGGCTTTCGTGCTTTCGAGGTATCAAGGGATTGAATACAATAAAAGTCCGAAAATTTGCACTGAAGTGAAGTGAAGTAACAATGCCTGTCAAAATCGGCAAAGAGGTGGTCTTGAAAGAAGAATCTGTCTGGTACGGTGAGAGTCAGTCTGAATACCGAAAAAGAATGTTAACCTGGATACCAAAATAAATGGTAACACAGAAATAACCATGGCCTGAATGCCGCTCATCAGTCTGAATACTGGAAATGACTTCGATCTGAACATCGGGAGATATGAGATTATTAATATCGGTCTGAACACCGAGAGACTGGCCTGAATGCCACAAGCTGCATCGACCTGAACGTCGGAAACTTCTTCGATCTGAACATGGGAAAATTGGCATGAATGCCACAAGTTGCATCGACCTGAATGTCGGAAACTTCTTTGATCTGAACATCGGAAAACTGGCCTGAACGCCACAAGTTGCATCGACCTGAACGTCGGAAACTTCTTCGATCTGAACATCGGAAAGCTGGCCTGAACGCCATAAGTTGCATCGACCTGAACGTCGGAAACTTCTTCGATCTGAACATCGGAAAACTGGCCTGAACGCCACAAGTTGCATCGACCTGAACGTCGGAAAACTGGCCTAAATGCCACTTCGATCTGAATATCGGAAAATTGGCCTGAATGCCACTTCGATCTGAATATCGGAAAATTGGCCTGAATGCCACTTCGGTCTGAATACCGGAAACTGGCCTGAATGCCATAAGTTGCATCGACCTGAACGTCGGAAACTTCTTCGATCTGAACATCGGAAAATTGGCTTGAATGCCACTTCGGTCTGAATACCGAAAAAACTTCATGCCTGTCAGCATCGGCAGAAATAGGGAACGATAATAGAGGCGGCGCATGGGCCAATGACACTTGCTGGGGATAACAAAGGTAAGTCATGAACACTCTTCAGTCTGAGTACTGGAAACAACTTATGGCTTATCACTTGGGATACCGAGAATGTTTTATGCTTACATGCGTATGTTTGAATTTTTCAATGGCGTAATGCTCCATGAAAATGGAAATGCTACGCGATTTGGGAGGATGCAATGCAATATGATTCTACATGCAGGGATGCGAAATGCTGGGTAGAATGCCAAGCTGAGGCAAGGGGATCTGTTGGGGAAATGATCACCATCTTCTGGACCCTGGCAAGGCTGCTGGAGATGCACAGCGCAAAGAATTCTGTGGGGAAATGACCCGTCACACGGTGTTCTAGTAATGACGAAATACCGAGATTCTGACTAGGGAGAGAACGGCACTGAAAACCTGTTGTTGGGGAAAGCGATAGTGGTTCTGGCAACCACGATCTGCGAGAGATGACTCAGCAGGGGAAGCAAACACCGATACGGTACCGAGGTTTTGCTTCAAGGAAATAAACCATGGATCTGGCATTGGGATTATCGATCTGGTCTCGAACTCTGAGGAGCAGCCGCTTCTGCTGGGAAGATACAGTCTGGCACTATCAACTCCGCTGGGGGTATGTAGTCTGACACTGTCAACTCTACTAGGGAGTGTATAATCTGAAACCACCGCTTGGGGGAGGTACAGTGGTGAGAACCTGCTGGGGATTGAAGAATCCAACGCTCTGATCAGCTCTGCAGGGATAAGATACCGAATTCGTCTGTTGGGGGAAAACATGCACGATCATTTGCAGGGGATTTTAAGGAAATGCCCCGAGGGTACCTGTTCTGAATAGACGATCCAAAGCACTTAAAATTTACAGCAATTTTAAATGTTTATTAAGCATGTACCTGTAAAGCTCTTATGTGTCATGATACAGTGTTTATCAAAAAATTCGGACGTCATTTTTACAAACAAAACAGAAAAATGAAAATGAAAACAGAGATATACTGAATAACATGATTTTATTGATTGAACGGCCTCTGAATAGGCATTTACATCAGGAATCAATCCCTGGAAAGAGGTAATCGCACAAAAGATAAAAAACATAAATTAATCTAATGGCAATGTGAAATGGATTCCTATTGGGTTCCAATTCTGCTATGACTCACTCGTCTTCAAGATCCTCCAGATGATCAGCTTTCTGAAAGAGTCATTGGACTGTTTCCTATCCTTCAAAAGTTTCCAGTCATTGACACGAGATGAGATTCAGAACTACTCAGAACACAGTCATTCGCTTAATCCCTAACTTTTGCCTGGATCGCCCTTTTCGGATTTTCAATCCACCGGGATACCCATTTTTGCCTAAGTTGCCTTTTCAGGTTTGCAACTTACCGGGTGTACAATCTTTTCACTTTTAATCCCTAATTTTTGCCCGAACCTTTTTCATTTTCTTGGTTCACCGGGATGCCCATTTTTTGCCTGGACTACTCTTTTTATTGTCCAGCGGGTCTATTTTATGCGAAGTATTTTTTAATTGCGTATGAGTTCAAAGGGGAAGTGAAGTTTTCACCATCCATAGTTGCAAGCATTAAGGCCCCACCATCAAAAACCTTGGTGACAATATACGGCCCATCATAGTTAGGAGTCCACTTGCCCCTGTGATCTGTCTGAGGAAGAAGGATCCTTTTCAACACCAAATCTCCGGCCTAGAAGCATCGAGGACGCACTTTCTGATCAAAGGCTCTCTTCATCCGACTCTGATACAACTGCCCATGACAAATGGCTGCCATTCGCTTCTCTTCGATAAGACTCAACTCATTGAACCTTGTTCGAATCCATTCAGCTTCGTCTAACTTGACATCCAACAGGACTCTTAGAGAAGGAATCTCCACTTCAACAGGTAGGACTGCTTCCATACCATACACAAGGGAGTAAGGGGTTGCCCCGGTCGATGTACGTACTGAAGTATGGTACCCATGCAAGGCGAAGGGTAGCATCTCATGCCAATCTCTGTATGTAACGACCATCTTCTGCACAATATTCTTTATGTTCTTATTTGCCGCCTCAACAACGTCGTTCATCTTAGGGCGGTAAGGGGAAGAGTTGTGATGCTGAATGTTGAAGTTCTGGCACAACTCCTTCATCATTTTGTTGTTGAGATTAGAACCATTATCAGTAATGATTCTTTCGGGAATCCCATAGCGATAAATGATTTCTTTCTTGATGAATCGGGCAACCACATGTCTAGTGACCTTCGCAAATGACGCTGCTTCGTCCCTCTTGGTGAAATAGTCGATGGCAACAAGGATGAAGCGATGCCCATTGGAAGCGGTCGGCTCAATCCTTCCAATCATATCGATGCCCCACATAGCGAAAGGCCACGACGAAGACATCACATTCAAAGGATTCGGTGGCACATGCACCTTATCACCATAAATCTGGCATTTATGGCACTTCCGAGCATATTCGAAACAATCAGATTCCATGGTCATCCAGTAATAACCTGCTCTCAACAATTTCTTAGCCATTGCATGTCCGCCGGCATGAGTACCGAAGGAGCCTTCATGAACTTCCTGCATTAACATGTCTGCTTCGTGTCTGTCCACGCATCTGAGCAAAACCATGTCGAAGTTCCTCTTATACAGAACATTGTATTTGTTCAAGAAGAAACTGCCTGTCAATCTTCTCAAAGTCTTTCTATCATTGTTGGATGCCCCTGCAGGGTACTCTTGATTCTTCAGAAAGCACTTGATGTCATGATACCAGGGCTTGTCATCAACTACCAGTTCAACAGCAAACACATACGCGGCCCTATCAAGGCGCATCACGTCGATCTTGGGAGCATGGTTCCAACGGATCACCGTGATCATGGAGGATAGAGTAGCAAGAGCATCTGCCATCTGGTTCTCATCACGAGGTATATGGTACAGCTTTACTATTGTGAAGAAAGTCAACAGTCTTCTCGTGTAATCTCTGTAGGGGACCAGAGTAGGCTGGAGAGTGTTCCAATCATCATTCACTTGATTGATTACCAGAGCTGAATCTCCGAAGATGTCCAAAGTCTTGATTCTCAAATCAATGGCTTGCTCAATACCCAAGATACAGGCTTCATACTCAGATTCATTATTGGTGCACTCGAAAGTCAGACGAGCGGTGAAAGGCATGTGGGCACCTTTCGGACTTGTAATGACAGCACCAATTCCACTTCCTCTAGCGTTGACGGCCCCATCAAACATTAAAGTCCACTTTTCGTCTGGATCAGGTCCCTCTTCAACAACTGGCTCTTCACAGTCTTTCATCTTGAGGACATCTGGAAAATCAAATTTCATCGGCTCATAATCTTCAACCGGCTATTGAGCAAGATAGTCTGACAGAATAATCCCCTTGATGGCTTTCCGGGAAGTATACTGGATGTCGTACTCTGTCAGTACCATTTGCCAACGAGTAACTCTTCCGGTGAGAGTTGGCTTCTCAAATATATACTTGACTGGATCCATTTTGGAGATCAGTAAGGTTGTGTGAGACAGCATGTATTGTCTCAATCGCTTAGCAGCCCATGCAAGTGCACAACATGTTTTTTCAAGCATTGAGTATCTCGACTTGCAATCTGTGAATTTCTTACTCAGGTAGTAGATGGCATGCTCTTTCCTACCTGTCTCGTCGTGTTTACCGAGAACACAACCCATGGAATTGTCTAGTACTGTCAAATACATAATCAGCGGTCTCCTTGGGACTGGAGGCATGAGGATAGGGGGATTCTGCAAATACTCTTTTATTTTTTCAAAAGCCCTTTGACAATCATCATTCCACCTGATAGCCTGATCTTTTCTCAACAATTTGAATATTCGCTCGCACGTGGCTGTTAGGTGAGAGATGAACCTTGCAATGTAGTTCAACCTCCCTAAGAAACCACAAACTTGTTTCTCTGTTCTTGGCTCAGGCATTTCCTGTATCGCTTTCACTTTGGCCGGATCCACCTCAATCCCTTTTCCGCTAACAACAAAACCCAGTAGTTTTCCAGATCTCACCCCAAAAGTACACCTGTTCGGATTAAGCCTCAGCTTGAATTTCCTCAAATGCTCAAACAGTTTCTGCAAATTCACCAAATATTCTTCTTCTGTCTGAGATTTGGCAATCATATCATCAACATAAACCTCGATTTCATGATGAATCATATCATGGAACAGAGTCACCATCGCTCGCTGATATGTTGCTCCGGCATTTTTCAGACCAAACGGCATCACCTTGTAGCAGAAGGTGCCCCATGAGGTTATGAATGTTGTCTTCTCCATGTCTTCTGGTGCCATCTTAATTTGATTATAGCCAGAAAAGCCATCCATGAAGGAGAATACCGAGAACTGAGCCGTGTTATCCACCAAAACGTCAATGTAAGGTAAGGGGAAATCATCTTTAGGACTAGCCCTGTTCAGATCCCGGTAGTCAACACACATCCGTACCTTTCCATCCTTCTTAGGTACCAGAACGATATTTGCAACCCATGGCGGATAATTTATGACTGCTAGAAACCCTGCATCCAACTGTTTTTGCACTTCTTCCTTTATCTTGACAGCCATCTCTGGTCTTGTTCTTCTGAGCATCTGGTTGACCGGAGGACAACCTTCTTTGAGCGGCAAGCGATGTACCACGATGTCTGCGTCAAGCCCTGGCATATCCTGATAAGACCAAGCGAAGATGTCAACATACTCTTGCAGCAATTCGATCAACCCCTTCTTCACATTATCTTCCAAAGCAACCCCTATCTTGATTTCTCTCTTGGCGTCCTCGGTGCCGAGATTAATCACTTCAACAGACTCTTGATGCGGTTGAATGACCCTTTCCTCTTGTTTTAATAACCTGGTAAGTTCTTCAGGGAGTTCACAGTCTTCATCACCCTCTTCTTCAGCTTGAAAGATTGGATTTTCAAAGTCGAAGCGAGCCATAGCAGAACCGTTATCAATAGGATCCGGTGATGTGCATCTGCATGAGTGATGGTATGTGCTTATGATGTGGGAAAAAAAAGTGGAAACTAAACAAAACATTGCCATTTTTTTTGAAAAACTGCAAAAATAGAAAGACAAGGAACGAAATATTTGAATGCAAAAAGACGTCCTTTATTTATGATAAAAAAAATGCAAGTGTCACATAGATGAGCCCTACAATGAGTCATTACGCCCTGGCGGAACGTAAGACTTGGATATGCATGAATAAACAAAGAAAATTACTCCTCCAGACAAGTGGCTTGGACAATCTCCTCAGAAGACCCATTGTTGAGAACTTCACCCGGGATCCTCGGACGCACCCAGTTATCGATGTCGCAATCACTATCCCCATCTTCATTGTTGACCGCAAAGACTAATTTGACTTCTCCTTCAACCATGTTAACGTTGGCTCCACCATGATGGGGCATGGGATTGTTGACGACATTAGGAGCTGGTGCAAATTTAACGGCCTTTGAATCAATGAGGTCCTGAACTACATGCTTAAAAGCTTTGCAGTTCTCAATATTGTGGCCAGGTGCCCCAGAGTGGAAGTTACACCTAGCGTTGGCGTCATAACCCACCGGAAGCCTACCAACGGGAGGAGCCAGAGTGCGCAACTGCACAAGTTATAGTTGTTGAAGACTAGAAAGCAGCTGAGCGTACGACATTGGAAGAGTGTCGAAACGTCGGTCCATCGTCCTTGGCCTCGGTTGATAGGCGGGTCTGTTACCCGGTTGTTGTGGTTGGTACTGAGCTGGTTGACGATGTGGTTGTTGTTGCTGTTGTAGTGGTGCTGTAGCTGGAATGGTCACAGCCGCAACATACGGTTGCTGATGATAGTTCTGAAAGTTATTCCTCCGGTTATCCCTGTTCTGATAAGAAGATATGGCACTTGCATCCCCTTTTCTCCTCTTCTGTCCCTGAATGAACGGCTTCTTCACCCCTGATGAGGATCCACCTCCACTCTGGGTCTTGTATGTCCTCAGGTAACTCTCCACCCTCTCTCCGGTAGAGACTACATCAGCAAAATTGGAGGCATTGCAACCCACCAGGCGCTCCAAATAAGGTCCTGGCAGAGTGTTCATGAACATGTTAGCCATTTCCTTCTCCAACATAGGAGTTTGAACACGGGAAGCTGTTTCTCTCCAGCGTTGAACGTATTCTCTGAAGCACTCATTGCTTTTAAGAGACAGATTTTGAAGTTGAGTTTCGTCTGGAGCCATGTCTGCATTATACTGATACTGCTTCACGAAAGCCTCAGCCAAATCCCTCCAGCAACGGATGTGGGCTCTGTCCAGCCTCATATACCATTCCAGGGATGCCCCAGCTAGGCTGTCCTGGAAAAAGTACATAAGCAACTTTTCATCATCGGAGTATGCAACCATTTTACGGAAATAGGCTTGCACACGGGTCTTCGGGCAAAAGTTGCCATTGTATTTGTCAAATATCGGGACCTTGAATTTCGGTGGCACTCTCACACCTGGGACCAGCCCCAAGTCAGCAACATCTACTCCCAGAGGATTCTGTCCTTCCACTGCCTTCAACCTCTCTTCCAATCTTCTAAACATGGGGTCCACACCATGACCCATACCAAAGTCTTCCTGCAGCAGGGGGAACTGATCGTCCTGATCATCGTGAACGGGCTATTGACCGGAGGTGACATGTAGGATTGGGATAGGCCCCGGTCCATTGGGTCCATTAGCCTCTCCAGCTGGAGGATCAGTCACCGTCTCTGGTTGAGCAGGGGGATTCCTCTGTATCATCTGCCTGAGCTCTTGTTGTCCCTGAGCCACCCCTTGAACCACATCCATGAATTGATTCATGCGGATTTTCATCTCGGCGAACTCTGTCTGTAGGCTTTCCATTACTCTATGTTGGTTTCTGCGGGTAACGTACCGGTGAATGCCTGGGTCAGCTATCCTGCTGATGGAACACCAAACAAACTGAGAACACTGTGGCGGTACCTGTTATGCAAGACATGCTAATGAATATGTAAATGCAATGACATGTTTATCAATTCCAAAGGTATTCTACCCCCTTGATCCCAGTCTCTCAATAGATAAACGATGTAAAAAAAAAGACTAAGCCGTTGATGAGAACCAAGAAAATTCTGACTAGAACCAAGTAGAAGATATAAACCCCACAGAAATGGATAAACATGTGTGAATGATTATGAATGCAAAATGATGTGATGCAAAATGATGTGAATGCAGTGCAGTGGCATGGGAATCAGGATCGCTGTATCTGCTTGAACATCTGTCAGGTTGCACTGTCTGGAGAGAAATTAAGAGCACACCAAACAAAGGTCATGGGATGGATCATGTTATCCTTAATATCAACCACCCATTTTGGTGGATTATGGTTTACACCTTATCAACACCCAAGTTTCATTGATATTAAGGATACCTGATCGGATCAACCATGAATCAAGGGTTTGTTGCAAGTCACGAGCATGGAGTTTAGGTTAAGAACCATCCAAAAGGAGTGTACTAAGGTTTAAACCTGTCAAACATGTTCTACAAAAGGTTCCCATAGTCATAATCCCATCTTTCGGATATTATCGGAGGAACGACTACTCGTATTCCAAAAATATTCTCAAGAGAGACTCTTATGAGTGTAGTATCGCGTAACAATCGTATCAAATCTTACACTTGAACGACTTTCGCACTACGTCCTACGAATAGGCCAAGATGGGTTTGATAAACTAAGGTCCTCGGCTTCTAAGGTCTATATTGGAAAAAGTAATGTCTAACCACAACTTACTTGTGTGACATTATTGATCTCAACATGACCTCCACCAAGTGAATGGGCTTGCAAGTCAACTTGCTAAGGAATAACTCCACACAAGTCGACAAGACTATGTCATTCTCCTATCCTAAGTGCACTCGAGTTCGGGTATAGAACTCATCTCACAAAGATCACCAAGCAGCCATAGCCAGCCAACAGATACAACAATGTTAAGGGCACAATGCAATAAGGTAAAGCAGGTAAATAAATAACTGTACAAAAGCATGAACACCCAATAAACAAACAAACTACAAAAGCTAGGAGGGACTCGCTTAGGGAAACCGGGTCCCCAGCAGAGTCCCCAACAGAGTCGCCAGCTGTCGCAACCTGAAAAATACAGTGTGCAAAAAAACAACCGCCAAAGAAAATGACAGAAGAGTCTCCACCGTGCGTTATTTATCCCAAAGGAGGGAAAGGAAACGCTCGAAGTAAACCTGAAAAGAGGAAAGGAAAAGACAAGGTCTCGCAACCAAATCTTGGGTTCGGGAGTCGGTTATGCGAAGGGAAGGTATTAGCACCCCTACGCATCCGTAATACTCTACGGGATCCACTTTTGTAGTTCTTGTCTAAAGGGTGTGAGTTTATCTTGTGTTGTTTAAAAAAGGGGGGTTAAATGAAAATGACTCGCGCGGATGTCGCATCCACTGCATACGTATCTCATCTGAATATGAGAATCAGAGTCTTCGTAGCTCGGCTGACCTATGGGTTGGGGGGATGTGTGCTCGCTAAGACATCGCGTCTTATGCCTACGTATCTCATCTGGAATGAGAATCAGAGCAAGTCGTAGTTCGGCTAACTACGGGGTTATGGATTGGGTTTCGGACGAACGACGTTACTACGCAATCTACCGGATGCTCGACCTTTGGAGACTTACTCGCCTGTAGTAGAAGGAGTAAACGTGTGTTTAGGAGAAGAAAAAGCAATAGGTTTGCTTGTGCTATAGGAACGCTCGTGCAAAAGGAGTCCTGGACGAAGGAACCTGTAAAAAAAAATAAACACACAAAAACATTGTCTCCTATCGAGATCTTCCAGCTAGGAAAGCAGTAAAATGCGGGAAAAATGTAAAAGGTACCACGCGGATAAAGATCCGAAGTAACATCAATTAGAGGAATGGGAAACCCAGGGATCCTTCCCAGCTAAACACCATCAAAGAAAGTGAGTCAGTACAGGTAATCAGAATGAAACCTCCAGGCGGTATCCCACAAATAAAATGGAAAACCACGCAAGTTATCCCTGCAAAAGTCATGTGAGCCCTCACAAAAACTCAACAAACAGGTTAGAGACAAAAAAATAGGGTAATCAAGAGTTGCCCCCAAATCAAAATGTAACCACATGAATCATGCCATTAAAATTCACAAAAAAGACATGCATCAAAAGGGTATCAAATTCACCCATAATACCTCAAACATTCAGAGTATTCAAATTCAAAGCTCAAAGATAATGGGAATAAGGGCAAACCTGATTGGAGAGCTTGATTGAAATTGAGTTGCACCCGTGAGGTTTACAAAACAATGTTTAGGGTTTATGTGAGGCAGAGGTGATTCTGTGCAGTTGAGTTCCCTTCAGGGTTTGGAGGCTGCTCTGAACTCTGTTAGCTCTTCTCTCACTATCTTTTTCCCCAGGGTTCTTCTCTCACTATCTTTTTCCCAGACAATGTAATAGGAATAGAATGGCCTTTTGTTTCACTGAAACTCTGAATTTCTAGCCTGATTTTTGTGGACCTGTGGGCTCAAATGAGAGAGGTCCAAGTCCAAGATTTTTCTTTTATTTATTTATTTAATTTTTTTTATTATTCTTTTTTTTTTCTTTTTTTTTCTTTTTTTTTTTTTTTTTTTTTTTTTTCGTTTTTTTTTTCATTTTTTTTTTCAAAACACGTGGGCTTCGCCTAGCGAGCATGACAGCTCATGAACAAACCTTTGCTCCTTTAAGATTAACGTTTTGACTGACGAATAGACCCCTGTTGGAAGTAACTCAAGTCTTTCCCTTGTGTTGACTGATCATAGAATAGAGCCCACAAAGTGTCCTGGATGATGTTCAAGCTTCTTGGATCCGATTCTGATTGCCATAATGAAATGCAAATGCTAAATGACCTAAAAATGAATGCATGCATGAGGTGTAAAGCGTATGCTTCCAGGAAAAATGAAGGGTAAATTTTGGGGTATTACAAACATGAATCTTACCAGCATAAATTTGACACTTGTGGCATTTCTTCACAAATGTGCAACAGTCAGATTCCATTGTCATCCAATAGTAACCTACTCGCAACATCTTCTTTGCCATTCCATGTCCATTGGAGTGAGTACCAAAGGAACCTTCATGCACTTC
Source organism: Lathyrus oleraceus (assembly GCF_024323335.1). NCBI lineage: Eukaryota > Viridiplantae > Streptophyta > Magnoliopsida > Fabales > Fabaceae > Lathyrus > Lathyrus oleraceus. Next base: position 117,307,368 of record NC_066582.1, read on the forward strand.
AGTCATCAACAAGTATGCTTCGTGTCTATCCACGCATCTGAGAAAAACCATGTCTAAGTTTCTCTTGTACAGTATATCACCATTTAAGTAGAATTTACTGGCTAATCTTCTCAAAGTCTTCTTATCTTTCAAAGATGCCCCAGGAGGGTAAATCTGACTTTTGAGGAAACACTTGATGTCGTAATACCACGACTTCTCGTCTTTGATCTCTTCATCAGCAAACACGTGAGCTGGCCTATCAAGACGCGTCACAGACAAATTGGGAACTTCATTCCAATACTTTACCACAATCATTGATGCCAACGTTGCAAGAGCATCTTCCATCCGACTTTCATCTCGAGGGATATGATAAAACTCAACCTTTGTAAAGAAAGTTGAAATCCTCCTCGCATAATCTCTATATGGTATTAAACCGAGTTGCTTTGCTCCCATTTGTAAGACCCCAATTTTGACTCTAAGTTCCCTCATGCAATTTCATCATAAGCATTAGCATTGGGATCATAACTTGACATCCTCCTTACCCCTCTTTCATTGGGTTTGTTTTGGGAGAGATCACCAAGAACTTAGTGATTATATTATACTTGTATTTTATCATTTCACTCAATAAAATACCAAAAATATGTTTTTACATTTGCCTAACTCTTTTGTAGGAAGGGCATGATCTCATTGATTTATCAAGTTCACATCTAGGGTTTGAGACCCTCATGAACAAAGAGCACAACCAAGAATTGATTCAAGAATTGTTATAAGCATCATATATGAGTCCCAATGACCTCTACATGATATATTGATCAAGTTTTCTTCAAGAGTTTGAGGGTGATTTGCCTTGGAAACCCTAGTTTGACTGGGTATCTTCAGTAACTTCTCAATAAGCTATCTCACCAATTGATCAAATTTATCAAGGGACACTTCAAATTTCATCATCTTATGATATCTCAACAAGCTTTCTCAATTTTTATAAGATGAAAGATTTCCAAGTTGTACAATCAAATTCGATGTTTCAACTTCAACTTTTATGTTTGGAGTGGGAGCTAATTCAACTTTTTTGAGCATGTGATATGAGGCTACATTATAGGTCACTTTTGACCTATACCATTGATCAAGTGATTTTTCCAAACTTCAAAAATGCATAACTCTATCATTTCAAATCCAAATGACATCAAATTGGTGACCATTTTGAAGGTCTTTGATAGAGATACAACTTTTATGAAGACACTTTTCTCATTTGAAGTTCCTATAAAAAGTTAAGTAAGGTGGAATATTGAGACATATGGCTTGACACTTAGAAAAAGTTTGATATGTCAAAAATTTCAAAACTTCCACGTCAAATTTCTCCAAGTCCCGTGCTCCAAATGAAAGAGTGTTGAACATCAAAGTTGTTCCTTTTGATCTCACCTTTCCAAAGAGCTTAAATTCATTCATTTTGGATAAGAAATGCATAAGCTACGTATGGCTTAAACATGATGATATCATTTGGCATGGATCAAACTTCAAGCATCCAATTTGGAAAGTGAAAGAGAGAGTGCAAATATCACATGATTCAGCTATAAATAGAGCTTCAATTACTCAAAAATTCACACACAATTGCGCCAGCTTTGATCCCCCATTGCAAACCCTCAATTCTCAAAGGATAAGCCTGATAAATTCTTTTGAATTTGAGCTTGAATCTCCACTATTTTGGAATTCAATTCTCCAGGAATCCATTGCTTCTAAACAACTAAATCCTTCTCCTGCAAGTAAGTGAAGTGAGTCCAAGCACAAGCAAGCTCATGATCCATCGAATTCATACCTACATTGAAGGTAATTTTCAGAAATTTTAAACTCTTTGATTCTCTCAAATTCTTGCTCAATTCTATTGATTCTTTGGTTGTCTGAAGTCCTACCAATGTAGGCAAGAAGATGGAGTTGCTTTGAGGTCAAATCGAAGCAACTCAATTCATGTACCTCAAATTTCAATTCCACATATCTCTCAATATATTTGGAATTGGAATGAATGGACGTCAGATTCGAACTCAGTGCCATTTTTTCTTCAAGAACATGTCCTTGTTTTTCATTGTGGTGATAGTTCATGGTGGACCAGTCCGGTGAGGTCCATTGGAGAAGATGACCGGAGCTCTGGCTCTGGCGATGAGTTGGCAAGGCTTGAACCACAGGATCCATGTGTTATGTTCTAATCTTGATCGTTTCTTTTAATTACCATTTGTACAGCGCAGTTGACTAAGGCATATGTGGAACGCGCGCTTTGGACCATCTGATATGCCGCCTCAATTAATGAGGGAGATCTGATGTTCCACGTAATTTAGACTTTTCTGTTTTTTATTTTAATTGCATTTTCTTCAATAATTCATATTAAACCCAATATTGATCCAAAAAAATGGGACTTTCACCAAAAAAATTCAAATATTTTTCTCTTTCATATTCTGAAATAAAATTATTATTTGGATCATTATTAATATTTTTCATGAATTAATTGATTTTTCATTTGTTTTTAATTACTTAAAAATATTTTTAAATGTTCAAAAATTATGAAAATATTTCTCCAAGGTCCTTTGACCTTGCTTGACCTATAATAAATCTCATGATCATTTCTTTGGTGTTTTGATGAGATTTTAGAAATTCGACAAAACATATTTGATTTAAATACACCATTTTATTTTTTTAAATTGAATAAATGTCAATTTAATTTTGTTGACCACTTGTATGAGCTTGCTTCTTGTTGTTGGGCCTTGGTTAAGGTTGATTTGACTTTGTCAAGTTAATATCATTGGATTTAGGGGATTGATGGAATGTACATTCCATCTCCCAAAATGAATGAATGATATTAATTTAATAAAAGTCCTCCTTTGACCAATTTGTGAAGAACCTCAAAGTCCTAATGCTAGTTAATTGAAAAATTGACATGAGTATGGGTGAGATTAGGCCACACCTTTCGCATATTCTTTTTTGTGTGTGGTATGTTTCATGAGCATAGTTCATTATATTATGTCTCTAACATGCATTAACACCAAAATTCTATTGTTCGGCCTCAAATAGTTGTGACTTCTACATAAGTTCAATTACGATTACTTAACATAGCGTTAAATTTGTGACATAAAAGGCATAAGCATTCTAGTTAGTGAGATTGTAAGTCTCCCCTCTTTTATGGTATTGTGTGGAAACTTGACCTTCTTTCCTTCCTTTGGAAGATGTTTTGGTTCAAGGATCCATGCTTGTGATAAGTGGGTTGAGTGTTCTCCAAAGAATGTCTTGAAAATCAAAAGCACCAAAACTAACCTCTAATCTACTAACTACTAACTTTTAATTTCAAGCTTTTACTTTAATGCAATTTACTTCTAGCACTCTATTTCATTTGTCATTGTTCATATCATTCTAATTGTTTATGTTAATGCAATTTTCCCTTTGTCCATTTGGACCATATTGTGTGATATATTTTGTTTGTATACTTTGTTTGTTTGTGTGGTCTTTGATCATTAATGTACATAATAACAACAAAAACCCTAAAAAACTTTTGAGTGGATTGTTGGCTTAACCTTGGACAAATGGACTTAGAATCTAGGCAATCTCCCTAAGCTAAAGGACTTGGCCAATGCCAATTTGTGAAGAACCAAGTGCTTGTAATTTGAAATTCATCTGATACATCTTTGAAGACATCTCTAAGTTCATTTGCAACATGATCATTGTGAAGCTGTTATTTTGAACCTGTGACTTGTGGAATTCATCTGTTACATGGGCTACTTTGAGGAAGATCATGGAATGGATAAGCTTGGATGATGCCATCTTTATTTGATGCCTTTTCTCTTCGAGATACTATAATTGTGCACTTGTATGTTGCCTGATTCTAAAAGTCCAAGGGAATTCTGGGTTTCTATTGACATTTTTGTCTATTGGATTGCGACCCATTTGGTCAGATCTTTTCAACTCTAAACTTTGAAATTTTGTGCATAGGGAAGTCTCTTCATCTTCTCCCTATTTATTTAATTTCAAAATCTTTCCCTCCATTTTCAAAAATCTTCTTTGTGTGAACTACTTTTGTTCTAAACTTTGACCACTTTTGCAAAAAAAGATAGAAACTTTGGCCTTATGCCATTGCATTTTCAAACTTATTTTCTTAAATCAAACTGGTGAATAAACTTAACTATACTTGACCTAAACTTTCAAAAAGTCAAAAAGAGCTAACTCATTCAAACCATTCTTAGGCCTTTGTGCCTTTCAAACTTAATTTTTGTTAAAAACAATGCAGCCACTTTGAATTTGTATCACGAACTATGTGGTTTTGATCCCTCATTTTTATGTTGGTACGTAGGCACAAGTCTGAAGGTCTTGTCAAACACAAAAATATAATTAATGAATTCTTTTCTCATCCCCCCATTCTATTTGTTTGTAAACATCACTTTGTACAAAATACGTATGCACACAAAAAGGGCTCCCTAGGAGTACCTAGGACACTTTGGGTGCTAACACCTTCCCTCTGTGTAACCAACCCCCTTATCTGTGATCTCTGACTTTTATTAGTTTTTATTTGAAAACTTCTTACTATTTGGGTTTTGTTCGTACTTTTTCCCTTTTCCCTTGGAAACAATAAAAGTGCGGTGGTGACTCTTGTTAATTGATCTCTAGCTTGGCAATAGCTAGACGATCATGAATTTCTCGCTACAGAAATTAAGTGGTCTCCAGTGGGTTTAGCCTACTTTTTGTGTGAATATATTTGTATATATGTATGTGTGATATAATCTGCTTGTTGTGCTTGGTGATCTCTGAGTGGTGAGATAAGTTCTAACCCGAACTTGAGTTCAATTAAGATAGGAGGATGGTATAGTCATGTTCGACTTGTGTGGAGTAGTCCTTAACAAGTTGGCTTGAGATCCATCTTCTCAGTGGAGACTCCTTTGGATTTGGAAATATCACACAAGTATTTGTGGTTAGGCATTACTATTTCTAATTGGGTCTGAGATGCTGGGGGCCTTAGAACATTTAACCCATCTTGGCCTATTTAGGACGTAGTGCGGAAAGTGTTCAAGTGTAGACTTGATAATAGTTGTTACGCGATACTACACTCAGACGAGTTTCTCTTGAGAATATTATGGGTCGATGAGTCAGTCATCTTAACCTGTAATATCCGATAGATGGAATTAAGACTCTGGGAACTTTTTTAGAACATGATCTACAGGTTTTATCCTTAGTTCACTCCTTTGGGATGGTTCTTACCCAGACTCCATGCTCGTGACTTGCAACAAACCCTTATTTCTTGGTTGATCCAATCAAGTCTTGTCAATATCAATGGAACTTGGGTGTTGATAAGGTGTAAACCATAATCCACCAACATGGATGATTGATCTTGACAATGATTTGATTCATCCCTTGACCTTTGTTTTCCTCGTGTGTGATCCCTTATTTGTGATTGTTGCATTCATGCACATCATAACATTCATCACACGAAATTTTCAAGGAACTAAGGTATCATTTGCAAATATTTTCAGACCATGGATTATGGATGAAGGAACACTAAGAAGTACATTTTCAGATGTCCCGACTTGAAAGAGTTAAGGAAGCTAGCATCTTTTGTATTAGATCCCTTGGACTTCAAACAACGTTGTGGGAAGCTTCTGTCCATCTTGTCTGCTGATGTGGTTGAAGGACTCTTGAGTGTATTGGTGCAGTTCTATGACCCTCTCTACCATTGTTTCACTTTCCCAGATTTTCAACTTGTGCCTACCTTGGAGGAGTATTTTCATATTTTGGGGATACCTGTTTCTAGTATAGTACCTTTTAGTGGATTGGAGGAGATTCCCCGGACTAGTATTATTGCTGAAGCTCTTCACTCGAAGAAGTCTGAGATAGAGTCTCATTGGGTGAAGAAAGGAGGGTTATTTGGGTTGCCATCTGTTTTCCTCATCAAGGAAGCTACTGCCTTTTCTCAAGCCGGTAGTGTGGACGCTTTTGAAGCTATCTTTGTGTTGCTCATTTATGGATTAGCTTTGTTCCCTAACATTAACGGTTTTGTTGATGTTAACGCTATTAGACTTTTCTTGATTGGAAATCATGTGCCTACTTTGTTGGGTGATATGTATTTCTCTTTGCATCTAAGGAATTCTAAAGGTGGTGGAACGATTGTCTGTTGTATTCCTCTTTTATACAAGTGGTTTATTTCACACTTGCCTCAGACGCCTGCTTTTGTGGAGAACAAACAATGTCTAAGGTGGTCTCAGAGACTTATGTCTCTCACTAATGATGATATAGTTTGGTATGATCTGTCCTTAAGCAGTTTGGAGATCATTGATAGTTGTGGTGAATTCTCTAATGTGCCTCTCATTGGTACACAAGGAGGAATTAACTACAACCCTTCTTTGGCTCGTCGTCAGCTTGGGTTCCCCTTGAGAGACAAACCTAATAACACTTTGTTAGAAGGTCTTTTCTATCAAGAGGGTAAAGATCCCCAACATTTGAAGCAGAAGATTGTGCATGCTAGGCATAATGTGCACAGGAAAGGAAGATCTGAGCTCGGACCATGCAATTGTGTAGCTTTGAAGGCTTACACTCTTTGGGTGAAGAAGAGAGCTTTGGAGTTGAAGATGACTTATCCTTGTGAAAGACCTACATCTATGGTTGTGGTTGAGCCATTAACTGTACCTAACCAAGATGTAGAGGAGTTGGAAGATGCGCTCATCAAGATGAAGCAAGAGAAGGATATGTGGGAAGAGCATTTCCATGATTTGAATAAGAAGCATGAAGAGTTGCAGTTGGAGTCTAAGGACAAAGATACACTAATTGAGCTACTTGAAGACCGAGTGACGAAGAGACAGAGAGAGCCAGAGGTTTCATCTTCTAGCATGCCTCAGCCTTCCGTTTCTTGGAAGAAGATTGTTGATCAGCTTGTCCTCGAGAAGACTCAGATGAAGGCTTCTTTTGAGACCGAGATCCGTCGCATTCGAAGGAAGTACGCGCCTTCAGCCAGATCTTCTGACATTGTTGTGAGGGATCCTTAGGATGACTAGTCTCCTTTTCTCTTGTATTTTTCATTTGGTTTCTGAAATTGTACTCAGTGTAATCCTTCCAACTTATATAAATAAAAAGAGATTTTTGGTCATATCAAATTGTTGCAATTGCCATTTAAATTTATATATTTGCAAATGATATAGTAAGTTCCTTGGAAATAAAAAAAATAATAATCAAGCATTGCATTTCATGCATCATTTGCATAAGCAGGTTTTTGCCATGTGTCTGATTGGTGTTTTTTCTGTGTTTTAGCCTAGCTGACTCACTAGTACAATACCAGGGCCAATCATCTGAGAATTATGGAGCACTTAGAGCAAGAGAATAGAGAGTTGAAGGACGATATTGCCCGGATGACTACCATGATGGAGTCAGTTTTTGCTGCTCAAAGCCAGGCTTCTCCAACGCCTGCAACTCCTCCCACGAGGACTGTTATTTCTAAAGTGATTACCTCTACCGTGCCTTCTGCCACCACCAACTTCACGCCGAACCTGCCTGCCGGATTCCCATGGGGAATGCCGCTCAACTTTGTGCCAGAGGGTTTTGCGCCTACCTTTGCTTCCATGCCGGCATCTAGCCCGGTCATGTCCGTGCCACCTCCAGTTATGCACACTTTGTTCGTGTAGAGGAGACCATCTATCATTCCAAGATGTCTGAGGGTCCAGATGTTTATGAAAAGATGGACGAAATGAAAGATCAATTTCTTGAGTTGCACAAGGAATTGAAGATGATGAGAGGTAAAGATCTGTTTGGGAAGAGTGCTGCCGAATTATGCTTCGTACCCGATGTTAAAATCCCGGTGAAATTCAAAGTGTCTGACTTTGAAAAATATAAGGGGAATTCTTGTCCGCTCAGTCATCTTATGATGTATGCCCGCAATATGTCAACTCAGACAGATAATGACCAATTGCTTATTCACTATTCCAGGATAGCCTAACTAGTGTTGCACTCCGTTGGTATATGGGGTTGGCTAGTGCAAGCATCCGCACTTTCAATGACTTGGGAGAGGCTTTTGTGAAGCAATATAAATACAATGTGGACATGGCGTCAGATAGAGACCAGCTAAGGTCTATGTCTCAAAGAGACAAAGAGACATTCAAAGAGTATGCGCAGAGATGGAGGGAGTTGGCTGCCCAGATCACTCCTCCTTTGGAGGAGAAAGAGATGACAAAGATCTTTCTAAAAACCCTGAGTTCATTTTATTATGAACGAATGATCGCCAGTGCCCCCAATGATTTTACCGAAATGGTAAATATGGGGATGAGACTTGAAGAATGGGTCCGTGAAGGATGTTTGTCAAGAGATGAGGCATCATCGAGTAAGAAGTATGGCAGTAGTTTCAACAAGAGGAAGGACAGTGAAACCAACTTAATTTCCAGTGGGAGGCAGAGGAGGCCTCAAATCAGAAGAAATCCATCACCCCGTCAACATCATCATCATCAAGTGTCTTCCGTTATTCCGGTATTTTCTAATCAGCAAGAAACACTCATTCAACAACAACAACATCAACGTCAACAACAACAACCGCAACAAAGAACGAACACCTACAACAACAACAATATCAATAATTAGCATTAGAAGAATTTTGAGAGGAAGAAGGTCTCTTTTGACCTGATTCCTATGTCGTATACAGAGTTGTATCCATCCTTGGTCCTCAAGAACTTGATTCAACCGAGGAACCCACCGCAGATCCCAGAACCACTTCCCTGGTGGTATAAACCTGAGCTTCGTTGTGCTTTTCACCAAGGTGCACTTGGGCATGACATTGAAAGCTGTTATCCATTAAAATATGAGGTTCAAAAGCTGATGAAGAGTGGTATGGTGTCCTTTAAGGACCACGCGCCGAATGTGAAAGCAAACCCTTTGCCCGCTCATGGGAACTCTTCAGTGAATATGGTGGACGGTTGTCCTGGTACGTACAAAGTTTTTGATGTGTGTTTTATCCGTGGAGCCTTGGTGCAGATACACAAGGACATCTGTATGGTGAGTGACTGTGAACATGACCATGATGGTTGTGTTATTTGTAGCGTGAACCCAAAAGGGTGTGTTGTGGTGAAAAGGGACATCCAACGTCTGATGGATGAAGACATGATCCAAATTTGTCAATCCCGTCATGTAGATGACGATGTCAATGTCATAGTGCCCGTTTTCAAGCAACAAGAGTGGTTGGTAATTTAGTATGATAGCAGTAGTAGTAAGAATGTCAGTCAGAGATCAGTATCGCCGTTGGTAATACGGTTAGCGGGCCCAGTCCCGTATGCATCTGATAAGGCTATATCATACCAGTATAATGCTACAATGATGAAGAATGGTCAAGAGTTCTCGTTACCTACGACTAGTTCAGTAGTGAGCATTGCTGATGTTACGAAGGTGACCCGCAGTGGTCGAGTGTTTGGGTCGGTGGTCCTAGAGGAAATAGTTGTTGTTAAGAAGATGGAGATACCTAGCTGTAATACCCCAAAATTTACCCTTCATTTTTCCTGGAAGCATACGCTTTACACTTCATGCATGCATTCATTTTTAGGTCATTTAACATTAGATACATTGCATTTCATCATGTCAATCAGAATTAGATCCAAGAAACTTAAAAAAAAAAAAAAGTTAAAAATAAAAATAAATAAAATTAATTAAATAAATAAATAAAATATAACAAAATTTTTTTTGGACTTGGGTCTCCCTCATTTGAGCCCACTACCCACGAAAATCAGTCTATAAATACTGAAGTTTCAGTAGAGGAAAACACACTTGGAGTTACACTGGGAGATTCACTGGAGAAAGATTTTGAGAGAAGGAAACCTAGGAACTACTCTGCAGCGACCTTCAGGCAGTCCTGAGAAGTTCACTCCGCCTCACACAAACCCTAGTATTACTTTGCAGATCCGGCCGTACCATTCAATCTTAATCAATCTCTCCAATCAGGTTTGCCATATATCCATCATCTTTATGCCTTTAATTTGAATGCTCTAAATGTATGAGGTATTATGGGTGAATTTGATACCCTTTTGATGCATGTGTTTGACAAGAGGTTTAGGCCTCCTACCCTTGATTGCTTTTTGTGAGCTTTTTGTGAATTTTGATGGAATTATTCATGTGGTTACATTTTGATTTAGGGGCAACTCTTGGTTACCCTATTTAGTTTCTCTAACCTGTCTTTATGTTGCCATGGCATTATTTTCCCTGGATTTCACCTTGTTTGTCTAACCTTTCTGTTGAGTTTTCGTGAGGGCTCACATACTCTTGCAGGGATACCATCCGGAGGTTTATCCTGATTAATCGTATTGACTGATTTTCTTTGATGGTCTAGCTGGAGAGATCTCAGGGTTGCTAATCCTTTAATTGTTGTAACTTCAGATCTTTATCCGTGTGGTAATTTTTTCCTTTTCTCATACTTTATCGCTTTCTTAGCTGGAAGACCTCGATAGGAGGCAATGTTTGAGCCCCTTGGTGGCATTTTACTTTGAGATACATGTTTTGTGTTTTGTATTCATATCCCCACATGTAGCGCGGTTCCTTCGTCAAGGACTGCCTGTTTGCCCTCGCGCATCCCAAACCCTAAAACCCAAAGCAACATGTTTACTCCTTCTACTACAGGCGAGTAAGTCTCCAAAGGTCGAGCATCCGGTAGATTGCGTAGTGACGTCGTTCGTCCAAAACCCAATCCACAACCCCGTAGTTAGCCGAACTACGGCTTGCTCTGATTCTCATTCCAGATGAGATACGTAGGCATAAGACGCGATGTCTTAGCGAGCACACATCCCCCAATCCATAGGTCAGCCGAGCTACGAAGACTCTGATTCTCATATTCAGATGAGATACGTATGCAGTGGATGCGACATCCGCGCGAGTCATTTCTCTTAACCTTTTTAGTAAATAAACACATTAGGTAAACCCACACCCTTTAGACGAAAACCACAAAAGTGGATCCCGTAGAGTACTACGGATGCGTAGGGGTGCTAATACCTTCCCTTCGCATAACCGACTCCCGAACCCAAGATTTGGTTGCGAGACCCCGTCTTGTCCTTTCCTTTTTCAGGTTTACTTCGAGCGTTTCCTTTCCCTCCTTTGGGATGAATAACGCACGGTGGCGACTCTCCTGTCTTTTTCTTTCGCCGGTTGTTTTTTCACGCACTGTATTTTTCAGGTCCCGACAGCTGGCGACTCTGCTGGGGACACTAAGAAGTTGACCTCTTGCTGGTCCATCTTCCCTAAGCGAGTCCCTCCTAGCTCGTGTGATTTCTTGTTCATTGGGTGTTCATGCTTTTGTACATTTATTTACTTACTTGCTTGCATTCATCTGCTGTATCTGTTGGAGTTGTTGTTTGTTTGTTGGGATGGGATGTTCTATGAGAGATAAGCCCATTACCCAGGCTTGAGTGCACACACAGGTTTTAGAGTGGATGATCATGAGGCTTGCGTGGCATGTTGCTACGTTAAGTCGTTCGTGAAGAACCACACCTAGACGAGGTTTCTTTTGGATATATTATGTCCTACGGATGTTCCGTAACGACATGATGTTCCTTTAGAAATCGTCGACTCTGGTGACCATTTCCCGAGAACTCAGTCGAGGCCTCTCCTCCGAGACGTGATTATGTTAGCTCTGGTGGGCGCATTCTCGCTGATCAATCCGAGGACCCCGAGACTGGGAACTTGCTTTAGGATGTCCTGTTGAGGGGAGTCAGTGGAGGTCTTTTATCCCGTAATAATGCCAAACCTTCAGTGGTAAACGTATTATTCGCGACTGAAGGGCTGAAGTTGACGAACTTCTGTTCTTAGAACCTACCAGTGAGGGGCGGGCTAAATTCAGGAAACCTTAACCTCCAACCAACCCGGTTTTCTGGAGCAGAGCTTTGATCTTGTATTATATTCCTCAGTGGTTTTCTCTTCAGACAGTGTAACCCGACAGATGTTCAAGCAGATACAGCAATCCTGATTGACATACCACTGCACTGCATTCACATCATCACATCATTTGCATTCATATCATTTAACACATGTTTATCTATTTCAAGAGGGTTTAAATCTTCTTCTTGATTCCAGTCGGAGTTTTTCTGGTTCTCTTAAGATGGATATTGGCAGAAAGAGACTTGTCGCCTACAAGTTTCTGGTGGTCTGTCTGGAGCCCATCCAACAGTTGATGCAGTTAATGGATCCTGGTTCTCTAGAAGGATTCCGAGAGGATTACGGTATGATTCTAAGTTTCGTCACGGTTCTTTCCAAAGATCAACATGACGCTCTATTCACACTGCTACAGTTCTATGACCCTCCACTGAGATGTTTCACTTTCCCGGATTATATCTTGGTCCCTACTCTGGAGGAGATTGCCAGTTTTCTCAGAGTTCCTATCAGGTCACAGTTATTGTTCTATAGTTCTGAGTTTCTGTCCGATCTCAGCATGGTTGCTTCAGCCACATATTTGGAGGAATCAGTCTGGAAGGCTAATATGTGTCAGAAGGGAGAGGTTAGTGGTTTTCATCTGAGTTTCTTACTGGGAGAAGCAAAGAAGAAGCTGGAAGACGGTAACCAGAGGGGTTTCAATGCTGTGTTGGCTCTTTGCGTGTATGGGATTGTCTTGTTCCCTAATGTCGCCAAATTTGTGGACATGGACGCAATACGCCTCTTCGTGTTGAGAAATCCAGTACCGGCCTTGCTAGGAGATTTCTTTCATTCAGTGTACCACAAAAATAAGAATAGAAAAGGGGGATTGTTGAATTGTTGTGTGCCTTTGTTTTATAGGTGGTTCAGTTCTCACCTACCCAAATCAGAAGTGTTCGTTAATGTCAAGGACTCGTTGAGTTGGTCGAAGAGATTGATGGGGTTGAGAGCTGAAGATATTTCTTGATGGTCCGACCGGAGCTTGCTTCGGGCAGATATTATTCATAGTTGTGGGAACTTCCTAAATGTTCCGTTGGTAGGAGGAAGAGGAGGAATCAACTATAATCCTTCTCTAGCAGTTAGACAGTTTGGATATGCTTTAAGAACTCCGCCTTTGGAAAAGGATGTGGAAGAATCTCTGTTTTTCCATTCTTCGCCTGATTTGACGGTATCCCGTAAGGCAGCTGAGGCCTGGCTCAAGGTGATCAAGAGAGGAAGAACTGTCCTTGGAAAAGGAGATTGTAGAACTTACCCTCGGTATGAAGAGTGGCTTCAAGGAAGAGTCGAAGAGTTTGGTCTGCCGTTCCCTATTGAAGAACCTTTGTATCCACCTACTCCTGAGCAGTCAACAATGGTGAGCCGAGAGGAGTACGACAAGTTGAAGAGTGCCATGGAGGGACTTCAAACCAAGAACTCAGAGTTAAGTGAGAAGTTGCAAGACTGTATGCATCAATTCCAGGAGGCAGAATATCAGAAGGGGGAAGCCGTCAGAGTGCAAAAGGAAGCAGAGAAGAGATTTGCTGTGGAGGCGGACTTCTTCAGGAAGACAGACGAAGCCTTGAGATCATCCAGTTCTGAGTTGAGGAGTCAAGCAGCAGTTAATAGATGCTCATGGTAAATTAGCTGGGTGGCAGGAGCAATGGGATGCATTTTCAACTTCTTGGAAGGCAAAGGAGGAGGAGACAGTAGCCGAACTGACTGGTCAGATAGAGAAATTGACGACTTTGCTGAAGAGGAAAAACAATGAGCTTCTGTGCGCCCGTCCTACTAATGGCTACATCACAGATCAACTCCATGAGGCTCGAGGACAGATTGAAGAACTCAAGGTGTTGGCAGGTTTGAAGAAATCCGGACTTGAAGAGGTATTCGGAGAAGATGATGGGAATTACTACAGAGAGCACATCAACGAACTGGATGGGATCATTCACAAGAGGAATCTGCTTATCCGGCATTTGACAGAATCTCCAGATCATCCCGACACGGTGGCATTACTCGATGAAGTGAGGAGCAGTCCTTATGGGTTGTATACAGGAGGTTGATCCCTGGTTTATGTTCCTCCCTTTACTTTTTGTTTCGTTGTTGTGTAGTGATAATCCACAGGCTTGTTGTGGAGATCCTCTTTTGATGTACTTTTGGCTAAGGCCCCTTTCCTGGAACTCATTTGTATGTTGGTTTCCCTTTGTTGCATCTTGATCTCAGAAGTTTATCAATGACTCAGTCTTCTTGCACTATTCGCCTGATGTGAGACTGGAATCAAGGGGGTAGAATACCTTTTGGATTTGATAAACATGGCATTGCATTTACATATTCATTGTCATATCTTGCATAACAGGTACCTATGCAGTGTTCTCATATTGTTTGGTGTCCCACTAGCAGGATAGCTGACTCAGGCATTCACCGATACGGTACCCGAAGGAATCAACAGAGAGCGATGGAGAGCCTACAAGCAGAGCTCGCCGAGATGAAGATTCACATGAATCAATTCATGGATTTGGTTCAAGGGGTGGCTCAAGGACAGCAGGAGCTTAGATTGTTGGTACAGAGGGATCCCCCTATTACTCAACCAGAGACGTTGGCTGATCCTCCAGCTGGAGAGGCTAATGGTCCCAATGGACCGGGGCCTATCCCGATCCCGCATGTCAACCTAGATCAACAACCCATTCAGGATGGTCAGGATGATCAGTTCCCCTTGCTTCAGGAAGACTTTGGCATGGACCCCATGTTTAGAAGATTGGAAGAGAGGTTGAAAGCAGTGGAAGGAGAGAATCTTCTGGGAGTAGATGTTGCTGACTTGGGGCTGGTCCCAGGTGTGAGAGTGCCACCGAAATTCAAGGTCCCGATATTTGACAAATACCATGGCAACTCTTGCCCCAAAACTCACGTGCAAGCCTATTTCCATAAAATGGTTGCATACTCTGATGACGAGAAGCTACTTATGTACTTATTCCAGGATAGCCTAGCTGGGGCATCCTTGGAATGGTATATGAGGCTGGACAGAGCCCACATCCGTTGCTGGAGGGATTTGGCAGAGGCTTTCGTGAAGCAGTATCAGTATAATGCAGACATGGCTCCGGACAGAACTCAACTTCAGAATCTGTCTCTTAAAAGCAATGAGTGCTTCAGGGAATACGCTCAACGCTGGAGGGAGATAGCTTCCCATGTTCAGCCTCCTATGTTGGAAAAGGAAATGGCCAACATGTTCATGAATACGCTGCCTGGACCTTATCTGGAGCGTCTGGTGGGGTGCAATGCTTCCAACTTTGCTGATGTGGTCTCTACTGGAGAAAGGGTGGAGAATTACCTAAAGACCTATAAGAGCCAGAGTGGAGGTGGATCCTCATCAGGGGTGAAGAAGTCGTTCATTCAGAGAGAAGGGGATGCAAATTCCATATCTTCTTATCAGAACAGGGATAACCGAAGGAATAATTTTCAGAATTATCATCAGCAACCGTATGTTGCGGCTGTGACCATTCCAGCTGCAGTGCCACTACAACAACAACAATCACAACGTCAACCAGCTCAGTATCAACAGCAGCAGCAACCGGGTAACAGACCCGCTTATCAACAGAGGCAAAGGATGATGGACCGGCGTTTCGACACCCTTCCAATGTCGTACGCTCAGTTGGTTTCTAGTCTTCAACAACTACAACTTGTGCAGTTGCGCACTCTGGCTCCTCCTGTTGGTAGACTTCCGGTGGGTTACGACGCCAACGCTAGGTGTAGCTTCCACTCTGGGGCACCTGGCCACAATATTGAGAACTGCAAAGCTTTTAAGCACGTAGTTCAAGACCTCATAGATTCAAAGGCCATCGACCTTGCACCGGCTCCGAATGTCGTTAACAATCCCATGCCCCAGCATGGTGGTGCGAACGTTAACATGATAGAGGGAAAAGCCAAGTCCATTAAGGATGTGTTGAAGTTGAAGACTCCATTGTTGAATATCAAAGGATGCTTGCTGAAGGCCGATGTTTTCCCCGGTTGTGGGAAGGGTTGTTTGGATTGTGCTACTCAGGGTGGAGGTTGTTTGAAGCTACAGCAGGGTATCTAGGCCTTGCTCGACAAAGGTATCCTCCAGGTTGAAGATTTGTCTGTCCAAGAGTTTGTGGAAGGGGTTGAGGAAGAAGGGTTTGAAGATGCTACTGATGAATTCGCAGATGTTGTTCCTACTGATTCAGTAATCCATGATGATGTATTTATTTTTTCCAATGTGGATGATCCTGATGTAATTGAACTTGATCCCGATGTTTCGGATGCTTGCATTTCAATGAATGAGATTTCCGAGTACGACTGTGATATTGCTACTATCACTATTTTCTATCCAACTAATCAGATCAGTGTGCCAGAAGCGCAACCCGTGCTATCAGTGCAACGATCTACTATGACCATCACAACCCCTGGTCATTTACCTTTCACTAGTGAAAGGGCCATTCCGTGGCATTATGGGGGGAGTGTGTATATGCACGATCATAAGGTGGAACGGCCATTGAAAGTAGAAGAGGGTCAGAAGCCTGAACTTGACGGTCCCGCAGTGGATAATGTCGGTGGAATGGCCGATTCACCAGGAGTGGCAGATTGTTCTCACCACCGGTTACCCAAGCTGATAATGCTGATGTTGTGGCGAAAACCAAAGGCAAGCAAGTCGTGAATGAGGGTACCTCTGCACCCCAGGATGGTTCTGAGCCCACTTTTGCAAAGGATGTGGACGAGCTTCTGAGAATCATAAAGAAAAACGACTACAAGGTAGTCGATCAGTTGATTTAGACTCCGTCCAAGATATCCATTCTCTCACTCCTGTTGTGTTCAGAGGCACACAGGGAGGCACTTCTGAAGGTTCTTAATGCTGCATATGTACCTCAAGAAATCTCGGTAAACCAACTAGAAGGGATCGTCGCCAATGTGCATGCAGGCAACGGGTTGGGTTTTACCGATTCTGACTTGACACCAGCCGAACGCAATCATAACAAGGCTCTGCACATCTCGATGGAATGCAAAGACACCGTGCTATCGCATGTTCTGGTGGATACAGGCTCCTCTCTCAATGTGCTACCCAAGAGAGCCCTGTCGAAGTTAGAAGTAGAGGGTTTGGTCTTGAAACCTTCAGATCTTATTGTGAGAGCCTTCGATGGTTCTAAGAGATCGGTGTTTGGAGAGGTAGAATTGCCAATTCTGATTGGATCAAAAACCTTCAACACTGTCTTCTACGTGATGGATATCAGTCCTTCCTACAGTTGCCTGCTGGGTCGTCCTTGGATCCATAATGCTGGGGCAGTCTCTTCAACTCTACATCAGAAGATTAAGTTTCCGGTCAACGGACGAATTATCACCGTCTGTGGTGAGGAGGACATCCTGGTCAGTAACCTGTCTACATTCAAGTATGTAGAAGTAGAAGGTGAAATTCATGAGACTCTGTGTCAGGCTTTTGAGTCAGTTCAAATCAAGGATGCAACTCCGGTGGAAGAGGTTAAAGCGGGTGTCTCTATCTCATCCTTTAAGCAGGCACGGGCCGTGGTGGATTCAGGTGTTGCTCCCGGTTGGGGGCGTCTGTTGGAATTACCAGTGAAAGAAGATAAGTTCGGGATTAGGTATCAGCCAGTTTTGACTTCTACAACACTTCAGGGGCTGATCACTTTCTCCAGTGCTGGCATCATTCAGTATGGTCAAGTCTCTGCAGTCAACGAAGAAGATGGGGATAGTGATTGTGACATTGACAACTGGGTGCGTCCGAGGATCCCGGGTGAAGTCATCAACAATTGGTCTTCTGAAGAGATTATCCAAGTCACTCTTCTTGAAGAGTAATTTTCTTTGTTTATTCATGCATATCCAAGTCTTACGTTCCGCCCAGGGCGTAATGACTCATTGTAGGGCCCGTCTATGTGACACTTGCATTTTTATCATAAATAAAGGACGTATTTTTGCATTCAAATATTTCGTTCCCTGTCTTTCTATTTTTGCAGTTTTTCAAAATAAAAAAAATGGCAATGTTTTGTTTAGTTTTCACTTCTTGTTCACACTCATAAGCACATACCATCACTCATGCAGATGCACATCACCGGATCCTATTGATAACGGTTCTGCTATGGCTCGCTTCGACTTTGAAAATCCAATCTTTCAAGCTGAAGAAGAGGGTGATGAAGACTGTGAACTCCCCGAAGAGCTTACCAGGTTATTAAAACAAGAGGAAAGGGTTATTCAACCGCATCAAGAGTTTGTTGAAGTGATTAATCTCGGCACCGAGGACGCCAAGAGAGAAATCAAGATAGGGGCTGCTTTAGAAGACAATGTGAAGAAAGGGCTGATTGAATTGCTGCAAGAATACATTGACATCTTTGCCTGATCTTATCAGGACATGCCTGGGCTAGACACAGACATTGTGGTACACCGCTTGCCTCTCAAAGAAGGTTGTCCTCCGGTCAAGCAGAAGCTCAGAAGAACAAGACCAAAGATGGTTGTCAAGATAAAGGAAGAAGTACAAAAGCAGTTGGATGCAGGGTTTCTAGCAGTCACCAATTATCCGCCATGGGTTGCAAACATCGTCCCAGTACCTAAGAAGGATGGAAAGGTACGGATGTGTGTCAACTACCGGGATCTGAACAGAGCTAGCCCTAAAGATGATTTCCCATTACCTCACATCGACGTTTTGGTGGATAATACAGCTCAGTTCTCGGTATTCTCCTTCATGGATGGCTTTTCTGGCTATAACCAAATCAAGATGGCACCAGAAGACATGGAAAAGACAACTTTCATAACCCCATGGGGCACCTTCTACTACAAGGTGATGCCGTTTGGTCTGAAAAATGCCGGAGCAACATATCAACGAGCTATGGTAACTCTGTTCCATGATATGATTCATCATGAAATCGAGGTTTATGTGAATGATATGATTGCCAAATCTCAGACAGAAGAAGAACATTTGGTGAATTTGCAGAAACTGTTTGAGCGTTTGAGGAAATTCAAACTGAGACTTAACCCGAACAAGTGCACTTTCGGGGTGAGATCGGGAAAATTGCTGGGTTTTATCGTTAGCGGAAAAGGGATTGAGGTGGATCCCGACAAAGTAAAAGCGATACAGGAAATGCCAGAGCCAAGAACAGAGAAGCAAGTCCGTAGTTTCTTAGGGAGGTTGAACTACATTGCAAGGTTCATCTCTCACCTAACAACCACGTGTGAGCCAATTTTCAAATTGCTGAGGAAAGATCAGGCTATCAGGTGGAATGAAGATTGTCAAAGGGCTTTCGAGAAGATAAAAGAGTATCTACAGAAACCTCCGATCCTTATACCTCCAGTTCTTGGGAGACCTCTGATAATGTACCTATCAGTGACTGAGAACTCGATGGGGTGTGTATTGGGACAGCATGACGAGTCTGGTCGAAAAGAGCATGCCATATACTACCTTAACAAAAAGTTTACCGACTATGAAGTCAAATATCCACCCGGCCTACAGTTGCTTATTGGGAAGGCCATGGATTCACGAGGCAGGTGCTGTTATCTCCACTCTACACCAGAAGCTCAAATTTGTCAAGAATGGCAAGCTAGTGATTGTGGGAAGAGAGAAAGCGTTGTTGGTTAGCCATCTGTCATCTTTCTCATATGTTGAAGCTGAGGATAAGGTTGGGACTCCATTCCAAGCCTTAACTATTGCTGTTGAGAAGAGAATTGGGGCACCTATGTCCTCTCTGAAAGATGCTTAAAAGATTGTTGAAGAAGGTCCTGTTGATCAATGGGGGCGCATGGTAGAGGTCTCCGACAACAAAGACAGAACTGGTTTGGGGTTCCAGAGAGGCTCATCCGCTGTTAGATCTAAGGATATGCAACTCAGCTTCCGTAAATAACAATTAGCTGTTGTGCTAGAGGATAGCGAAGAGGAAGACTGCACCAACTTTATAACGCATGGAAGGACACGCAACAATTGGACTATCGTTGATATTCCTGTTATTTTGCACCGATCTAAGTAATTGCTTTTATATATTTTAAAATCCTTCTCCTATGCCTAAGGGAGAAGTGAACATTGTTTGGGCATTTAAAATTGATCATCAATAAAATTAATTATATTCATCCACATCTTTGATGTCGATTTTTACTTTTTGCTTTATTCTGAAAATGTTAATCACAAAAAAACATAAATAAACAATATAATTGTCCATCTGTATACTATTTGGTCACAAATTCACTTCTCTAAAATCAAAATATCAAATCATTATGCAGGTTGGTTCCTAACCCCATTGAATATAATTATCCTTCTCCTTCTCCAAATTTTGATTTCCCTGTGTTTGAGGCCGAGGAGGAAAGTGATGTGGAAGTAAGTGAGGAATTATCTCGTCTTCTTGAGCAAGATGAAAAGATTATTCAGTCATTTGAAGACGAGATAATTCATCACTCACTTCTACATCACTTTCCTCCTCGGCCTCAAACACAGGGAATTCAAAATTTGGAGAAGGAGAAGGATCATTGTATTCAATGGGGTTAGGAACCAACCTGCATAATGATTTGATATTTTCATTTTAGAGAAGTGAATTTGTGACCAAATATTATGCAGATGGACAATTATATTGTTTATTTATGTTTTTTTTGTGATTACCATTTTCAGAATAAAGCAAAAAGTAAAAACAAAACATCATAGATGTGGATGAATAGAATTAATTTTATTAATGATCAACTTGAAAATGCCCAAACAATGTTCACTTTTCCCTTAGGAATAGGAGAAGGATTTTAAAAACATATAAAAGCAATTACTTAGATTGATGCAAAATAACGGGAATATCAACAGCAGTCCAATTGTTGCAAGCCTTTCCATGCGTCACAAAATTGGTGCAGTCTTCCTCTTCGTCATCCTCTAGCACAACAGCTAAATGTTGTTCTTTGCCATGAATGAACCTCTGCTACGGAAGCTAAGTTGCATATCTTCAGTCCTTGCAGTTGGTGAATCTTTCTGGAACCCTAAACCGGTTCTGCCTTTGTTGTCGGAGACCTCTACCATGCGCCCCCACTGATCAACATTGCCTTCTTCCACAATCTTCTTGGCATCTTTCAGTGAGGACATAGGTGTCCCAACTCTGTTTCCAACAGTAATAGATAAGGCTTGGAACAGATTTCCAACCTCATCCTCAGCTTTAATGTAAGAGAAAGATGACAAATGGCTAACCAACAACGCCTTCTCTCCACCAACAATCACAAGCTTCCCATTCTTCACAATTTTGAGCTTCTAGTGCAAAGTTGAAGTAACAGCTCCTGCCTCATGGATCCATGGCCTTCCCAACAAGCAACTGTAGGCCGGGTGGATATCCATTACTTGGAAAGTAATTTGAAAATCACCCGGACCTAACTTCACTAGAAGGTCCACTTCACCAATAACTGTCTTGCGTGAACCGTCAAAAGCTTTGACGATTACGCCGTTATACCTTATAGGCGCTCCTTGGTATGATCGCTTTGATAGAGTTGACTTCGGCAACACATTCAGCGATGACCCGGTGTCAACAAGCACATTTGACAAAGCATCCTCTTTGCAATTCATAGAAATGTGCAAAGCCAGATTATGATTTCTTCCCTCTTCAGGGAGTTCTTTATCACATAAGCTAAGATTATTGCAAGAAGTGATGTTAGCCATGATATGATCGAATTGATCTACTGTAACATCATGTTCTACAAAAGCTTGTTCCAGAACTCTCTACAGTGCTTCTCTATGCGCTTCAGAATTCATGAGCAGAGACAACACTGAGATCTTTGAGGGGGTTTGGAGCAGCTTCTCCACCATATTAAACTCACTTCTCTTAATTAACCGAAGTATCTTATCATCATCGTTGGCCTTCACATCGCTGGATTCACCAGACTTACCCTTTGAAGCACCAACTGGATCTACAATAGGCACTTCTACCTTCTTTCCAATAACTAATTCCTCCTTATCCTTTAAGAACATCGGTCGAAACACTCGACCACTAAGGGTCACCTTGGTAACATCAGCAATGCTCACCACTGAACTAGTCGTAGGCAATGGGACCTCTTGACCACCTTCTATCATTGTAGCATTATACTGATATGGTACAACTTTATTAGATGAATACGGGACTGGACCCGCTAACCGTATTACCAACGACAATACTGATCTATTGCTGACACTGTTACTGTTGCTGCTATCATACTAAATTATCAACCTCTCTGGCTGCTTGAAAATGGGCACAATGACATTGACATTGTCATCTACATGACGGGATTGAACAATCTGAATCATGCCTTCATCCATCAGTCGTTGGATGTCCCTTTTCATAACTTCACAACCCCTGGGGTTAACACTACAAACAGCGCAACCATCATGGTCATGCTCACAATCACTTACCAAATAAACATCCTTATGCATCTGCACCAAGGATCTTCGGATAAACCGCACATCAAAAACTTTAAACTCTCCAGGACAACCATCCACCATATTCACAAAAGAGTTCCCATGAGCGGGCAAAGGATTCGTTTTCACATTCGGCGCACGATCCTCGAAGGACACCATTCCACTCTTCATCAGCTTCTGAACCCCATACTTGAGCGGATAACAGTTCTCAATATCATGTCCGGGTGCTCCTTGATGACAAGCACAACGGAGCTCAGGCTTGTACCACCATGGAAGTGGTTCTGGAATCTGTGGCGGGTTTCTTGGTTGGATCAGGTTCTTGAGAACCAAGGACGGATATAATTTTGCATAAGACATAGGAATCGGGTCGAAAGAGACCTTTTTCCTCTCTACATTTTATTGATGATGATTGTTATTGGCATTGTTGTTGTTGTAGGTGTTTATTCGTTGTTGTGGTTGTAGTTGTTGACATTGTGGTTGTTGAACTGGTGTTGATTGTTGATTAGAAAATATCGGGATAATGGAAGATACTTGATGATGATGTTGACAGGATGATTCATTCCTGCTGATCTGTGGCCTTTTTTTCCTCCCACTGCTTATTGCATTCGCCTCGTTCTCCTTCTTCTTGCTGAAACTGCTGCCATACCTCTTACTCGTCGATGCCTCATCCTTCGACAAACGTCCCTCATAGACTCCTTCCTCAAGCCTCATCCCCATGTTCACCATTTCGGTAAAGTCACTGGGGGCACTAGCAATCATTCGTTCATAATAAAATGAACTCATAGTTTTTAGAAAGATCTTTGTCATCTCCTTTTCCTCCAAATGAGGAGTGATCTGGGCAACCAATTCCCTCCATCTCTATGCATACTCTTTAAATGTCTCATTTTCTTTCTGAGACATAGACCTCAGCTGGTCTCAATTAGGCGCCATATCCATATTGTACTTATACTATTTGACAAAAGCCTCTCCCAGGTCATTAAAGGTACGAATGCTGGCATTATCCAACCCCATATACCAACGGAGTGCAGCACCGGTCAGACTATCTTGGAAATAATGAATCAACAGTTGATCATTATCGGTCTGAGTAGACATCTTACGAGCATACATCACTAGATGCCGGATCCTTCATTTCATCCATTTTCTCGTAGACATCCGGATCCTCAGACGGCTCAGAGTGATAAATGGTGTCCTCTACACGGGGTAAGGTGTGCACAACGGGAGGTGGCACGGACATGACCGGGCTAGATGCCGGCATGGAAGCACAGGTAGGCGCAAAGCCTTCAGGCATAAAGTTGGACGGCATTCCCCACGGGAATTCGGCAGGCATAGTAAGCGCAAAATGGGAGGTAGCAGCAGCCATGGTAGAGGTATCCACCTCTGAAATAACTGTCCTCGCAGGAGGAGTTAAGGGTGTTGGAGAAGATTGACTATGAGCAGCAAGAACTGACTCCATCATGGCAGTCAAGCGAGTGATCTCGTCCTTCAGCTCTCTGTTCTCTTGCTCTAGATGCTCCATAATTCTGAGATGATTAGCGCGGGTGTTGTATCGATGAGTCAGCTTGGCTAAAGCACAGAAGAAACACCAATGAGACATCTGGAGAATGAGAAACCTACTTATGCAAATGATGCATGAAATGCAATTCTTGTTTATTTATTTTTGTTTTCAAGGAACTTACTATATAATTTGCAAATATATATATCAACAATCGCACTAATTTTTTTTGTATGACCAAAAATCTCTTTTCATTTATATAATTGGAAGGATTACACTGAGTACAATTTCATAAACCAAATGCAAAATACAAGAGAAAAGGAGACTAGTCATCCTAAGGATCCCTAACAATGTCAGAAGATCTGGCTGAAGGCGCATACTTCCTTCGAATGCGTTGAATCTCGGTCTCAAAAGAAGCCTTCATCTAAGTCTTCTCAAGAACAAGCTGATCAACAATCTTCTTCCAAGCAACGGAAGGCTGAGGCATGCTAGAAGATGAAACCTCTGGCTCTCTCTATCTCTTCATCACTCGGTCTTCAAGTAGCTCAATAAGTGCATCTTTGTCCTTAGACTCCAACTGTAACTCTTCATGCTTCTTGCTCAAAGCACAGAAACGATCTTCCCACATGTCCTTCTCTTGCTTCATCTTGGCGAGCGCGTCTTCCAACTCCTCTACATCTTGGTTAGGGAGAGTTAATGGATCAACCACAACCATAGACATAGGTATTTCACAAGGATAAGGCATCTTCAACTCCAAAGCTCTCTTCTTCACCCAAAGAGTGTAAGCTTCCAAAGCTACACCATTGTGCGGACCAAGCTCAGATCTTCCTTTCCTATGCATATTATGTCAAGCATGCACAATCTTCTGCTTCAAATGTTGGGGATCTTTACCCTCTTGATAGAAAAGACCTTCTAACAAAGTGTTATTAGGTTTGTCTCTCAAGGGGAACCCAAGTTAACGACGAGCCAAAGTAGGGTTGAAGTTAATTCCTCCTTGTGAACCAATGAGGGGCACATTAGAGAATTCACCACAACTATCAATAATCTCCAAATTGCTCAAAGAAGGATCATACCAAACTATATCATCATTAGTGAGAGACATAAGTCTTCGATACCACCTTAGAAATTTTGTGTTCTCCACAAAAGCACACGTCTAAGGCAAGTGCAAAATAAACCACTTGTACAGAAGAGGAATGCAACAGACAATGGTTCCACCACCCTTAGAATTCCTTAGATGCAAAGAGAAATACATATCACCCAACAAAGTAGGCATATGATTCCCAATCAAGAAAAGTCTAATGGCGTTAACATCAAGAAAACCGTCGATGTTAGGGAACAAAGCTAATCCATAGATGAGCAACACAAAGATAACTTCAAAAACATCCACACTACCAGCTTGAGCAAAAGCAGTAACTTCCTTGATGAGGAAATCAGATGGCAATCCAAACAATCCTCCTTTCTTCACCCAATGAGCCTCTATCTCAGACTTCTTTAAGTGAAGAGCTTCAGCAATAATACTAGATCGAGGAATATCCTCCAATCCATTAAAAGGTACTCTACTAGAAACAGGTATCCCCAAAAGATTAGACACTCCTCCAAGGTCGGCACAAGCTGCAAATCTGGGAAAGTGAAACAACGGTAGAGAGGATCATAGAACTGCACCAATACACTCAAGAGTTCTTCAACCACATTACAGACAAGATAGACAATAGCTTCCCATGACGTTGTTTGAAGTCCAAGGGGTTTTTGTTACCTTTAGGAGTATTGACTAAATTAAAAGTCAACATACAATTCGAGTCGCCACCGCACTTTTATTTGTCCAAAGGAAAGGCTAAAAGGCAAACAAAAGCCAAGTAAGAAGTTTTTCAAATCAAAAACTAGTAAAAAATTCAGAGATCTAGGTAAGGGGGTTGGTTGTGAAATGGGAAGGTTTTACGCATCCAAAATATCCTTAGTACTCTAAGGGAACCCTTTTTGCAAATATATATTGTAGGTTGGTATTTGTGAAAATATTTATACAAAAGATTGGAGGGATGAGAAGAGAATAGATTATATTTACAAGTTTTGTTGTTTGAATGGATGAACCCATTGCCTACGTACCATCACAAAGGAGGATCAAAACCTCGTAGTTCGGGGTAAAAATTTCAAAGATTGGTGAATTGATTTAAATCAAAATCCTTAAGGTCTTTTGTTATCAAGGGGAGAAAACTCAACCTAGACCAACAATCCACCATGTGAGGAGGGCTTCAACATGCTAGTGAGGGGTTAACCCTATAATAAGCATGGAAGACTTATAATTCAACCACTAAGGATGAGGTGAGATTTATATCAACCACTATGATAACTCAAACCTATGACTAATGTTTTTGAAAAGGTTTTAATAAGGTGGCCATTGGAACCACAAAAACAACTTGAAGTGAGTTATATTTACAAGTTATATTTACTTACAAAATGAAGTCAAAGTTGGATTAAAGTTCATTCACAATGAGTATTTATTAAAATAGTTTGAAAAAGTCAAAGGCTTAAGGCCTAGGTTTCTAATTTGAAACAAAGTTAAAGTTTATAAAAGATTTTTGGCTTGTTTAGAGTGGGGAGAAGAAGAGAATGGCTAATCCTAAATCATACAAAGATAAAAGAAGAAAAGATAAACCCTTGGAGTTCCGTTTCTTGAAGTCATAAAGATAACTCAAGATGCTCCTTTCCTTTGGACTTAGCACACAATCAAGCAATCAAACAATTTGAATTCGAGCTCCTAGGATCTCCAATTGGCTTGTCTCTTAACTTGGATACTCATGACAATGGTCCTCTTTTCACAATCTCAAGGTAGGATCCCTATCACACAAAAGCAAACATCTAAAAGTTCACAAAACACAATAAGGGGAATGGACAAAGAATAAGTTTGGGTGAGAACTCCTTGATGATCAATTTTGAAATTTAGCATTCTAAAGGCATGAGGCCTAGTTGCTCTTCAACAAGTTTTGCATTCTAAAGGCATGAGGCCTAGTTGCTCTTGAACTCCTTTAAGCATAGGTAAGTCCTAATTCTAAGTCCTTTCTCCTTTTGCATTTGGTTCACACAAGACAAACACAAAGCAAACACAATATAACAATATATTTATATACAATAATGGGCTCAAATGAGCAAAAGGAAAATGACATAAACATAAAATATGTGCTCAAGTGAGCAAAGGGAAAATCAATATGAATAATGAGCAAGAAATAAATTACATTAAAAGTAAATGACAAGAAAATTAAATGCTCAAATTAAAGTTAGTAATTAGTGGAGGTTATGTTAGCTTGTCATAAGACAATGTAGCGCTATGTTAAGCAATCGTAAGTGGACTAATGTAGTAGTCACACCTATCTGAGACCGGTCAATAAAAATATGGGCAAAGAAACACAAGTTAGAGATCATGACTAGTAAGCCAAGCTCCATAAACTTGCCATGCCAAAACAAAAGGGGAAGGGCTTTGTATTGTCTTTTGATTATTTGCTTGACCAAGAAGCAACCTATCTTGGACACAAAACAACTCACTTGATCATGGATCAAGTTGAGTTTGGTTTGGATCAAAGAAGGTTAAACCTCTCACTTGTCAAGACCAACCATAAGAACTTAACTCATTGGCCATTGATGGAAAGAGTGGGGGGAAGATGAAAGGGATGTGAAAAGAATACATCAATCAAATTCCAATTGATCAAATGTGGATCAAACTAACATCAATCAACACCAAACAAAATAGAAATAAAGATAACAAGTCAACAATATTTTTTTGTATTTTTTTGAATTAAAATAAAACGCAAATAAAAAATAAACAAATGAGGTCAAACCTCAAATTCAATTCAAATCAACTTCAACAAGTCCAATTAAATTCTCATAGGTCCAACATGGTCAAACAAGCTTTGACTAATTTTCTCAATAATTTTTGAAATCAGAAAGCAATTAAAAACAAATAAAAATAATTAAAAATAGCACAAAATGGATTAAAATCTCAAATAAATCTCAAATTAAGTAAGAAATTAAGGAGACTATTTTTCATTGACTTATCATGATCCATAAATGCTAGGAAAATATTTTTGGATTTTTCAAATATCAGAAAGTATTTTAAAATGAATTAAAACTATTAAAAACCAAATAATTCATAAAAAATATTAAATGAAGTCACAAAAATAATTAAAAATCAAAATATGAAACTAGACTTTTTAAGAAAAATTTTAGAATTGGTCTCATATTTTTATGACTTCAAATAAATTTTTTATGAATTTTTGAAAATCAATTGAATTAACTGAAAATAAAAGAAAATAAAAATAATAGAAAAAACCACAGCCACGTGATACAATTCATTAATTGACGTGGCATGGATGAATGGCTCAGATGTGAGGGTGCATCGTGTGTTCGAGTCAAATGCGTAGCATCATGAATTAAAATAAGTAAACGCAATGGAGGACCAAGATTAGATCCTGAACTCATGATCCAAAGGCCAAGAGTGACACATGTGGTGATGGTGGTGGAAACCACCATCTTCTCCGGTGGACCAACCAATTCCGGCCACCAGTTGCAGAGAATTTTTTTTAACAAAAATACAAAGTAAGGACATGAAATTGAAGCTCGTGTGATGGAGATCAACACTATATCCATGGATCTTCCTCACTCTTCCTATATTTAGAGAAATGTGAGGTGGAAGATCATGGTGTATCAACTGCAAAAGCACGAAATGGAAAATTGAAACCACCATTGGCTTACCTCAAGTGTGAGGACTTTAGAAAACCACACAAACAAGAGAATACTACATTGAATTGCAAGTTCTAGATCCAAAAAGTTTGAAGGTATACCTCTGAATTGAAGCTCTTCAGGCCATGATTTCTTCAAGATCTTGGCTCCTCTTTGCTCTAGGGATGCAGTGGAGATGAAAGGCTAAGGAATTGAGCTTTGAAGATCAACTAATGATGTTGAATTTCAAGCTCGAAAGTGAGAAAAAATTCTGAAAAATTCCTTTGGTATGGTTATGGTTTCAATGCTGCAGCATTTCAGATCTCCAAAAGGTTGATGAATGAATGAGAATGAGTGTTTATTTATAGTTGAAATTGGATGTGCATCATGCTTCCCTCGTGTGCATAGCATTTGAAATTGGATATGCATGGGCCTGTACAGGCGTATGGAAGGCCCAATGATGGGTGAAAAACCATATTGAGTTCATTTGGAATGGATTTGGACGTGTACATGAAGTGTAATTTGCTTGCATACCAAGTTATAACATGAAATGCCAAAATGCATATAAATGAATAGTTCTTCGAAACTCACCAATGGTAAGTCCAAAAAAGTAATGTTAGTAATGGTTAGAAAGCCCTTGAAATAAGGAACAAAAGTCATGTTGGGAAAACATTCATTTGGCATTTGGAAATTAATGAAAACTGGCTGTGAAAATTTAGGT
This sequence comes from Lathyrus oleraceus, assembly GCF_024323335.1. Classification (NCBI taxonomy): domain Eukaryota; kingdom Viridiplantae; phylum Streptophyta; class Magnoliopsida; order Fabales; family Fabaceae; genus Lathyrus; species Lathyrus oleraceus. The sequence continues at coordinate 117,336,483 of NC_066582.1, forward strand.
ACAAAACATGTTTAAGTCACCTTGGAAATTTTCACCAAAAGTAAGCCTAATCAAACCCCTATGTTTTTATGATTCAAGATTTAAATGGAAAAACCTCCAACATCAAGGTTGTATATATTTTTAATGTGATCAATTTAGACTCAAAGTTTGCATCATTTGGATTTTCTATGACAAAGTTATGGGCATTTGAAGTTGGATACTTTTTCAAATTCAATGAATTAGGTCCAAGATGACCTATAATGTTTTGTATTATCACATGTGTTTATTTTAGGATTATGAAATTTTCTCCAACATAACATTTGAAGTATACATATCAAGATTTCTAATTCATTTTGTCTCACCTCAAAATCATAAAAGTTAAGGAAGTTATGTCCTTGGTAAGTTGACCCAATATTAGGGTTTCAGTCAAAATGACCTATAATGTTTTGAAATGAATTATGACTTTCAAATTTCCAAATGGAATTTTGATGAACACGAAAGTTGTTCATATGGTTCTTAAGATAATTGTTTCTCTTGAGGTCATCTTCATTTGACAAATACATCAAAAGTTATATCTCAATGGTGCTCAGCTTAGTTAGATGACTTGACTGGTCAATTTTTCAAGGCCAAACTTCCAATCTAGATGAATAAATTATTGAGGATCCTCAAAGAGGATCATATATGCATAAAATAATTAATGAAAGAACTTCCCTTGATTAAATTTTATCAGAGGTTGAGATTGCTTCATGGGCAAGGCACAGTCAAAGCACAATGGAATTAAGGTTTCCTTGGGAAATAATCCTCAAGCCCTTTGGGTTATCTTGATCAAATTGGAAAATTGAGATACTTGGGAGACGTATATAATTATTAGAAGATTTGTGGACCATTTTCATGCCTTTCCTTATCTTCATCTAGCCATTGCATTGGGCTTAGGAGCCTCCTAGGAGCATTGTGGAGCACATGATCACTTGAGCTTCAAAACAAAAAGAGTTAGTGACATATTTTTGTAATTTTTGTTAGTAATCAAATAATAAATGCAATAATATACAATACAAGCATGCTTGGTGATCTCAAAACACTCAAACAAGTCCCAACCATAGGGTTAAGGAGCCAAACATGTTATGATCCTTGAGGCAATGCACTTGTGCAATAACATGATGCCATGAGGGTATTAGGGTCAAAATTAGGGTCTTATACTATGCACAAAATTAAAAGTTTATAGTTGAAAAGATCTGACCAAATGGGTAGCAATCCAATAGACAAGAATGTCAATAGAAACCCAGAATTCCCTTGGACTTTTAGAATCAAGCAACACACAAATGCATAATTATATTATCTTATAGAGCAAAGGCATCAAATAAAGATAGCCACATCCAAGCTTTAGCCACTCCAATGATCTTCTTTCAAATTAGCCCATGTAGCAGATAAATTCCACAAGTCACAGGTTCAAAATAACGGCTTCTCAATGATCATGAATGATGTATCAGATGAACTCAGAGGGATCTTGAATGATGTATCAGATGAAGTTTCAAATTGCAAGCACTTGGTTTCTCAATATGTTGGAATTGGCCAAGTCCTTTAGCATAGGAATGTTGCCTAAGTTCTAAGTCCATTTGTCCAAGATCAAGCCAACAGTCCACACAAAAAGTTTTTTAGGGTTTTTGTTGTTATTATGTACATTAATGGTCAAAGACCACACGAACAAATAAAGTGTACACAAACAAGATATATCACACAATATGGTCCAAGTGGACAAAGTTAAAATTGCATTAACATAAACAATTAAAGTGATATGAACAATGGTAAATGAATAAAAGACTAAAATTAAATGACATTAAAGTAAATGGCTTGACATTAAAAGTTAGTTATTAATGAGTTAGAAGTTAGTATTGTTATACTTTTGCTTTTCATTTTAAGACATTCTTTGGAGAACACTCAACCCACTTCTCACAAGCATGGATCCTTGAGCCAAGACATCTTCCAAAGGAAGGAAAAAACGCAAAGTTTCCACACAATACCATGAAAGAGGGGAGACTTGCAATCTCACTAACTAGAATGTTATGCCTTTTGTGTCACAAACTTAGCGCTATGTTAAGCAATCCTAATTGGACTTACGTAGAAGTCACAACTATTTGAGGTCGGGCAATAAAATTTTGGTGTTAATGCATGTTAGAGACATAGTATAATGGACTTTGCTCATAAAATATACCACACACAAATAGAATATGCAAAAGAGGTGTCCTAATCTCATCCATACTCATGTTAATTTTTTAATCAACTAGTTTTAGGACTTTGAGATATCATAGGCCAAATGAGATGAATGCATAAAGAAGGGGAATGAGATGAAGAAGGAGGGGAATGTATCAAAACTCAAATTGATCAAAGGAGGACTTTTACCAAATTAATATCATCCATTCATTTTGGGAGATGGAAAGTACATTCCATCAATCCCCTAAATCCAATGATATTAACTTGACAAAGTGAAATCAACCTTGACCAAGGCCCAACAACAAGAGTCAAACTCAAACAAGTCATCACAATTGGTCAACAAAATTATTTGGCATTTATTCAAATTAAAAATATTAAAATAATGCATTTAAATTAAATATGGTTTGTCAAATTCTTAAAACCTCATCAAAACACCAAAGAAATGGCCATGAGATTTATCATAGGTCAAACCAGGTCAAAGGACCTTGGAGAAAAAAATTCAGAATTTTTAAAGACTTAAAAGTATTTTTAAATAATTAAAATCAAATGCAAAATCAATTAAATCATGAAAAATATTAATAATGATCCAAAAAATAATTTTAATTCAGAATATGAAAGAGGAAATTTTTTGAAATTTTTTGGTGAAACTCTCATATTTTTTGGATCAATATTAAAATTAATATGAATTAATGAAAATCAAAGGAATAAAAATTAAAATCAAAAAATCAAAAAAAATGTGGACCACTTTATCCGCCTCATTAATTGAGGTGGCAGACAAGTGGTTGAGCGCGCGCGTTCCATGATGCGCCTGAGTCAAACATACACACGCTTGGTAATCAATATGTAAGCTCATGATTAAAACATTTTGAATTCATCTAATAGCTCTGGACCGTGCCACATCATTGCCGGAGCAAAGCGTCGGTCGTCTTCTCAGGCGACCTTGGCTGGACTGGTCCATTCATCACCACATCATAAATGAAAAAGGAGGACATGATCTGAAAGAAAAAATGGCATAGAGCACGAATCTGACCTCAATTTTAACTAACTCCACATATATAGAAAGAATGAGGAGTTGAATTTTGAGGTGTGTCAACTGAGTTGCTTCGATTTGACCTCTAAGCAACTAAATCTTCTTGCCTACATTGGTAGGACTTTAGACAACCAAAGATCCAAGAGAATTGAGTGGAATTGAGAGAGGATCGAAGAGATGAAATTTTCTGGAAAATACCTTCAATGTAGGTCTGGATTCACTTGTTCTTGCTTTGGCTCGTGCTTGATCTTGTTCAGGATGCTTGTAGAAGTAGATTAGAATGCACAAAAGGTCTTGGATCCCTGGAGTTTTGAATCTCAAAGCAGTGAGATTCAAACTCAATTTCCAATGGAAATTCTCAAGATTATCCTCTCAAATGGAAGGGTTAGGTTTTTAGGATCAAAGTTGGCGCGAATGTCCGTTGAATTCTGAGCATAGGGAACTCTATTTATAGCTGGATCATGTGATATTTGCACCTTCCAAATGAGTTTCCAAAATTGGCAATGAGTGATGCATATGTGCATGGGCGTGTACAGGCCCATGAGATCATTCCATTTGGTCCATAATTGAGTGTGAACAAGTTTGAATTCAAATTGGAGTGCTAGGCAATTGTACATGGAAACTTGAAGTTTGATTTTTGCCAAATGATGATACAATGTTCAAGCCATACGCAGCCTACTCAAATCTTGTCGAAAATTGATGAAATTGGACTTTTTGGAAATGTGAGATCAAGAGGAACAACTTTTATGTTCAACACTTTTCCATTTGAAGCTTGTATCATGATGAATTTTGAGGTGGAAGTTTGGAAATTTTAACATATCAAAAAAAATTCTAAGTGTCAAGCCATATATCTCAATATTCCACCTTGCTTAACATTTTATGTGAGGTTCAAATTAGATACGTGTCTTCATAAAACTTGTAGATATTTCAAATACCTTTAAAATGGTCACCAATTTCATGTCATTTGGATTTGGGATGATAGAGTTACGCATTTTTTAAGTTTGGAAAAATCATTTGTGCAATGGTATAGGTCAAAAATGACTTATAATGTAACATCATATCACATGCTCAAAAAAGTTGAATCATCTCTCACTACAAACATAAAAGTTGAAGAAGACATCTTGAGTTTGATTGTGCAACTTAGAAATATTTCATCTCATAAGAATTGAGCAAGTTATGGCCTTGGGAAGTTGACTTTCAAATTAGGGTTTAGACAAAATGACATATAATGTTTCAACATAGAAAATTATTTTCCAAGCCAAAATAACTCTAAGTCTCAACATGAAAGTTTTTTGGAATGTCATTTAGAGTAACGTTTCTCTTGGAATAATTTTCATATGGTGAAAATTGTAGGAGATAGGGTCTAGGGAGACCCAGTTTTGATCAGATGAATTCATCTGGCCAACCACCATCAACCAACTTGCTAACCTTCAGTTCTCTTGACTTTCTTGGCTCATGGTAGATCATATATGCATAAGATGATTAATTTTTAAGTGTCCGTTGATAAATTTGATCAAATGGCAAGATAACTTGTTGGAGAAGTTACTCAAGATACCCAGTCAAACTAGGGTTCCAAGGCAAATCACCCTCAAACTCTTGAAGATTGCTTGATCAATATAACATGTAAGAATCAATGGAACTCATATATGATGCTCATAACCATTCTTGGATCAATTCATGGTTGTGCTCTTATCCATGAGGGTCTCAAATCCTAGATATGAACTTGATAGATCAATGGTGATCATGCCCTACCTACAAAAGAGTTAGGCAAATACAAAGACATATTTTTGGTATTTTGGTTAGTAAAATGATAATATACAAGTATGATACAATCATATGGTGCTTGGTGATATCTCCCAAAACAAACCCAATGAAGGAGGGGTAAGGAGGATGTCAAGGTATGATCCCAATGCTAATGCTTATGATGAAATTGCATGAGGGATCTTATGGTCAAAATTGGGGTCTTACACAGAGCATAGTGGAATTCAAAGTTGTTAGGGAGAATAGTGGTCATTGTATCTCAATGTATCCCTTCCCATATATTTACCATTTTCCAACTTTGTAATGATTCATTGAGTCACACCATTCATGGACTACCATTCTATCAATAAAATTTGAGCCTTTTGACCATTTGTTTGCTACTCTTATTTTGTTTCAATTTACGAAATTTCATTTATTTTTTTATAACGATTTTTTTAAAATAAGATATATCTAAACAATCATACTTTTTGAAAGTTTACAAAAAAGGATATATATTTTCCTCGACTTATGAATACAAAAGAGGAATGTTAATGGTAATCCCAAGGATGGTAAGATCCTGAAGAATGGAATTCAATGACTTCCCTAGGCCAGATCTTCTGTTATCATAGTCTCCCTAACATCAAATTCCAAGAATGGTGGAATCCCTAAAGAATCTCTGCTAGCATCTCCATCTTGTTGAGATTAGTCGAGTATCTGGTTATATTGTGTTATCAGTCTCGCGTCTTTGTGTTTGTTTTGTCAGCATAATCATACGCATGTGCATAGCATCATGATGTTTATTTGCGCAATTTGAATTTTGCAATAATTCCTCACCACTCTCTAGAACTGTTCTCCCCATAGAGTGTGTGTGTCCTCTCTCCAATAAAGTGTCGACCTTACGCAGAAAGAGTTTATCCTTTCTAATTCCCTAATGAGTGTGATCCTCCTGGAAGATTTTGTTTCATTTTCCCCTCCAGTTCATTATCTGGATGGAATCAATCCTTAATTGAGTTTATTTCCTCATAGAGTTAAAGTCTTCTTTGATTGTTTCTCTCCAGTTCATTCCTAGGTTAAACTTTGGTCCCTTGGGATTATTACCTTTGTTAAGCTATCACTTGGCTGGTAGTTGGTAGTCATTTTGTTTGAGCTTATTACTTTTGTTAAGATATCACTCGGTTAATAGTAGGTAATAGTTTCTTTTACCTTTGATTGGTTACCTTTATTAACCTATCACTTGGCGGGTAGTTGGTAATCATTATGTTTGAGCTTATTACCTTTGTTAAGCTATCACTCGGATGATAGTACGTAATAGTCCCTTTTACCTCTATTTGGTTGCCTTTGTTAAGCTATCATTTGGCTCGTAGTTGGTAATCATTATGTTTGAGCTTTTTACCCTTTGTTAAGCTATCACTCGGCTGATAGTAGGTAATATTCCTTTTACCTTTGTTAAGCTATCACTTGGTTGGTAGTTGGTAATCATTCTGTTTGAGCTTTTTAGCTTTGTTAAGTTATCACTCGGTTGATAGTAGGTAATATTCCATTTACCTTTGATTGGTTACCTTTGTTAAGCTATTACTTGGATAGTAGTTGGTAATCATTACTTTTGAGCTTATTACCTTTGTTAAGCTATCACTCAACTGATAGTTAGGTAATATTTCTCTCCTATTGAAGTCGGGGTTTCCCCCTCTTGTTGGTTTCTTTTCCCCTTCAAAGTATTGCTTTGATAAGTCTTCCCCGTTAGATCTTTAGTTCGTTTTCTAACCGTGCATTGGTTACTCTCGAGTTCTTCCTTCGCCCCTGCGGAACTTTGTTTGTCCCCAGCCGGGTCCCCCCTTTGGAATTTGTCATTCCCCTGCGGAATTCAAGTCTCCTCTTTTCTCTAGTAGTTCTTTGTCTCTCGTGGTGCTATATTCCCCACAGAGATCCTGGCTTGCATTCATATCATATCATAAACATCTTGCGGTATCTTAGGGCCAAAAATTGGGTCTTTAATATTTAAGTCTCTCCAATCTATTTGAGACGAAGATTTCAACATTCATATCTCCAAATTGAAGAAACTCAAATAGGGGTATCTGTCATACCCTAATTTTTAACCCTAATATCCCACATCTCATTTACATTTTTTCATACAAGCATGGTCACATTTTTCTCCTTCCCCTTATCCATCTTTGGTTTTGCTTTTGCAGGGATCACCAAGCACCTCTTTGATGGTGTTTTACCTTTATGTTTATTTGATTCATTGCTTATCTAACCACTAATCAAAATACAAAAAATATGTCTTGTTTCCCTTAAGTTTATTGTGCAAGTTAGAGCTTTCCAAATCAAGAGCATCTCAAAGTTTAGTTGCTTACTTCTCAAGGAAAGTCAAAGGTTTATGTGTTTATTTCCATGTCTTCTTCAACAAGCAACTTCAAGCTATGAGCAGTTTAATCAAGATAAAATCAACGAAACCTTATCTTGAGTTCATATGATCACCCATGTGTTTTGAAATTCAAGAAAAGTCCAAATACACAAGCTTGTTCCAAGGGGCTTGACCTAAAACTCAACATTTTGAAGTCAAGGTTCCAAAGACCATAACTCCTTCAATTATCAACATTTTTTAATGCTTATTTTTACATATGACTCTTCTCAACATCCTCTACAACTTCTATTCACATGAAAATATTCAACTATGCTTGGAGGATCATCAAAATTTTTGAGACATTATAGGTCATTTGTGGACTTAGTGAAATTTGACCTATTATCAAGTGACTTTTCCCCAACTTTCAAAGATCATAACTTCTTCAATTTTGAATGTATGAGGCTGATTCTTTTTGCACAGTGTCATTTGTGATGCCTCTACAAGTTTTCTTCAAGGGTCAAGGTTAGAATATGCTTGGAAGGCCATGGAGTTCATTGAGACATTACAGGTCATTTTCAGCCATGAAGCACTTAAAATTTTCTAAGTTATGTAACCAGTTTTTCATGCCAACTTTAACATGCCATAACTTTATGCTCAAATATCCAAATGCAACCTTTGTTGGAATATTATAATCTTGGCCATGATGTTAATCATTTCAAAAAGAATGGGATCAAAAAGCCTCTTGAGTAGGATTCCCCATTGAGTTGAACATGGTGACTTGGAACTGAAGAAATCACCATTGCCCGAAATTTGGACATCATTAATCTCAATTCCAAGACAAATTAGGAAGTGTTTTGATCCTAAATATGTTTAACCAAGTCTCCAAAACTTAATTGACCCTTAAAACACATCATTTGCCTGAGTTTTGATGAGTTTCAAGTCACGCTTTTAATACATTCAGATCAAATTCGTTTTGCACGAATTCTACATCATTTCACACGTATTTTGATCCAAACATATTCCCTATAAATAGAGGAAACTATTTACTTCATTTTCATGCTTTTGAAAGTCAAGAAACCCCTGTTGCAACTTAAATTTTTTCCAGAAAATTCAATTATCGTGTTTTAAGTTTCAGCTTGTTTCAATCCAATTTCTTGATTCCATTAGCACCTTCGACATCCTCTGAAACTTTTGCAACAATTTCCAAGCTCTGAGACCTCCTGAATGCTCTAACCATATCGAGCTTCATCAACTTCTGATCACCATCTGGACAAGGTAGTTCTGAGCATCAATTGAACTTAAACAATTTACAACAATGTAGTCCTTCACTCTCTAATGTTTTCCCCTAACTTATATGATGTTGATTAATTGTGCTCATCATTTAATTTTATTTTTTGTGGCTTTCTTGTTTCTGAAACTTCTTCGAAATTCCATTTGCTCAGTTCACATAAATGAATTTGGAGTATAAGGTTGAATTTGGGATGAGAAGAGGATCATAATGGTGGTGGTCATGTGTCTTAAATTTACCAAACGATGAAACTCCGGTGAGATCTCACTGGAGAAGACGACCAGAGCTTTCTTAGGTTGTCTGAGTTTGAATCATATAACCTAAAATGGATCATGTGTTTGGCTTATAGCGCGTTCCACCATGCATCCTAACCTTTGGAGTGTTGGATCTACCACGTCAATTAATTAGGCGCGATCCAACGCTCCGTGTTTCTTATGATTTTAATTCTTTTTCTTTTATTATTTTTAATTGCTTTTTCTTTAAATATTCATAGTAATTTTTTTATCCAAAAAATCCCAAAATAATTTCTAAAATTCTCTTTTATTTTTCTTCATCTGATTTTTATATTTCCACATTTTATTTCACTGATTTTCTATTTTTAATGAATTTTCTATTTTCTCCTTTGTTTTAATTGGTTAAAATTTACTTTTTTGCTTTTTTAAATTCTGAAAATTTTATTATATGTTTCTTATTTTATTTTCAACCTTCCATAATTTTCTTGGTCATTTATTTGGTGTTTTGAAGGACTTTATAGATTTTCCATTTTATTTCTATTTAAAAATTCTTTTAAAAATACATTTGATGCATTTTTATTTCATTTAATTGCATTTTATATTTGTGTAACCTTGTGAACTTCTGTTTGCCTCGGATCATGATGGTTTGGACTTCAAGTCTCATTAAATTCAATGGATCTTGGGTCTTGATGGGGTGAAAACCCTAATCCACCAAAATGGATGATTGATTTTGATGTTAACTTGATCAAACTTTTGATCCAATTTGGGTGTGACTTCTCTTGATTATTTCTTCTTCATATCCTTCTTTTCCCTTTAATCAATTGGGTAGCTTGTGTCCATCTTGTTCATGATGTGTGGATTGGTACTTGATGAACTTTCATCATTTCAAATCTACCTTCTAAGTGATCATGGATCATTTAAGGTACTTTGGATTGATGCATAAGTTTGTCCTAAGTGTCAGGAAGTGTGGATTTAAGTAATGAATCGTCCTCCTAGCCTTTGTGCTTGATCATCATCCTTTTTTTTGTGGCATGGCTTTAGGAGAATGATTTACATATCATTTATCTGGCATGTATTAACACAAACATTACTATTGACCGGCCTAAGATAGTTGTGACTTCTACATAAGTCCAATTACGATTGCTTAACATAGCGCTAAATTTGTCCCAAAAGCAAATGCATTTTTATAAGTGATATTGTAAGTCTCTTATACCTCATGTTATTGTGTGAAAATGTTGCTCCTTTTCCATTTGTGAGAGCTAGTGGCATACTTGTTGATTTTATCCAAGTTGTATACCTTCTCATAAATGATGTATAGGATCAAATTTTTATGCTTATGATGTATTGGATCATATTTTCATGCTTCTGGCATCTTTTCATCTTCACTAACATCTTTTACTAACTCTTCACTTGTATTAAATTCTATTTCAATGTCATTTACTTTATGCCTTTGTTTTATGTCATTTACTTTATACTTTATATTTATCATTTCATATCATATTATTTGTGATTTTGTCATTTATTTTTCTTGTCCGATTTGTACTTTATGCACATCATTGTAAAGAAGACATTAATAAAGAAAAAACCTAAAAAGAAACTTTTTTCTCCTAACTCATGGACTTGTGGTTACTATCTTTGGCATTATTGTGGAGTTATGGCCTTAGAATTAGGATCTTGACCTTTGCTTTGGGACTTATGACTTGACGCCTTGGAATTCATATGATACCTATGACTTTGGACTTCTCTGTGAAGACTTGGCTTGGTTACTTTGGTTTCATTTGATACATGGATTATTATTTTCTTATTTTAGTTTGTTTGAGGCTTAATCCAAAGGAGAGAATTCTTGCTTGACTTATGTCATAAAGCTTTCTATCTCTTGGTTAGATCTTTCTTCCCTAGATTTTACTTTATGCTTTATGATGGTCTCTACTTCTCCCCCCTTTCTTTGATTTTCAAAATCTTCTCTCTTTTTTAAAACCTTCTTGCTTTATAACTTGAATCTCTTTCTCAATAAACCTTGACTTTTGTCAAGATATTTTCAAAACCTTTTCCTAATAAATGCTAATTCATCTTAAGCATATTCAAACCAATTTCAAAAGACTTAAAAAATGCATAACTAATTCGAATTGTTTTTGTGTACTTTCCCTTTTAAAACTTTTCTCAAGGTATTGGACATGAGTCATTTCCATAGTTGATATATAATTCTCCTATCCCCATAGCATTGATGATAATTATTTTCCATTTATGAGAGCTAGTGGCATACTTGTTAATGCTTATCCAAGTTAGAGCCCTTCTCATGATGATGCAAAGTTCTCATACTTGTGGGTGACTAGTTTAGTATTCTCCTTAAAATGACAAAATGTCTTTTCCATAAAAAATGAATCAAAATAAACTCCTTTGTTATTTTTACCACGAACTACGAGGCTTTGATCCTCCATTGCACTTTGTTGGTAAGTAGGCATGAGACTTCAAAAGTCTTGGCAAACATAAAAATAAGGAAAATATGCTTTTTTCCCATCTTTCCAATCTTTTGAAAAACAACACCCTTTTCAAACCAAAATGTGCATATTTTCAAAGAGGTTCCCATGGAGTACCATGGATGTTTAGGGTGATGATACATTCCCTTTGCATAACTAACCCCCAGACCCTTATTCTCTTTTTTTTGTTAGTTTTGTTTTTTTAAAACTTCTTCAGGTTTTGTTTGGACTTTCTCCCTTTTCCTTTGGAAAGAATAAAAGTGTGGTGGCGACTCTTTCTTTGCGAGTTAAGTTAATCGATAGCTTAATCTCAAAAAATTTACCGCTACAACCACCAATGGTGAGCACCCCTAACTAGGGTTCCTTGGGTCAAAAGGTCAGTTAAGAACCAAAGCCATACAAACTAGGGTTTAGGTGTGCATGAGGTATCATGATATAGAACCACAAGGTTAAAGCATACCCAAGGTTGGGGATTAGGGTTACCTTCAAGTCCAAGTTCAAAAATTACAAAGCACAAAGTCAACTGATGACTTGGACAAGCCACAAAGGATCAAGGAGCTAGGGTATTGACCCATGGATGACTAGATGAACAACCAATGCTTACAATCAAAGCCCATCCTCAAATTAGGGTTTCAGAGGTGAATGAGGGATCTTATGAAGTATTTCAAGATCACCTAATGCTTGAAAATGAAAATTAGGTTTTATGGTGGATTAGGCACATCCCAATATGATCAAGAGATCTTAGTAATCCTCAAATATGAATACCATGTCTTAAGTTCATGTAGCATGCTCTCTTGTTATGAATTAAAATGCAAATGAGGTGATGAGATGGGAAATGTATGCATATGAATTAGGACCATGGAAGTTGTATAGAAGGTAGGGTAAATTTGGGGTATGACAATACCCTTCTAAGCTTTAGCATCAAATTTGTTAAGATAGTTTTTGTTGTTTAGAATGTAACAAGTACATCCAAAATGATGAAAATAAGAAATGCTTGGCTTTATTCCTTTGAACAACTCATATGATGCCTTATTCAGAATAATTCTAATATAGATTATATTTTGAACATAACATGTTGTGTTTACAACTTCTTCCCACAAGTACTTAGGTAAGTTTTTCATGGATCATGGTTCTACCCATTTCTTGTAAAGATCTATTCTTTCTCTCTACAAATCAATTTTGATGTGGAGTTCTAGGAGAAGATAACTCATGGAGAATTCCATGTTTTTCACAAAATAGTTCAAATGGATCATTTTCAAATTCACCACCATGATCACTTCTTACCTTTAAAATTTTAGAGTGTTTTTCAATTTATACTTATATGCATAAGATGTTGAACACATCATATGACTCATCCTTGGTTCTCAGGAATTTAACCCAAGTCCATCTTCTATAGTCATCAACAATTTACTAGACCATATTTCTTCATATTGATTGATGCAGTACTAACAGGACCAAACAAATCAATGTGAAGTATTTCAAAGGGTCTAGAGGTAAAGACAGTGTCTTTAGATTTCAAAGAAGTTTTACTGATTTTTCCTACTTGGCATGCTCCACGGAGAGAATCTGAGTGATAGTTGAGGTATGGACATCCTTTAATAAGTTTCAACTTGTTAAGTTTAGAGATTAATCTCTAGTTAGAATGACCCAACCTTTTGTGCCAGATCCACTTCTCATCACTCACTTATAGAAGGAAAAGTACCTTCTGATCAACCAATTAATAAAAGTTTATTTTATAAACATTTCCCTTTTCTTGCCTTTGAACACTATGGACTTGTCATATTCATTCATGACTATGAAGTTGCTCTTATAAAACATGACATCATAACCATTGTCACAAAATTGACTAAGGCTCAGTAGTTTATGTTTAAGTCTATCTACAAGCCAAACATTATTAATTGAAATAGAGGAGTTACCAATAATATCCATACTAGTGATCTTTCCTTTCTAGTTTCCTCTAAATCCTACAATTTCTCCCTCTTTTAGAGTTAGGTTTTGGAACATAAGATTTTCTCCTGTCATATGTCGTGAGCAGCCACTATCCAGGTACCATGACTGTTACTTTTCTTATCCCTTTAAGCATATTTGCGACAAAGACAATTTGAGATTTAGGTATCCATAATCTTATGGATCCTTTATGGTTAGTTCTGATAGGTTTCTTCTTGTTTTGTACCTTTTCTCTCATATGACAAGGTTTAGGATTATTCAAGACTTCTGATTTAAAAGTTTGTTGTCTTGAATATACCTTTGCCTTAGTTTTTTCACCTTTTAGAATCTTAGCTCCTGTTATAATAGGTTATGGATTCTTCATAACCTTTGAATTTAGAGTCTTAGGCTCTGGTTTCTTCAGAACTTTGACTCAACAACTTTAGGTTCTAACTGATTCAGAATCTTTACATTCTTAACATCAGGTACAAAATAAGAGTCAAACCCTTTCTGAGAAGAGCTTGAAGAGGAAGGGTTTGTTGGTTTACTTAAGGTCTCAAGCCTTGGATTAAAAGTTTCTTGTGAGTAACTCATACCTTCCCCTTTGCTTCTACTTACTCCATAAATCATGGAAGAAAGTTTAGTTCCGTTAAAGCCATTTATGGTAAACTCTTGAAGAGTTATTTCACGATCATCCAGAGGTTTATTAGACACTTCACTTACTAGATAAATATGATCCTTCTCTAGAGCATTATTTTTATTTTAAAAAGAATTTAATTCTTCTTTCAAAAGATCATATTGCTTTTTCAAATATTTTCATGTGTCTGGATTTCTCTTGACATCTCCCCATGAAATCTTGAACAAAAGTAATTAAATAAGAACAAGATAGTTTAGAAAATACCTCATCCTCACCCTCATACTCTGATCCATAATCTCAGTCAGATTCTGCTTCTGAAGATGTAAGAGTCATTAATGCAAGGTTGGCGTGCTCTTCATCCTTTTTAGAGTCTTCCTTGTTGTCAAGTTCACCCCATGTTACCATGAGAAATTTCTTGAATTTTTTCTTGAATCTATCCTTCTAAAACCTAACCTTCTTTGGATTGTCCTTTCGTAGCTCAGAACATTCAGCAATGAAGTGACCAGGCTTCTTGCAGTTAAAGCGTCCTTTTTGGCCATCCTTGTTTTCTCTGGAGCCGGATCCTCTGAAGCCACTTCTTCTTCTAGAGAATACCTTCTTATTCTAGAGAATCTCTTCTACTTCTTGGCTAAATACTTAAATATTTTAATGATGAAGGCCATTTCCTCATCATTTGAGTCATCGTCAGAACCTTCTGCTTGAGAAGTTTCTTCAGACTCCCAAACTTGAGGAGCCTTAGTAGCTTTAGTAACAGATTTTAGAGCCAAAGGTTTTGAATTTCTTACAGGTTAACCTCCATTGAGCTCCATCTCATGGCTCTGAAGATTATTGATAAGACTCTCAAAACCTAATATTTTTAAGTCTTTAGCCTCCTGTGTGGCTGTCACTTTAGATCTGTATCTGACAAGAAGACTCCTAAGAATATTCTTGACATGGTTAGACATAGTATAACTCTTGTTCAGAACCAGAAGTCCATATACAGTAACTTGAAACCTAGAAAACATGGTTTCAATGTCTTCATCCTCCTTCATTTTGAACAACTCATAATGCTAAACCAAAAGGTTAGCCTTAACTTCCTAAACTTGTTGATTCTATTCATAAGTATCACATAGGGAATTGAAAATGGTCTTAGAAGTAAATTTTATGAATGATTTTGATATACTCTGAATGAGGTAGAGCATTAACCAAGATGCCTCTAACTCTATGATGTTTTCTATAGACTTTTTTATGAGCTGGTGTGAGAGCTTTTCTATCAGACATCATTCCAACTCCATTGGTTGGAATATCAATGCCATACTCTAGAATGTCCCATAACTCATCATAAAGGTCTATGATATGAGTACACATCTTGCTCTTCCACCATTCAAACTCAGTAGAGTTTCCACTAAAGGTTGAAGGTCTAGTTGTGTAGTTATTCTTTTCTGGAGTGTTATAATCATGATTTACAGTAGCATGAGGAGTAGGACAACCACTCTCAAGTTCAGATACATCAGACATAGTTCAATATGTTTTTCTCAAGATCTTTTATGTACCACTGTTAAGTGTTAAGAACAGACATGGCTCTGATGTCAACTGCAGGTGATGAAAATACAAGAAGGGGGTGATTTATGTTGGCTCTTTTTTTAAAACTCTTAAGTCATATTCTAAACACAATGTTATAGAATCTGATCTAGTCAGAGGTAGGCAACAGATATAAAATGCAAGAAAGAAGAATAACTCACAAAGTCATCCTGGTTTCTCTCACAACTCGAGAGTAATTCAGTCCCCTTGTACTTATAAGCAATTTTTACTATAATCATACAAGATTACAATTTTCTCAATCACACAAACAAGATACTTCCTTTTCTCAAACATACAAGTAAAAGACTTTCTTGCTCTAGCACTTAAGCTAGATACTTCCTTACTCAAACACACAAGTAAAAGACTTTCTTGCTTTAGCATACAAGCTAAAGACTTCCTTGCTCAAGCATACACGTAAGAGACTTTCTTGCTTAAGCACACAAGCTTGATACTTAAAATGCTCAAACACTTAGTAAGAGACTTCTAATAATCTACCTATAAGATAAATGATTTTTGGGTGAATACACTTGATATACAATCAGAAGTGTATAAATAATACAACGCAATGAGACTCTTATAAGACTTAAGGATTTCTAAGATATACACGGATAAGAAAACCTAAATTTAACTTATTCTATTACTTTGACATAGTAACTTCTCTTTTTTTCAATTGATTTTCATTAGCATTGTTCGACATATTTCTTCAAGTCTTTATCTCCTTAAATAGAAGAGAAAAGAGTCGTTGAAGATGCAACATATTAGAGTCTTTTGAGAAGCTTTAAAATAGACTTTGGGATGTTTCACCAAATTGTTAAGTTAGGTGAAAGCTAGTTTGAAAAACCTTTGCTACAAAAGGAATTAACAGTTGTATCCCAATAGACTCTATGAAGAAGATAAAGCTTAGGTCATCATGTGATAAAGTATGTTCAGAGTTGAACAGTGACCTATCAGTGTCATCTTAGTCCTTGCGCTCTGTCTGGCCTTCAAAGGCTCACTTCTTCAAAGTCTGGTCTTTAGAGGATGACTCCTTCGGACTTTGATATTTGAATATTGACATCTTCAGAAGATGACTTCTTTATAGTTTGGCCTTCAGCTTCTGATATGTCGGAATTTGATCTTCAATCTTTTCATTCAATATTCATAGTCAGAACCAACACTTAGATTTTACATGAAGTTTAAGTCTATGGTCTTGCGCACTTGAACTTAGTTAGATGTGAAGAATGTCTTTTTGTATGGTGAACTGAAAGAAACTATACACATGCATCAACCCTTTTGATTACAAGGATCTATAGTGTCTTCATCATGTTTGTGTTTTGTGTAAATCTTTGTATGAGCTCAAACAAATTCCTCGCATGGTATAAATAATTCTCAAACTATGTTTCTTCTATTGGATTTTCTCAAAGTAAGCATGACAACTCTGTCTTCATCTACCAAAAAGATTCACAAAAGGCTTATCTCTTACTGTATGTGGATGATATCATTCGTACTCCCTCTTCCAATGACCTTCAAAAATCTTTCATATCACTACTTAGCTTTGAGTTTGTTATAAAATACTTGGGATTGGTGAATTATTTTTTTGGGTATTGTCATCACCTGACATATGAAGATCCATCTCTCGACACAGTCTTGTTGGTGCCTCCAATATCTCATCTTCACACATTGCTAGACATTTCTTACGCATTACAACAAATATGTTTATTTATGCGCTATACAATGAGTGATCACATGCACGATCTTAGACAGATCATGTATTATATTCAGGATACCCGTCACCCGTCAGGATGAACTACAACTTTACTCTTCTTTCACTACATGGTTGATAACTTACATTGATGCGGATTCGGCCACTTCTTGAATAGTTTACGATCTACATTTTGTTCATTTAACAGGTACCATAAACAATAAAAACTATAGAATATGAAGTGTTGGTATAAAACAATTGAGCTTACAAATAGGGATTTAAAACCACATCCACTAGGATGAAGGTACCATAAACAATAAAAACTATGTAGTATGAAGTGTTGGTATAAAACAATTGAGCTAACAAATAGGGATTTAAAACGACATTCTCTAGGAGGATCTTTTATCAAATGCATCAAACTTTTCTCATTCAAATGGTGTACGTCCAAACCAATGTTGGATGCAATAGAATAGAGACTTGTCCTAGAGCAAGATAAGGGTCACCCACGGTCTTCTCTAAGACACCATGTCATGTCAGTGAACTCCACTACAATTCCACCAACGCAATATGACAAATCATTGTTGTACTTGTGAAAAACAGATATTTTCTCAACTCCTTCCTCTTCACGTGAGAAAGCAAAGCATGCGGTTTCTCAAACTAAGATTAGATAAAGTTTCATATGAATATGGAGTTTGTAAGCAAGGAGAGCGAGATTTGAGAAACTCAATGGTAAAGGGTTTATAGTCTAAGAAGAAGAATAACACAAAAAATAAAAGTAATATATGGGGCCAGAGAAACCCTAGCTAGCTAGACCCAGCAAAGCAAAAGTAGGTCCATCATCATCATCATCATCATGCATGTTAATATACTCTCCTCACCAAAACTATGATTGCTCTTACTTATCATCAAAAAAGAAAACCATTTCATTACTACTTTCAAATATCATTACTATTTAATATTTAAAATGTAAACAACACCTTCATTTTTACACCGACACTATGGAAAGAAGCTAAGCTTTTCGATCTACACAAAAGATTTAAATCAATCACAATAACACTTTTTTTCCTTCTGATCAACAAAAGTAACAACACTTCTACACATCGAGAGAGAGAGAAAGAAGACAGTGACTAAAGCATGAAAGCTTCTAATATCCTTCTGCCAATCAAACAAAAATTTGGTATTATGAAATAAAAACAAATGATACTTAATAGTAGTAGCAATGGAGAAATGGAATAATATACTTAATTATAACAAAAACATAAATGGTTCGGACCGAGACGCTTGATTCCCCAAGAGTGTTGATGAGTATAGTTGGATCTTAGTAGCAAAGGCTATATAGGACCCTAAACAAACTCTTTTCTCACTCTATATATAAAAGTTGTTGAAGCTAGCTAGCTAGGGTTTCCTTCTTTGTCTTCGTAGTCTTCTTCGTGTGCTTGTTGTTCTTGAGTTAGTTTTGAGTGGCTCTTGTGATCATGATCAAGAAAAGTATGGTGAAAGATGATGATGTTTGTGATAAAGAAAGAGGTGGGGGTGTAATGATGATGATTAGGGTTTTTGGTCAGAGAGGATGAGGGAATAATGATGATTGGTGTTGGGTGAAGTCGTTGAAAGGTTGAAGAAAAATCCAAGGTAGTTCGTGCCATCTCTCTCTATGAGAAAAAGAAAGAAACTAGCGATAGCTCTCTATGTTCTCTCTCTCCTTTTTCTATTGTGGGATCAAGAATGAAAGAATTATCACGAAAACCGTGGTGTCAACTTTTTTATGCCCTCCACTTCTTGTTCGCAACGAAAAGGAAACTACATGACCCCATCTCATTTTCCTAAGAGAAATAATTAAATTATCACATGCCGCTTTAATCAATATAAGATAGTACAATCATTACATTTAGATAACTCATGAATGTTTGAATGAAATGATCTAAATCTATTTGAGAGTAACTAGACATGTTGAGTTAGTACAATTCAACTTTTAAAATGTTACAACTCTAAGTAAAAACGAGTCACCCATTTTAATATTATCATGATTTAAGATAATAGTTTTTTTTTTAATATGTTTGGTTATCCGGTGAAAGAAAATTAATTTTAAGTAAATTAATTATGTAAAATTGATTTTGATTAAAAATGAGTGAAGTTAAAGTGATTTATATTTGAATAAATTTATAGAAAAATAAATCAAACATAAAATTTAAATGTAAAAATCATATTTAAATTTAAAAGCTAAAATGATATTTTAAGTTAGAGTCATCACTAATATTATCGCATACATGTTTACCATTTAACTTTTAAAATTGTTTCAAAACACTAAAAATACTTCTTCAGGGAGCAAACATATTTATGAGTGTATTGAGATTACTTTAGAATTCATTAATATGTTGGATAATAAATTATTTGGAGGTAGTGTGACTTTGAAGATAGTTATCAGATTTTTTTTTTATATTTTAGATTGTCAATATCTTACTAAATTTCTTATTCAATTTGGTTTTGACAAAAAAATTGTGATTGAATACTTATCATTTTACACTCAGCTAAAATATCAATCATGATAAATGAAAAAATTGCAATTTTTTTCTTGCTATAGAGTAGTGAGGCAAGGAGATCCTCTGTCTTCATTGTTGAAAAGGCACTTAGTATGCAGTTATCTATTTGACGGATTATGATAAGTTTACATGCATATCAGTTCGTAAGACAATCATTCCTAGCTACAATTTTGTTTTTTTTAGATGACCTTAAGATATTTTGCATAGCTACGGGAAAAATGCTCAAGTCATTAACCATCTCCTTCAAAGATATGGCAAAATTTTGGTCAACACAACAATCCAACTAAATGCAAACTTTACGATGGAGGTACTTTTAGATCTAGGCTGAGACACATTCCAAATATGTTTGGATTCACTGTGGGACAGGCATCATTTAACTATCTCGGAGTTCATACATTTAAAGGCAAGTCTGCAACTTATAATCTTCTGATCATAGCAGATATTATATTGGCCATGCTAGCTATTTGGGAAGGACATGTTCTTTCTATAATGATTATAGTTCAATTGATCTAGTCGGTCATACATGACATGCTTATGTATAGTCTTAGGATTTATGAATGGTCAATCGATATTTTTAACAAATTAGATTATTGAATTAGAAATTTTGTATGGACATGTAGCATAGATAATAGAAAGTTGATTACTACATCTTGGAAGATTATTTGCTCACCTTTGTCTAAAAGAGGTCTTGGTCTGAGAGATATTAAGACAATCAACAAAGTTGATTTTTTATCTCTTTGTTTAAAGTTGTTAACTATCAATAATCAATGATTGTCTATACTTATTAGTAGATACTTCATGCAAAAAAACTCAATCATGCATCATATTTCTTCTTCAATATGACCTGATATTAAGCATTACTTTTCCTTTCTGGAGGAACATAATAGATGACATGTTAGTAATGGGAAGAACATTGATTTATGGACTGATAATTGGTTGGGATAACAAAGTTAAAGATTTATAACTAGTATTATCATGGATATTCAACTTATGCAAACTGATAAGGTCAATTCAATTATCCAAGACATTAATTGAATCATTCCTCGTGACTTATCAATTTTGACTCATCAGATTGTTGAAGATATTTTGAAGATTAACTTGTCATTTGATAATAATAATAATAATAATAATAATAATAATAATAATAATAATAATAATGATAACTCATTTGGATATGATCTGTAAATGGTAATCAATCTTTTAAAGATGCCTACAATTGTATTAAGAGGGGTCACATTGAGACTTCTTGGACATAATTCATTTGTCATCGCTACATCCACTTGCTAAGTCATTAATGGCTTGGAAACTAATACATAATGTTATTGCAACAGAAGAAAACCTAATTCGAAGAAGAAATATGGTTTCTAAGTGTTCTTTTTGCAATCAATATGTGGAAATTGCATACCATTTATTTTTTAGATGCATGTACACTTTATTTTTCTGGCATTGGATGGGGAAATTGTTTGGCATGAACATTGATTTAACTAGTTACGAAAATTTATTCAAACTTGCTGGTAGAAGTTGGAGCTCTCAAATTCATAATTTGATCATGACTCTCATCATGATAATTCTTTTGAAAATTTGACATACAAGAAATCATATCAGGTTTTAAAATGTAACACTGACTTTGATAGAGACATTATCCGTGTTAAATAGTTGGTCTATATGAAATTTACTTCTTTCAATGGGCACATGCACTCTTCCATTCACGAGTTTACGGTTATTAAATAATTTGATATCAAATGTCGACTTTATCCCGCACCTAAAATCAAACAAGTTAATTGTTGTTTTCATAGTTATAATTGCATTAAGTGTAATCCAAATGGAGCTTCAAGAGTAAATTCTAAAATATAAACATGTGTGACATATTTAAGGATAATTTATGAACACTCTTGGAAGCTTGCTTAGCTAAGATTGGAGTTTACACCTTCTTTCAAGTTTAATTACATGGAATCCTGTTTGCTATCGAATATGCAAACAGGAAGAATTAGAGAAATCTTTAACTTGAAACTAACTAAATGTTGGTCATTTGTACATTTTATAATTTGAATATTTTCCTTTTGTATCTTTTAAATAAATGAAAGATTACTTTATACTCTATGAGCTCATGTAGATTCAAGATATTTTATATTGTGAAAGAGAAAAATACATGAATAAATAGATTAGTTAATGCATGTTTTTTATTGATTATGACACTTTCTATAATTTTTGAGAGATAAGTTAAACATGTCCAACTACCATTTTACCAACTTTTTTATGGTTTAGGTTTTATATCCCTTAATTCTTTTTGTTTCTCTTTTTTATATAATAAATTATCTTTATTAAAACAACTGAAATTAATTTTGGAAAGTATAATAATATCAACGATCAAATCTATCAAAATCAATTCTGCCTATTCTTAATTAATTATGTATGTTCCAAACATATACTTTATATTTATCTGCAGAGGATATTTGTTTTTTATGAGACTTATGTTAGTAAATATGAATCTTAATATAGAGATTATATGATTCAAGCTTTGATCTCATTAATTCAAATTATAATATGAGCAATTCATTTAGAGTTAAGATTGGATCATAACTACACTTTTTTTAAAAAGATATAAAGAATATTTTAAAATTATATATATATATATATATATATATATATATATATATATATATATATATATTATATATATATAATATATATATATATATATATATATATATATATATATATATATATATGTGTGTGTGGTTTTAAAAATAAAATGTTGTGTATACTATAGAGACAAATTTTAATATAAATTAATTTCACAAAATACTAAAAAAACAAGAAAAAAAATATTTGTGAAGAATTCAAACTAAATAAAAAAATTACAAAAACTAAAACAAATAATTATACATTATATTTAAACTATTATTTTATTTTAGGATATTCCAACTCTAACCTCTATATATACGTAATGAATTGTCTAATTACAAAATAATGAGGGGTTCAGAAAAACTGCGGAATGATTGGCTAACTAAAATCCATTTGATTATTTTAATCATGTTTACAATCAGTAGTTATATATATTAAAAAAATAATAAAAGGCTGTTTATGACTGTATATGCAATAGATATAGTAGTATTAAATATAAGCTTTATAGGGTTAAGTTAAAGTGAGAATTTGGCAGAACAGAGAGACAAATATACCCATGGGAATAAAGAATGAAAAAGTGATGACAATAGAAATAGAATATACATGTGGTCTTCTGAATGTAATGGCTGTCCTTCTGCAAAAAGCAAACTTATAGGGACAAAAATGTTAGTACATAAACTCAAATAATATTCCCGACATTCTGAACCTTGAAAGCAATAATTCATTGTTTACAAACACAGAGAAAAAAAGATTCCAAGATAATGTATTTTCAATGTTTGGTCTTCATCATAATCATCATTCTAATTCTAATATACTTATAATGTTAAACATTGGTTGATGCTAGTTTTTGAGCATATATATATAAGGACAAAGTAGTTTTGGAAAACAACCCATCAAACCTTTGGTTACATGACTTTATATTTGACTCTGATAAAGTCAGTAAGTTATGCATAATCCAGCCTTTTCTTCCACTTTGTCCTCCTCCTATCAATGGAGGAAAATGTGGCAAACATAATGAGTTGAAGGGAAAAGTGGGACTCTAGAATAAAACTTATAAACTTTTTCAGAGATTCAAATCTATTTTGACACAAAACTAAGTCTAATTCCAAAATCATATATAAAGGGAACAGTAATTTATGTTCCCTCTTGTCAATTTCTTTGTCAAAAAATATTTAAACTTTAGGGTTTTTGTCATATTATTGATGAAATTACTACTACAAATTTATGTTCGCTCTTGTAAGTAAAATTTCTTCATTTGAGTAAATTGAGTTTTAAAACAAACAAACAAATGTGTATTTCAAGTTTTCAAAATTTAATGAATTATAATTAATATTTTGTTTTATAATATATATATATATATATATATATATAATATATATTATATATATATATATATATTATATATAATATATATATATATATATATATATAATATATATTATTTAATATAATTGAACAGTATAGATAACGAGTATCATCATCATCTTGTCGGAAGGAGATAGATAATGGACTTGAGGGCAGCTTGGCCTAAAAAAAGGAAATGTCAATTCAAGTTATTTTCATGCTTGTATGCAGTAAAGAAGTGTGAGAAATGATATAATTACTCTCTAGATGAGTGATCAGTGGATTGAGAAGGTGGTTGAGGTGCGTAGTGAAATTTCTAAGTAGTTTAAGGAAAACTTCTCTGAGTCATGGAATTATATGCCCCTTCCTGACGAGGTCCCTTTACCTTGTCTCTCGTTTGAAGAGACGGAGCATTTTTTGTCAGAATTGTCCACTCTAAAGTCAATAAGGTGATTATGGGGTTAGATGGGTGTAAAACCCATGGAACGAATGAGTTTAATTTTTCATACAACAAAATAGTTTTGAGACTTATTAAACGTGGAGGTCTATGGGATGTTTTCCTAGTTTTTCGAGAACCCAATTATCCCAAAAAGTTTGATGTCTTTTTGTGGTGCTCTTATTATGAATGTGTATTCTGTTGGAGCTAGGAGATTTTAGGCTCATTTTTCTCCTTGGTTCTTTGTATAAGTTGGTGGTTAAATTTTTGACGACTAGGTTGGTAGGAGTAATGGATTCTCTCATTTCTCTATAGCAATCAACTTTCATTAAGGGTAGACAATTAGTGGATGAAGTGGTTGTTTTGAATGAGGTGGTAGACTTGGCTAAATTCTCCCAAAGGAATTGCTTAGTGTTTGAAGTAGATTTTAAGAAGGCTTATGATTGAGTTAGTTGGACGTTTTTGGATTACATGTTGAGTAGGTTTGGGTTTGATGTGAGGTGGATGGCTTATATCAGAAAATGTGTCTTATCGGTAGCCTTTCTATTTTGGTAAACAGTTGCGCGATGGAGGAAATTAGTATCCAAAATGGTTCTTAAGCAAGGGGAACCCTTGGCGCCTTTTCTCTTCCTTTTAATGGTGGAGGGTCGTAGTGTTTCCATGAAGAGGGAAATTCATGTTGGAGCTTTTGCGGGGTTTAAGGTTGTTTTGGAAGGTGTAAAGGTGTTTCATTTCTAGTGTGGCGATGATATTGTTTTTGTAGGGGTTCCATCAGTGTCTAATCGTTTGACTATTAAGGATTTTCCTAGGAGTTTTGAGTTTGCATCTAGTCTTAAGGTTCATTTCTCTAATAGTTGTCTATGTGGGGTTAATGCGGGGAGTGTATTTTTGGACATTGTTGAGGACTTTTTGTAGTATAAAGTTGATAGTTTTCCTTTTAAGTATTTAGGGCTTCCAATGGGTGATAATCCTAAGAAGGAAGGGACCAAATATCATATACTCAAGGTTGTGTCCACCAGACTAGCTTCTTGGATGAATAGGTTTATGAAACTCATTGGAAGATGTGTCATGTTGAACTTAGTTAAGACTCGATACCTATTTTCTTCCTTTCTTTTATGAAGATGTCAATTAAAGTATGAAAGAAGTTAGTTGGGATGCAAAGACAGTTCCTTTGGGGGATGGGGGGCTCAAAATGGGGTAAGATAGCCTGGGTGAAGTGGTAGGATATGTGCAAGCCTAAGAAGGAGGGTGGCTTATGGGTTAAGGATTTTAGGCTTATGAATATGGATATGTTAAGTAAGTGGATATGGAGAAACATTAAGGATAAGCCATTATTATGGAAGTATAGAATTTCTTCTATATATGGTGCTCAGGTGTGTGGTTCCCCGTTGAAAGGTAGGTTTGTGGGACTTAGGAAGGCTTCCTACTAATGGAGAGGAGTCTTCTTTCTTAGTTCTAAACCTAATCAACAATCAGATCGGTTCGCCTCTTCTTGGATCAAAGTGGTTAGGGATGTTATGAAAACCAGGTTCTGGTGATGTTGGGAGGGGGAGTTCTCGTTAAGTGTCTCTTTAGAGAGGTTGTTCCTCATCTCGAAACAAAAGTCTCTTGTGGTGGGTGAAGGAGAATTGCGATCCAAAACGCAGCGGAAATTAAAATTTTCTCCTTTAGAGATCCTTACGAATGGTCATGATCAATGATAGAATATTTACCTCTTGTGACGATTGAAACCTTTGGTGCAGATCTCTTGTGACGATCAAAACCTTTGATGCAGATCCACAGAGCGATCACGAACGTTGAACGATGACAACGTCTCTACTCAGTCCACACGAACGGATTCCTTCAATCTCAGTGCTAGCAGGTACGAATGAAGGCTTTGAGTGAGAGAGAGAGAGAGAGAAAACGAAAATAATGCAACCGCAATGAATGCTTCTGCACAAGGGTTCTATTTATAGAACCACTTGTGTGGGCTTCAAGCTAAAAAGCCCACTTAAGTGTATTTTGGCCCATATCTTATAATATGCCCAAAATCACTTAAGCTCATGGTAACTTACCATATTTCGTATTCTACTTAAGTACACCGTACCTTTACGATGTTCTACAATTCAGTTAAGGGCACCGTACCTTACGGTGTTCCTTAGTTACTCTATCTCTCATCAATCCGTCCTTTGTGTGTGACCCTGTAGGTTTTCGCGGCATTGGCAATTATATTAAATCATGTATTTAACATAATAAACAGTGAACGGTATCTAGCAACACATCACTGCTACCCAAGACACGAAAATGTCATGTGATCTGACAATTCCTTCTGTGATAATACTTATGTGTATAATTACTCTTTTGCCCTTATGTCTATATTGAACACAAGGCATAGACTGTGTCATCCTTGTCCAGTTCAATATTGGGCCCATAGACATTTATCCTGTTATGCAGGATGGGCAAATTCCATCTAGGTCACTCATGTCCCTCAGCATGCTTCGTGGAGTACCCATCAACTGTCTTTATGGTTATCCAGTTACAGACAACGTTGGATCAGCAATAAAGCACTCGACTCCACATCTAGGGTCCATAGTGGTTTCAGGTCGAAGAGTGGTATACACCATTATCACCATGAGAATAACTTATGACACTTTGCATAACTTTCTATATAGTATTCTCATAGCGGGTCAATCCGGTATAAATATTACTCTTAATATTCATACCTATGTTTAAGACTTGATAACTCTTTATCCATGATCCATGAGATGTGATCATCAGTCTCTAAACATAATAGTCTTCATGCTTTAATGTTATCCCACTTCACAATAAAGCTTGACTACAGATACTTTAAGAATAATGTCCTTATGTCTAATGTGATCTCATGATTAAGTCATACTTGGTACATTAAACGGACTAGCTATTCTAGGGAATTTATTAAACAAACATAATAAAGAAAAAGCCTTTTATTATTAATAAATAATTCGATACAAGTACCAAAAGTATTGGCCTCTAGGGCTTACACCAACAGTGGGTTTGGTAGGGGCATGTGAAGGAAATTTCTTGGGTATAGGACTTTAGGTGGAGGCGCTCGTTACTTGCCTAGGAGAAAGAGGTTTCGATGAGTTATTTGGTTCTATTGTTATGGTGGTTAAGCAGGATCAAAGAGAAGTATGGGTGTGTATCTCGTACCCCTTGAGAGGGTATTCAATGGTGATTTCTTATGCCAAGCTTTAGATGACAGTGTAAAAGGTAGGCCGCTTCAGATGATCATAAGTTGGATATGGTTTGGAATAGTTGAGCATCTTCTAAAGTGGTGGTATTTTATTGGAATTTGTTACAAGATAGACTTTCAACTAGGCAGAATCTTTTTAAACGCCAAATAATCTTTGTTGAAAATGGGGTCGGGTATGTGTGCTTAAAGCGGTTAGAGATTTTTGATCACTTGTTTGTCAACTTGAGGCTGCCTCCTTGTTTTGGTATAAAGTAAATAGGTGGATGGTGTCATACCCTAAATTTTTCCCTGAGTTTTCACTCGCATTAGCATAGTATAAATCGATCCATTTTGTCGTGCACTTTTATCAGTTAAAAAGCATTCATCAGGGTTCAGATAAGAAGTCAGGAGCTCTGATATTTTATTTGGTCTTGATGACATTCATTCAGTCATCTGTTGATTAAGAAGTCAAAAGATTTGATTTCTCAATCTCAATGCATCGTTCATTCCATTATATCGTGTTTTCATAAGTTCAGAGGGTGACAATCAAGAGTATTATCGTCATCTAAATCTTTGTAGATCTTGATTGTGATGGAGAATCCAAAGTAAATGGTCAAAGGGTGATTCATTTGCATCTGATTATCCATTCACGTTTATTCAGTCAGCAATTCAATGAATTCACATGACATTTTAATTTTTATACTTGTCACAACATGTATTTAGTTTCGTATAGCACGTAAAATGACGTTCGAAATAATTTTTTCGAATTTACAGACAAATCGGTCGAAATCGTTTCTCAGTTGTTCATCGAACTAACAAATGAAAATTTTCAAAATTGAGCTTTAAGATGTCAGTTTTCTTAATCTACGTTCCGCGTAGTTTAACATGGTGTGCTTGTTTTAATTTTTCGAATACTTTTTTGTCGTGTTTTTATCCGCCCGAGTCTTTTACTGATCGATTTTTATTTCAAAATTTGATCGAAACCTATATGTTTCCGAGAAGTGTATTTCGCGCCGATCATTTTGGCGCATTCAATTTATTTTTTCGGACACATTTGCGCCCTGTTTTTATTTATTTTTATCTAATTATTTATTTATTTATTTTCCTTTTTCTCAATGTGTTCATGTTAATTAATTAAAATTGTTCATGTTTTTGTTTTTATTTTTGATAGTTTAACTTTGTTTAAATTAATTTGTATCAATCATTAATCATTATTTAATTTTTATTTATTTTCATGTTTTAAATTAATTCTATTTATTTAGCATAATTTATCACTAATTTTTAAATTAAACTTATTATAAGTTATATATATGTATATAAATTATTGGTATGTAAGTGGGAAATTTCTCAACCACAAGAAGAAGACCACGTGGCCAGCTTTCATCCATGGAAGTAAAAAATGTTTTTTTTGGCTTCCTTGAAAGATCCAAACAATGCCTTGTAGAAACACACAACCTCTCACACATTTTTCTATCTCGGCGCATGCTTGTAGGGGAGTAGGAAAGTGAATTTTCTTCTTATATTTTTCTTCCTCTAAAACTCCATAATACTCATTTTCTACACAAACACTTTCATTCATAAAAAGAAAATAAAATATCTCTTCTACATCACTACAAACCAATCATCAATATTCTCCCTCTCTTCTTCTCCCACCACTACCTTTAAAACTCCATAAACACCATAACACATTTACACAACCATCAAACGCCGGAAAATGGACCTTCAACACCACTCGCCGAAATACACATTAAAATCTTGCATCGTCGGTCACGACTGCGTCTCCCTCCTAAGCGCATAGACCCGCATCCTCCGAGCTCCCTACAACCGTGAACACCACCGTTGGGCGTATATAACCGGAACTGCATCACCGTCCGACAGTTACTATCTCATCTTCTTTTTACCATTAAACTCTACTTTTTAATATATTTTTTTGAGAGGCATGAGAGAGTTTTGTTCACAAGATTTTTTTTTAATCTTAAAATATTTGCTTTTTTTATGTGTGAAGTAAGAAATGAAAAGATGAAAAATAGTGATGGAGAAGGTTGTGGTTACTGTATTTTTTTCTCTTTCTCATTTCCCCTGCTTTGTGATGTTTACATGAGTTTTCTTTGTTTTTTCTTTGATTGAATCTTAAATGCTAAATATGAGAGATAAAAACATTTACATCTATTTTCTTTTGCCTAGCCACATGTTTATTTCTTATTGGATCATGGATGATAGAAGAAAAGAGGTCAAAATCTTTCCCCTCTTAATGTTGGGTTGGTCGATTAGAAGATAAGGAGTTTTTTATATTTATTATCATTACTATTATAAATATATTATTATTATTATTATTATTATTATTATTATTATTATTATTATTATTTACTATTATTATGTTCTTATACTCATTATTTTTACTGTTATTAACATTTATATATTATTATTAATTATTATTTAATTATTATTATTTTTATTGATTATTGTTGTTATAATTATTATTATCATTATTATTTATTATAATTATTATTATTGCTATGTTTATTATTATTATCATTATTATTTATTATAATTATTATTATTGTTATGTTTATTATTATTATTGATTATATTTGTTTATTAATTATTATTATTATTATTATTATTATTATTATTTATTTATTTTATTTTTATTTTTTATTTTTTTTGTTGATTATTTTTTATTATTATTAGTGTTTTATTATTACTGTTATATTTATTCATTGATTAATTAATTACTTGTTTTTAATTATTAAAAAAATTGATTTATTTGATCGTTTTTTTCCACAGATGCGTAACAATTTTGAAGTTAAGAATCAATTTAACTTCAGAAATTGCTTAAGCGTATAGAGTTTTGTTGAACGGCCTCGAATATGGTGATTCCTACATGAATCGCTTTACGATTGCTTAAAATATCGCTAAATTTCTTTTAGTTTAATTTTTTACTTTTACTTCGAGTCCCCTGGCTTTCTCTTGGGCCTTCTTACAACGAGATTCTTTATTTTACAACTGTCTTTTGAACTTGTACTGTTTAAATTATTGTGTTATATCCCCATTCGACAAACTGTACCCCCATTCCCGAAAATGTGTAATAAATTTTACTGCTTTCGTTTATTTTTATTGTATTAGTTGATTGTTAATTCCAAGATTAAAATCAACCCTTTTTTAGAAAAGAACCAAAATAAACACTCGATCCAATGTCGAGTCTTTTGTCCTAAATCAAATCTAAATTGATTACAAAGTCAAATATACACGCGCCACATCCAAACTATTTTCATAAGTCAACTTGAGACGCTTGATCCAAAGTCAAGTCGCCCTCTGTTTTAAAAGCTTTTTACAATAAAAATGGAAGAAACTGATTAAGTTTATACTTTCTCTGTTTTGAATGTTAGGATACTGCTGTAGAGCTAAATGTTCAAACATTCGTCTTCCATATTAACATACAGTAATTACCAGAATTAGGTCATTTCTCTTGTAGAAGAAAAAGATTGATTGGGTATTGACCTTCTCTTTCCCGATTATTTGGACACTGCTGTAGAGCTCTCTGTCTGATTAATCGTCTTCCGTTAATGATAATTTGCCACACATTTTTATAGTAAACTTTTGGATGAAAAGAGAGTGATTGGGCTTAGGTCTCTTCCTTTTCGGGGATTCGAGTACTGCAGTAGAGCTCCCTGCTTGGATGCCTGTCTCCGCTTAAAATCAACTCAAACTCATCAAACTTATTTTCCTCCCTCGTGCGACCCCGAATTTTTTTTCAAAAAAGAGTATGCAACATCCATTTTGATGCGAAATAAACAAAGACTTCAGCCTCCAAGAGCGAGCAGCAAGTAAAGGTTTAATCGCTCAAATGTGATCCAAGCATCACTCTCTTTAAAAGTAATCCATCTAGTAGTTCTCTTTAGGTAGAACTATGTATGCCTTGAGTTCTTCATAACACCTGAAGATACGTAGGAGCAGGATTGCGAAATCTTGTCAGGCACATTAATATTAAAAACCCTAAGTCTTTCCTTTTTTTATTTCTCTTTCCTTACCCGATAAGTAGAAGATCACAAACGATATCACGCTAACACTCTAACACAAAAATAACTAGATGAGTCCCATCGAGTACGATGGATGTGAGGGGTGCTAATACCTTCCCCTTGCATAACCGACTCCCGAACCCGATTTGGTTGCGACGACCATTTCTTTTTGTTTTTCGTGGATTTTATCGATATTTCCCCTTTCCTCCTTTGAAATAAATAAAGTTCGGCGGCGACTCTGTTTTGTTTATATTTCGAGCGTTCCTTATGCTCGGGTAATTTCCGCGCCGCGACAGGTGGGTATTCATATACCTCTTATGCGCTCGATTTTAGATTTTTGTGAGGTTTTTTAAGGTTTTGGTAAGGGTAAAAAATCTCTTCTAGGTTTGGTTTTCTTCTGCACTTAGTAGTCTTGATTATTTGGAAATCACATAATAAACTTATTTTTTATCAATAAAGAAGAAGGGTTAACCACTAGATGACTTTGATTATTGGTTAACTTGGAAGTGAGTTCATTGTCATGCTTCAAATTCTAACTTTTCATTGCTTTATTGAGAGTGATACCCAATTGGTGCCTTCGTTTGTAGGGGTGAGTCGTGTGACCAGTTACCTTCCTTTGATTTTTTAGGTGGTCACATTTACCTTCCTTCATATTGCTCTTTCTAGGGATGCATCACCTAGAATTTCATAGTAGGCTTTTATGAGGAGTGGTGGGTTGGTTTTTTGTGGTCCATGGTAGTGTGTTTATAGAACTTGTTTTTCTTGTCAATTGATCTGTTTTTTAATTTAAAAAATCTATATTATAAGCATGAAAGTATGGACAAAAATATTTATTGAGAATTCAATTATACATTAAATTAAAAACTATTTTATTAAGGTGATATTATTAAAAATTTAATTATACATGAATTTTTCAATGACATGTGTGGTTATTCATGAGGTGTATTACACCAACACAAATATCACTTTAAGATATTTCTATACACCATATTTGATGTATACACCATGACTAAAAAAGGTTGTGTGATAGGTAAGGGTCAAAATAAGCCGAGCCAAATTAGACTTTGTCAAACCTAAGTCTCACCTACTAAAAAACTCAAGCACTAATTTTGACATATACCTATCATATACTTATTTTTAGGTTTAAGTCTTCCCTCTTCGAATGCCTGATTGGTATGTCATCCTATTTAAAATATTGTTTCTTTTGAACATATGTAAATCAGATATTTAACAAATATTTAAATAGATTAACAAATTAATATTATCCATAAAATTAAACTTATTTTTGTATGAATATTAGGGCTACATCAGAAGGTTTTTGAGCGTAAAGAGTCCAAGATTTCAGTAGGATTATCATTAGAAGATACCAAAGATGAAAGGATTCAATTTGGGGGTTTTCTACCAATTTCTCCAAAGTCTCACCGCATTCTCCTCCAATCTTGCAAGGTTTGCGATCACGTAGCCTGCATGAGGGTTGTTGACACCTGTCACCGCCAGGGTGACCTTCCATGGTTAATGTTAAAACAATCCACGTACTCAAATAACTTGTGTCATACGCAACCAAACTACCTAGAAGAAATCGTTTGCCATGGCACTCTAAAACGCATGGGAAATTCTACTTTCCAATTTCGAAAAAAACCTTGTTTCAAAGGTAATAGACTATTAATAAAGATTCAGAAAGAGACTTATAACCAAGGATTAGAAATATGTCAAAACAATCTTAATGGTAGATTAATCACACATAAAGGTTTTTCACCATTAAATGCTTATGAGTTATGTGAAAGAATGAAAAATATTTGGTCCCCAATCACAACATGGGAGTTGATTCCTTTGGGTCATCGATATTTTGAAATCACATTTCAATCAAGAGAAGACCTTAATCAAATTTCTAGTATGGGTACTTGGAACATCAAAACTCTAATGATGCATATTTCGATTGGGACTCCTTATTTTAGGCTGGAGAATTTGAAGGTCACTAATACCAAAGTTTGGCTACAAATTCATGGGCTTCCATTGGAATATTGGGAACCAAAAATTTTGTTTTCCATTGCAATAGAACTTGGGATACCTCTATCATTAGATCGATCAACACGACAAAGAATGATATGGGTATTTTGCAAGAGTTCTCGTAGATCTTAAAATGTTAGACATGTTGTATGATAGAATTTTGGTGGAACACAAGGGTTATACTTTATTTATTAATGTGGAATATGAAAACTTACCAGCATTATGTGACCATTGCACATGTGTTTGGCACAATAGGGATAACTTCTGGAACTTAAAAGGAAAGAAGGAGGAGAAGGTGGAAGCTGAGATGACACGACACTATACTCCTAAAAAATACAACAAGTCGAATGTTAATATGTATCTGAGTATTCAACCTCTAATATTGAGCATAAAAGAAATTATCAATGGCTTTAACAATCAATTTATCAAGGGTAGTGAGATTCAAGAACCTATTATATATGTACAATAGATGAAAACAATTATTTAGGATGAATATGAGGCATAAATAATGCCTGTAACTTTGGAAGGTATTTTGGAAGGTATAATGGGAGGTATTCTGGAAAGTATTGGGGAAGGAAATCAGGAAGTGGGAAATGGTGGTAATATAAATGTCAATTATGTGAGTGATCTAATATAACCTAGAATTATTCCTCAAATGGTTGCAGACAAAGTTCCATTTGAGAGTCGTCGCTACTCAATTTCATCAGAACTGAGGGGATGAAGAAGAATGTCTAAACTCTAATGAGTAATAAAACAATGATTTTACACTGGCCAAGAGAAAAGGGAGGGACATGCCTAAGCCAAATTATGTCAAGTCATATATAAATATTTAAGCCAGGGCGGGTATGTTGGTGTAAATCCTAGAGGCCAATACTTTTGGTACTTGTATCGAATTATTTATTAATAATAAAAGGTTTTTTCTTTATTATGTTTGTTTAATAAAGTCCCTAGAATAGCTAGTCCGTTTAATGTATCAAGTGTGACTTAATCATGATCCCATTAAACATAGGGACATTATTCTTAAAGTATCCGTAGTCGAGCTTTGTTGTGAAGTGGGATAACATTAAAGCATTAAGACAATTATGTATATAGACTAATGATCACATCTCATGGAACATGGATAAGGAGTTATCAAGTCTTTAACATAAGTACGAACATTGAGAGTAATATTTATACTGGATTAACCCGCTATGAGAATACTATATAGAATGTTATGCTAAGTATCATAAGTAGTTCTCATGGTGATAATGGTGTATACCACCCTTTGACCTGAAACCACTATGTACCCTAGATGTAGAGTCGAGTGCCTTATTGTTGATCAAACATTGTCCGTAACTGAATGACCATAAAGACAGTTGATGGGTACTCCACGAAGCATGCTGAGGGACATGAGTGACCTAGATGGAATTTGCCCATCCTGTGTAACAGGATAAATGTATACGGGCCCAATATTAAACTGGACAGGGATGACATGGTCTATGACTTGTGTTCAATATAGACATAAAGGCAAAAGGGTAATTGTACACATAAGTATTATCACAAAAGGATTTGTCAGATCACATGACATTTTCGTGTCTTGGGTAGCAGTGATATATTGCTAGATACCGCTCACAGTTTATTATGTTAAATATGTGATTTAATATAATTGTCAATGCCACGAAAACCTACAGGGTCACACACAAAAGGACTGATTGATGAGAGATAGAGTAACTAAGGAACACCGTAAGGTATGGTGTACTTAAGTGAATTGTAGAACATCGTAAGGTATGGTGTACTTAAGTAGATTACAAAATATGGTAAGGTACCACGCGCTTAAGTGATTTTGGCATATTATAAGATATGGCACTTAAGTGGGATTTTTAGCTTGCAGCCCACACAAGTGGTTCTATAAATAGAACCCTTGTGCAGAAGCATTTGTGCAGTTACAATTTCATTTCTCTCTCTCTCTCTCACTCAAAGCCTTCATTCTTAGCAGCTAGCACTGAGATTGAAGGAATTTGTTCGTGTAGACTGAGTCGAGGCGTTGTCACCATTCAGCGTTCGTGATCGCTCCGTAGATCTGCATTAAAGGTTTCAATCGCCACAAGAGGTAACGATTCTAACACTGATCATGCTCATTCGTAAGGATCACTAAAGGAGAATTTTTTTTTTAAATTCTACTGCGTTTTGAATCGCTCTTCTCCTTCAGTGGTATCAGAGCCACTTACGAAACCATGCATCTGATAGCTGTTTATTTTCTATATTTTCTGTATTAATATGATTGAAATATAGAATGAATCAAAGAATAAATGAGTAATTAAATTTGGCATCATGTGTGTATGATTTGGAGGATTGATGTTGACTATGCTTCGGAATCCGACGTTATTATGGTGAAGCAGCGCTACATCGATTGTCCATAGGTTACGCAATTGAGATCATATATATATATATATTATATATAATATATATATATATATATATATAATATATATATATATATATATATATATATATATATATATATATATATAATATATATATAATATATATATATATAATATATATATGATATAAGTAATCCTGATGCAAAATATGGTATATATGATATACTGTTTCTGTTTCGTTCATTCAAACACTTAATGGTTGTTTTCCTTTGAGCGATCAATGGTCATTTGCTTCTTGATCTGACATTAGTATGGTGAAGCAATGACGTGTTGATCAATCATACTGAATTAACAATCGAGGTGTGTTTGACGGTCTGTAATTGGTGCATTAGGGTTCATGACGGTACAATGGTTATGTTGTCA
Source organism: Lathyrus oleraceus (assembly GCF_024323335.1). Taxonomy (NCBI): domain Eukaryota; kingdom Viridiplantae; phylum Streptophyta; class Magnoliopsida; order Fabales; family Fabaceae; genus Lathyrus; species Lathyrus oleraceus. Next base: position 117,372,530 of record NC_066582.1, read on the forward strand.
AAGAGTTATGCGATTAGGGTTTATTATTATTGTCTTGTGGTGATCGGTTATGGCCTTAGTTTTCCTTTATTTTGTTTTGGGATTTTAAAATACGACTTGCGTGTCGTGCCTCTCTTTTAATCTCTTAATGTAACTTCTTTTCTCATCTCACTCCCTCATATGTAAAACGAGTTTCTTTTATGTAATGTATTATTATGAAGAAATAGAAGAATACACTATCAAAGGAGGACAACCTTGAAGATCTTGCTTGGAGATGCTTAGATCGATATTCAGTTAGCTTAAGTTCTCTCATTGGCTTGGGAGAACAATTGCGCTAGGGGCCATAACTGTTTCATTATGTATGTTGATGCATGTGAATGTATGTTGATGCATGTGAGAGACGATTTATATGATAAATAAGCCGGTGAGATCAGAATAATTGCAAATTCCCTCAAATTAAATATTAAGTTTATGCTTTCCAAGTTTTAGCACTCACCAAGACTAGTATCGAATAATGTAGGTTTCGCCTACGCGAGGTGCATATTCTATATTAGTAAGGTGCGATGGGATAATTGTAATATCCAATTGCTAAAACAATGGGTCAAACTTAACTAAACAAATAATAATAAGATTATATATGTTTAGAAGCAAGAGTTGGAATGATTCATGTGATGGATTGGAATAAGGAGTTATTCACCCAACTAAAATATTCGAGAGTTGTATTAGATACAATTGGAAGGAGTTCCTACCTAAATAACCTAGTTTTGTGTAATCCGCCTACGCGGACTTAAAACAAAGTGAAACGTGGATCTCGACCAACTAGAAAATATTCCAACGGGATTTTCTGAATCAAATGGTGAGGGTCATTTGTTTTGAGTAAAATAGTGGGAGCATATTTAATTAAAGGCCTAATTAAATATGTTATTGATACTTATATTTTAATTATTTTCATGCAGATTACCATGACAACAAACACCTATAACAATATTTTGCGATCAATCCTTGATAAGGAAAAATTGTCTGGGATAAATTTTCTGGATTGGCACCGAATTCTGAGGATTATCCTCAAACATGATAGAAAGTTGTATGTCTTGGAGAAACCTGTTCCTGAAGAGGAACCTCCTAGTTCTGCACCTAAGGCAGAAAGAGATGCTTATAAGAAGCATGTCGATGATGCCAATGAAACTGCTTGCCTCATGCTAGCTACTATGAACTCAAAGTTGCAAAAGCAACATGAGAACATGGCAGCGTTCGATATGATCGAACACCTGAAGATGCTCTATCAAGAGCAAGCAAGGCATGAAAGGTTTGAAGTTTCAAAAGCCCTTTTTCAAGGCAAGTTAGCTGAGGGATCCCCTGTAGGTCCCCATGTGCTCAAGATGATTGGGTATGTGGAGAACCTTGAGAGGTTGGGTTTTCCCCTCGTAAAGGAACTTGCGAATGATTTGATCTTGCAATCGTTGCCAGATAGATTCAGTCAATTTGTCCTTAATTTCAATATGAATGATATGGACAAATCTCTTCCTGAACTGCTAGCCATGTTAAGAATTGCTGAGCTTAATCTGAAGTCAAAAGGGAAGTCCATTCTGATGATCGGAAATGGAAAGAGACAGAACAAAAGACCCACTAAGCAGGGTGATAAAGTGAAAGGCAAGGAAGTTGCAAAACCCAAACCCATTGCTCCTGCTTTGAAGCCTAGTGGAGGCATAGCAAAGGAAGGCACCTACTTCCATTGCGGTAAGGCCGGACACTGGAAGAGAAACTGCCCAAAGTACGTGGAAGATAAGAAGAATGGAGTAGAGACTTCAACTTCAGGTATTTTTGTTATTGGAATTAATTTATCTACTTCTGCATCATGGGTATTAGATACTCGATGCGGTTCTCACATTTGTACCAATGTGCAGGGGCTAAAAAGGAGTAGGGATTTGGCAAAAGGTGAAGTTGACCTACGAGTTGGCAATGGAGCAAAGGTTGCTGCTTTAGCCGTAGGAACTTATGTATTGACTTTACCTAGTGGTTTAATAATTCAGTTTGAGAACTGTTATTATGTACCTGCAATTAGCAGGAATATTATTTCTGTTTCTTGTTTAGACAATTTTGGTTTTTCATTTATAATAAAGAACAATTGTTGCTCCATTTATTTGAATGATATATTCTATGCTACTGCATAAATGAACATTGGACTATATGTCCTTGATGTTGAAATGCCTATTTATAACATTAATACTAAAAGGATGAAACCTAATGAGTTAAATCCAACTTACCTTTGGCATTGTCGATTAGGCCACATAAATGAGAAACGCATTTCCAAACTCCATAAAGATGGACTCTTGGACTCTTTTGATTATGAATCATATAAGACATGCAGATCTTGTTTAATTGGAAAGATGATAAAGTCTCCATTCACATGAAAAGGTGAAAGAGCTAATCATTTTTTGGCCCTCATACATACTGATGTATGTGGACCACTGAACATACCATCCAGAGGAGGTTTTTAGTACTTCATCGTATTTACTGATGATTTCAGTAGATATGGTTATGTGTATTTAATGAAACACAAATCAGAGTCCTTTGAAAAGTTCAAGGAGTTCAAGAATGAAGTACAAAACCAACTAGGTAAGAATATTAAAACTCTTCTATCAGATCGAGGTGGTGAGTATTTAAGCCTAGAGTTTGATGACCATCTGAAAGAGTGTGAGATCCTATCCCAACTTACTCCTCTTGGAACACCCTAATAGAACGGTGTATCTGAGAGAAGAAATCGAACCTTGTTAGACATGGTCCGATCCATGATGAGTCACACCGATCTTCCAAACTCCTTTTGGGGACATGCACTATTGATAGCAGCTTACACACTTAACCGTGTTCCATCCAAAAAGGTTAAGAAGACACCATATGAGATATGGAGTGGTAAGAAACCATATATGACTTACATGAAGATTTGGGGTTGTGAAGTTTATGTGAACTGAAAATTTTCAACTAAGCTTGAGCCCAAATCTGACAAATGCTTATTTGTGGGGTATCCTAAAGAAGCAAGAGGGTATTACTTCTACAATCCTTCTGAGGGCAAAGTGTTTGTCGCTCGAACTGGAGTTTTCCTAGAAAAGGGTTTTATTTCCAAAGGAATTAGTGGGAGGAAAGTAGAGCTTGAAGAAATTCAATAATCACAAAGCATTGATACACCTATGGAGGAATTAGACCAGGAAACACAAGTAGTTGTGGAAGAGCAACCTGCTCAAGTAGAACAAGACCAGCGTAGGTCAAGCAAGATACGTCACCTACCTGAGAGATATGGATATCTCATAACTGATCAAAGTGATGTATTACTCATGGATCAAGATGAGACTGTGACCTACCAAGAGGCCATAACTGGTCCTGAGTCTGAGAAGTGGCTAGAAGCCATGAAATCTAAAATGGATTCCATGTACACAAACCAAGTTTAGACCTTGGTAGAGCCTCCTGTAGGAGTTAACCCTATAGGATGCAAGTGGGTCTTTAAAAAGAAGATTGACATGGATGGTAAGGTACATACCTATAAGGCAAGACTGGTTGAAAAAGGATATAAACAAATTCATGGGGTTGACTATGATAAAACCTTTTCACCAGTTGCAATGCTTAAATCTGTTCGGATTTTACTTGCTATCGCTGCATATCATGATTATGAAATATGGCAGATGGATGTCAAAACTACATTCCTTAATGGGAATCTTCTTGAGGATGTGTACATGACACAGCCTGAAGGATTTGACATACCAGAAGAAGCCCAAAAGATATGTAAGTTACAAAGATCAATCTATGGATTGAAGCAAGCTTCCAGAAGCTGGAATCTTCATTTTGATGAAACAGTAAAATAATATGGATTCATCAAGAACGAAGATGAGCCTTGTGTCTACAAGAAGGTTAGTGGGAGCATGATCGTTTTCCTGGTATTATATGTAGATGACATATTACTCATTGGAAACGATGTCCCTACCCTGCAACAAGTAAAGTCTTGGTCGGGGAAATGCTTTTCTATGAAGGACCTAGGTGAAGCAGCCTATATATTAGGAATCAGGATCTATAGAGATAGATCACAAAAACTGCTTGGCCTAAGTCAGAGTACATTCATAGACAAAGTACTGAGACGCTTTAATATGCATGGTTCCAAGAAAGGATTCATACATATGCAACATGGCTTGTGTCTATCAAAAACACAATCCCCTTCAACTAAGGAAGAAAGGGATCGCATGAATAAGATTCCATATGCATTTGCAATAGGATCTATCATGTATGCCATGTTATGTACTCGACCAGATGTCTCGTATGCTTTAAGTACAACGAGTAGGTACCAATCTGATCCTGGTGATGCTCATTGGGTAGCTGTCATGAATATCCTTAAGTATTTGAGAAGGACTAAGGACTCATTCTTGATATATGGAGTTCAGGAAGAGCTTGCTGTAATTGGATACACCGATCCTAGCTTCCAGACAGATAAGGATGGCTTTAGATCGCAATCTGGTTATGTGTTTTGCCCTAACGGTGGCGCTGTGAGCTGGAAAAGTTTAAAGCAGGATACAGTTGTTGATTCTACAACTGAGGCCGAGTATATTACTGCCTCAAGTGCAGCAAAGGAAGTTGTTTGATCAAAAAGTTCATTAGTGAACTTGGCATAGTTCCTAGCATTGTGGATCCCATTGGTCTCTATTGTGATAACAATGGTGCTATCGCAAAAGCTAAGGAGCCTAGATCTCACCAACGATCCAAACACATACTTAGGCGTTATCACCTCATTCGAGAGATAATAGATAGAGGAGATGTGAAAATATGCAGAGTACCTACACTTGACAATATTGTTGACCAACTGACAAAGCCTCTTGCGCAGCAGAAGCATGATGTCCATACTAGATCTATGGGCATTAGGGGTATGCCTGATTGGCTCTAGGGCTAGTGAGAGATTGTTGGTGTAATCCCTAAAGGCCAATACTTTTGGTACTTGTATCGAATTATTTATTAATAATAAAAGGCTTTTTCTTTATTATGTTTGTTTAATAAAGTCCCTATAATAGCTAGTCCATTTAATGTATCAAGTGTGACTTAATCATGAGATCCTATTAAACATAAGAACACTATTCTTAAAGTATCCGTAGTCGAGCTTTGTTGTGAAGTGGGGAAACATGAAAGCATTAAGACTATTATGTATATAGACTGATGATCACATCTCATGGATCATGGATAAGGAGTTATCAAGTCTTAAACATAAGTATGAATATTGAGAGTAATATTTATACTGGATTGACCCGCTATGAGAATACTATATAGAATGTTATGCTAAGTGTCATAAGTTATTCTCATGGTGATAATGGTGTATACCACCCTTTGACCTGAAACCACTATGTAACCTAGATGTAGAGTCGAGTGCCTTATTGTTGATCAAACATTGTCCGTAACTGGATGACCATAAAGACAGTTGATGGGTACTCCACGAAGCATGCTGAGGGACATGAGTGACCTAGATGGAATTTGCCCATCCTGCGTAACAGGATAAATGTCTACGGGCCAAATATTGAACTGGACAAGGATGACAGGGTATACGCCTTGTGTTCAATATAGACATAAGGGCAAAAGGGTAATTGTACACATAAGTATTATCACAAAAGGATTTGTCAGATCACATGACATTTTTGTGTCTTGGGTAGTAGTGATGTGTTACTAGATACTGCTCACTGTTTATTATGTTAAATACGTGATTTAATATAATTGCCAATGCCGCGAAAACCTATAGGGTCACACACAAAAGGACGGATTGATGAGAGATAGAGTAACTAAGGAACACCGTAAGGTACAATGCACTTAAGTGAATTGTAGAATATCGTAAGGTATGGTGTACTTAAGTAGAATACGAAATATGGTAAGGTACCACACGCTTAAGTGATTTTGGCATATTATAAGATATGGGCCACATACACTTAAGTGGGATTTTTAGCTTGCAGCCCACACAAGTGGTTCTATAAATAGAACCGTTATGAAGAAGCATTTGTGCAGTTGCAATTTCGTTTCTCTCTCTCTCTCTCTCTCACTCAAAGCCTTCATCCATAGCAGCTAGCACTGCGATTGAAGGAATCCGTTCGTGTGGACTGAGTAGAGGCGTTGTCACCATTCAACGTTCGTGATCGCTCCGTAGATCTGCATCAAAGGCTTCAATCGCCACAAGAGGTAACGATTCTATCACTGATCATGCCCATTCGTAAGGATCACTAAAGGAGTTTTTTTTTTAAATTCCGCTGCGTTTTGAATCGCTCTTCTCCTTCAGGGTAAACAACAACACTCCTATTGAAGGTAACTCTCTAGAATGTTCATGGTGTGGAAAACCTATATACAATGTTTAAAATTAAGAAGTTATGTCTACAACATAAGCCTAATATGTTCCTAATAGATGAATCAATGATGTCTTATGATTATGAGAAGGTTTGAATTGAATTTTAGGTAATATAATAAGTCAACTATTTGGGAATTCTTTAATTTGGAGGTGCAACTAGATGTATTGGCCTTATTTGAGCAAGATATCTCATTCTCTTTTATGGTTAAGGAGAGGAAACACTACATGGTTGTTGTAACTGTAACACCCCGATAAAATAAGATAATTATTTAATTTAAGTTAATAATATATTTATTAATTTAATTAAATAATTGGGATTATTATTATTGGAATAAAAGTTGGAATTAGAAAAGGTCTTATTTGGTAAAAGGGTTATCTTCACGTGAAAAAGGAAAAGGAGACAGAAAAGTGGAAAAGGGCAAAGAGAACCAGAGAACAAGGGTTGGAGAGAGGAAGAGCTTGAAGCTGTAGGATTTGCCGGATTAACTCAGGTAAGGGGGATTTATCGTCGATTAATGGGTATTATGGGATAACATGTAATGGGTAGTGATAGACTATTGATTTGTCCCTGATTTGAATGATGCATGATGAAAATTGTGAAATGTTGGATGAACGTAAAAATTGGATTATGATTGAAAGGAATTCGTAGGAATTAGATGTAAAAATGTTAGATTTTGTGAAATCGAATAGGGTATGATTTGTGTTAGAGGATATGAACGAATAATGTGTAAAATTGGACTGTGGAAGGTTGAATTGGATAGATCTCGTAGCAGAGAAAGCCATAGCAGATCTGGAAATCTGGTCTCTGGTCATACGCGTATGGCACTAGGCAATACGCGTATGAGATGGTCTGGTACGCGTATGGCACTAGGCAATACGCGTATGGATGGGAAGATGATGTTTTGAACGTAGTTTGGTCTCTGTTGGTACGCGTATGGGGAAGTGATACGCGTAGCATACGCGTATGAGATGGTGTTACGCGTATGGGATTTGGTCAGGAGATGGGCCATACGCGTATGGGACTAGGCAATACGCGTATGGGCAGGATTGTGATTTTCCTGAGCTGTTGTTGTGCAGTTTTTAACTGTTCAGCTGAGTAACGTAATTCAGCTGATGTATGATATATTAGGGATCATTTCCCGTTGTTTTGAGTAGTATAGGTATTAGTAGAGTGTGCTAATACTGTGGTTGTTCTTTGGCATGATCTGATATGCTTATGTGATAAAATACTGATGATGTGTGATGGTATGCATGATCTTGTGAAAGTATCAGTTATGTGTGCATTTGTGAATAGACTGTTTTATGGCTTAGAGTGTGAGCATATGTCTATTCTTGAATTGTGGTTGATGATTTAGCATTGCTAGGTGATTAGCATGCATATTGTGGCCTTTATGGTGGTAGCTAATTCCCATGGTGAGGAATTAGTGAGTTAGTCATTTTGGACTGTTGTTGATGTTTGCATGCTAGGTGAATTAGCGTGCATAGCATGGCCCTTGGGGTGGTAGCTAATTCCCATGGTGAGGAATTAGTGAGTGAGTCACTAAGTCTCAAATGAGTGGGACTAGTGGGCTTGGTAGCCGTGCCTGGATTTGGACGGTGAGGTGAACTATATGTTCACAAATAGTCGGTACCGCATGCATGGAGTCTCATTGCATAATATGTGTATGGCGTATAATATGAATGGATGTATTCCAATATTATACGTGTGTTTGTGTTGATAGTGAGTATGAACATGAATTGTATTGGTATTGAGTATGATATTTGAATTGATGTGCCGTTACCGAATATGTGATGTGATTAGGGTGATTAATGTGTTAAATTACTTAACATGACATGATATTTTATAATGCTCATTATATTGATTGAAGAACTCACCCTTACAACTATTTTTCAGGTAACGAGCAGTGATTGAGTAGAAGCTAGTGCTTGGAGTCTAGTGTAGTCTCCTTAGTGGGTCATGCTCTGATAGATGTAACATCGGGATGGGATGTTTTACCTTGTTGAATAATTTTACATGTAATTGTGTTACATGTTCTGCATGATTGATTTGATTTCTATCCGCTGCGTACTATGCAAACGTTTTATTTGATAAATAAATGGGCATGACAATCTACTTTGATGAATGGTGTGAAGTTGTTTGTGTGACACCCTTAACTGCATAATTACTCTGATTTATATGTTGCTATTTTAATTAAATATTTGGGGTATTTTAGAAGGGTGTTACATTAGTGGTATCAGAGCATAGTCGGTCGAGTCGAGTCGTAATTATTCTGTTTCCCCTGTACGGGATAGGTGTTGTGTAACCCTATCAGTACTTATTGTTTAGCTTGTTGGGTTTTCAGAATAGAGATGGCTGGAAGAGGTAGAGACGATGCTGCGATTGCGGAGGCTCTGGGTATGCTAGCTGGAGTACTTGGAGGGAATCCGAATGTTGTGGGAATGGGAGCTGCTCGTCAACTGAGTGAGTTCCAGAAGAACAATCCTCCAATGTTTAAGGGAGCATACGATCCAGATGGTGCTCAAAAGTGGTTGAAGGAGATCGAGAGGATCTTCCGAGTGACTGAGTGTGCCGATAACCAGAAGGTCAGGTTCGGTACGCATATGCTGTCAGAGGAAGCAGATGATTGGTGGGTTGCTACCCGCACTGAGTTGGAAGCTGCTGGGAATGCTGAGATCACTTGGGCTGTGTTCAGAGAGAGATTCCTGAGGAAGTATTTTCCAGAGGATGTCAGAGGAAAGAAAGAGATAGAGTTCTTGGAATTGAAGCAGGGCAATCGGTCTGTTACTGAGTATGCTGCTAAGTTCACAGAGCTGTCGAAGTATTACACTCCCTATAACGAGGCTACTGGGGAATTTTCAAAGTGTGTGAAGTTTGAGAACGGGTTGCGTCCCGAGATCAAGCAGGCTATTGGATATCAGCGGATTAGAGTGTTTTCTGATTTGGTTGACTGTTGTAGGATTTTTGAACAGGATACCAAGGCTAGAGCAGAGAGCTATCAGCAGAGGGTTGATAGGAAAGGCAAGAATCAGAATGATCGTGGGAAACCGTATGCAGTTGGCAAAGGTTTCCAGAGACAGAGTGGGATGAAGAGGCCTAGTGGGGGAGACTCCAGTGCCCCTGCTAAGTGTTTCAGATGTGGTCAGGCTGGACATCGTATCCATGAGTGTACCAGTAATGAGAAGAAGTGTTTCAAGTGTGGAAAAGGTGGTCACTTGGCTGCAGATTGCCGGTTGAAGACTGTGACTTGTTTCAACTGTGGAGAGGTGGGTCATATCAGTCCACAGTGTCCTAAGCCGAAGAAAGAGAACCAGTCGGGGGGCAAGGTTTTTGCTTTATCGGGTTCTGAGACTTCTGCAGATGATCGTTTGATCCGAGGTACGTGTTATATTAATGGCTTTCCTCTTGTAGCTATTATTGACACAGGTGCGACTCATTCCTTTATATCTTTGGATTGTGCTGTGAAACTTAAGTTAGAGATATCTGAGATGCGTGGTAATATGGTGATTGATACTCCTGCGAAGGGTTCAGTGACTACTACTTCAGTTTGTTTGAATTGTCCTTTGAGTATTTTTGGTAGAGACTTTGGGATGGACCTAGTGTGTCTTCCACTAGTGCAGATTGATGTTATCTTGGGTATGAACTGGTTGGTGTGTAACCGAGTTTATATCAACTGTTTTGATAAGACTGTGATCTTTCCTGAGATTGAGGAAGAAAAGAGTTTGTTTCTATCTGCAAGGCAGGTGAATGAGGCAGTAGCAGATGGGGCAGAGTTGTTTATGCTGTTAGCGACTTTGGAGGCTAAAGATAAACTGGTGATTTGCGATCTAGCTGTGGTGTGTGATTTTCCTGATGTGTTTCCTGAAAAGTGAATGCACTACCACCAGAGCGTGAAGTTGAGTTCTCGATTGATTTGGTACCTAGTACTAGGCCGGTGTCGATGGCTCCGTACCGTATGTCTGCTGTTGAGTTAACTGAATTGAAGAGTCAGTTGGAAGATCTGTTGGATAAGAAATTTATTCGTCCGAGTGTGTCACCGTGGGGTGCACCAGTGTTATTAGTTAAGAAGAAAGAAGGTACTATGAGGTTGTGTGTGGACTACAGGCAACTGAATAAAGTGACGATCAAGAATCGGTATCCTTTGCCGAGAATTGATGATTTGATGGATCAGTTGGTTGGTGCGAGTGTGTTCAGCAAAATAGATTTGAGATCTGGGTATCATCAGATACGTGTGAAAACTGAGGATATTCAGAAGACTGCTTTCAGAACAAGGTATGGACATTATGAGTATTCTGTGATGCCTTTCGGTGTGACTAATGCGCCTGGAGTATTTATGGAGTATATGAATAGGATTTTCCATCCGTACCTAGACAAGTTTGTTGTGGTGTTTATTGATGATATTTTGGTGTATTCGAAATCTGAAGAAGAGCATGCTGAACATTTGAGAGTGGTTTTAGGAGTTCTACGAGAAAAGAGGTTATTTGCTAAACTGTCTAAGTGTGAATTTTGGTTAGAAGAAGTTAGTTTTCTTGGTCATGTGATTTCCAGAGGTGGTGTTGCTGTTGATCCTTCTAAGATGGAAGCGGTATCTAAGTGGGAAGCTCCGAAGTCAGTTTCTGAGATAAGGAGTTTTCTTGGACTTGCAGGATATTATAGGAAATTCATTGAGGGATTTGCTAAGTTGGCGTTACCGTTGACGATGTTGACTAGAAAGGGGCAAGCGTTTGTTTGGGACTCAAAATGTGAAGAAGGTTTCCAAGAGTTAAAGAGAAGGTTGACTACTGCTCCTATTCTGATATTACCGAGTTCGTCGGAAGCATTTGAGGTTTACTGTGATGCTTCATTTTTGGGTTTAGGTGGTGTTTTGATGCAGAATAAGCAGGTTGTAGCTTATGCTTCGAGACAACTGAAGGTTCATGAGAGGAACTATCCGACACACGATTTAGAGTTGGCAGCTGTGGTATTTGTTCTGAAGTTATGGAGGCACTACTTGTACGGGTCAAGATTTGAGGTTTTCAGTGACCATAAAAGTTTAAAGTATTTGTTTGATCAGAAAGAGCTGAATATGAGACAGAGGAGATGGTTAGAGTTTCTGAAGGATTATGACTTTGGTTTGAATTACCATCCGGGTAAAGCAAACGTAGTGGCTGATGCATTGAGTCGGAAATCATTGCATATGTCTATGTTAATGGTTAAGGAATTGGATTTAATTGAGCAGTTTAGAGACTTGAGTTTGGTGTGTGAGAGTACTCACCATAGTGTTAAATTGGGAATGTTGAAGTTAACGAGTAGTATTCTGGATGAGATCAGAGAGGGTCAGAAATCCGATGTGCTTTTGGTTGATAAGTTGACTCTAGTGAATCAAGGTCAAGGTGGTGAATTCAGAGTTGATGAGAATGGTGTTTTGAAATTTGGTAATCGGGTGTGTATTCCGGATGTTACCGAGCTTAAGAAGAGTATTCTTGAAGAAGGACATCGTAGTGGCTTGAGTATTCATCCTGGAGCTACGAAGATGTATCATGATTTGAAAAAGTTATTTTGGTGGCCGGGAATGAAAAGAGAAATTGCGAGTTTTGTTTATTCTTGTTTGACTTGTCAGAAGTCAAAGATTGAGCATCAGAAGTCGTCTGGGCTAATGCAACCGTTGGCTATTCCAGAGTGGAAGTGGGATAGTATCAGTATGGATTTTGTTTCTGGTTTACCGAGGACAAATAAGAATTTTGAAGCTATTTGGGTGATTCTAGACAGATTGACGAAATCGGCTCATTTCATTCCGATCAGAATGGACTATCCGTTAGAGAGATTAGCCGAGTTGTATATTGAGAAGATTGTAAGTTTGCATGGTATTCCGTCGAGTATTGTTTCGGACAGAGATCCTAGATTTACATCGAAGTTTTGGGAAGGTTTGCAGAAGGCTTTGGGAACTAAGCTGAGATTGAGTTCTGCATATCATCCGCAGACTGATGGTCAGACTGAGAGGACGATTCAGTCACTAGAGGATCTTTTGAGGGCTTGTGTTTTGGAAAAGGGAGGTGCTTGGGATTGTTATTTACCTTTGATTGAGTTTACCTACAACAATAGTTTTCATTCGAGCATTGGTATGGCACCGTTTGAAGCTTTGTATGGTAGGAGATGTCGGACACCTTTGTGTTGGTATGAGTCCGGTGAGAGTGCTGTGGTTGGACCGGAGATTGTTCAACAAACTACGGAAAAGATTAAGATGATTCAGGAGAAGATGAGAATTGCTCAGAGTCGTCAGAAGAGTTATCACGACAAGAGGAGGAAGTCACTTGAGTTCCAAGAGGGAGATCATGTGTTTCTTCGTGTTACTCCGATAACTGGGGTTGGTCGAGCTTTGAAGTCGAAGAAGTTGACACCTCGATTTATTGGTCCTTATCAGATTTTGGAGAGGATAGGGGAGGTAGCCTATCGTATCGCTTTACCGCCGTCACTTGCGAATTTGCATGAGGTTTTTCATGTGTCTCAGTTGAGGAGGTACATTCCTGATCCGTCGCATGTGGTCCAAGTAGATGATGTCCAGGTGAGAGATAACCTGACTGTTGAAACATCACCTATGAGGATTGAGGATCGAGAGTTGAAGCAGTTGCGGGGTAAAGAGATTGCTTTGGTAAAGGTAGCTTGGGGAGGACCAGCAGGTGGCAATGTGACTTGGGAACTTGAGAGTCAGATGAAGGAGTCGTATCCAGAGTTATTCGCTTGAGGTATGTTTTCGAGGACGAAAACTCTTTTAGTGGGGGAGAGTTGTAACACCCCGATAAAATAAGATAATTATTTAATTTAAGTTAATAATATATTTATTAATTTAATTAAATAATTGGGATTATTATTATTGGAATAAAAGTTGGAATTAAAAAAGGTCTTATTTGGTAAAAGGGTTATCTTCACGTGAAAAAGGAAAAGGAGACAGAAAAGTGGAAAAGGGCAAAGAGAACCAGAGAACAAGGGTTGGAGAGAGGAAGAGCTTGAAGCTGCAGAATTTGCCGGATTAACTCAGGTAAGGGGGATTTATCGTCGATTAATGGGTATTATGGGATAACATGTAATGGGTAGTGATAGACTATTGATTTGTCCCTGATTTGAATGATGCATGATGAAAATTGTGAAATGTTGGATGAACGTAAAAATTGGATTATGATTGAAAGGAATTCGTAGGAATTAGATGTAAAAATGTTAGATTTTGTGAAATCGAATAGGGTATGATTTGTGTTAGAGGATATGAACGAATAATGTGTAAAATTGGACTGTGGAAGGTTGAATTGGATAGATCTCGTAGCAGAGAAAGCCATAGCAGATCTGGAAATCTGGTCTCTGGTCATACGCGTATGGCACTAGGCAATACGCGTATGAGATGGTCTGGTACGCGTATGGAACTAGGCAATACGCGTATGGATGGGAAGATGATGTTTTGAACGTAGTTTGGTCTCTGTTGGTACGCGTATGGGGAAGTGATACGCGTAGCATACGCGTATGAGATGGTGTTACGCGTATGGGATTTGGTCAGGAGATGGGCCATACGCGTATGGGACTAGGCAATACGCGTATGGGCAGGATTGTGATTTTCCTGAGCTGTTGTTGTGCAGTTTTTAACTGTTCAGCTGAGTAACGTAATTCAGCTGATGTATGATATATTAGGGATCATTTCCCGTTGTTTTGAGTAGTATAGGTATTAGTAGAGTGTGCTAATACTGTGGTTGTTCTTTGGCATGATCTGATATGCTTATGTGATAAAATACTGATGATGTGTGATGGTATGCATGATCTTGTGAAAGTATCAGTTATGTGTGCATTTGTGAATAGACTGTTTTATGGCTTAGAGTGTGAGCATATGTCTATTCTTGAATTGTGGTTGATGATTTAGCATTGCTAGGTGATTAGCATGCATATTGTGGCCTTTATGGTGGTAGCTAATTCCCATGGTGAGGAATTAGTGAGTTAGTCATTTTGGACTGTTGTTGATGTTTGCATGCTAGGTGAATTAGCGTGCATAGCATGGCCCTTGGGGTGGTAGCTAATTCCCATGGTGAGGAATTAGTGAGTGAGTCACTAAGTCTCAAATGAGTGGGACTAGTGGGCTTGGTAGCCGTGCCTGGATTTGGACGGTGAGGTGAACTATATGTTCACAAATAGTCGGTATCGCATGCATGGAGTCTCATTGCATAATATGTGTATGGCGTATAATATGAATGGATGTATTCCAATATTATACGTGTGTTTGTGTTGATAGTGAGTATGAACATGAATTGTATTGGTATTGAGTATGATATTTGAATTGATGTGCCGTTACCGAATATGTGATGTGATTAGGGTGATTAATGTGTTAAATTACTTAACATGACATGATATTTTATAATGCTCATTATATTGATTGAGGAACTCACCCTTACAACTATTTTTCAGGTAACGAGCAGTGATTGAGTAGAAGCTAGTGCTTGGAGTCTAGTGTAGTCTCCTTAGTGGGTCATGCTCTGATAGATGTAACATCGGGATGGGATGTTTTACCTTGTTGAATAATTTTACATGTAATTGTGTTACATGTTCTGCATGATTGATTTGATTTCTATCCGCTGCGTACTATGCAAACGTTTTATTTGATAAATAAATGGGCATGACAATCTACTTTAATGAATGGTGTGAAGTTGTTTGTGTGACACCCTTAACTGCATAATTACTCTGATTTATATGTTGCTATTTTAATTAAATATTTGGGGTATTTTAGAAGGGTGTTACAGTAACATCCGAGGCCGGAGAGGGGGTGGTTGTAACAGCCGAGGCCAAAGAGGCCGAGGAGTGGTCGCCCAAATTCACATAAGAGTAAGAGGATCCTGAGGCTGTGCAGGTATGGGGTTGCATGGTTGAAGGAAAGCTTATAAGGATTGATTGATACTACCTATACCAAAAATATGTATCTTCTTTTCGGTAGCCAAACAAATAAAAACTCCATAACTAAGCGTGCTTGACTTGGAGTAGTATTTAGATGGATGACAAAGAGTGTGAGTGAGGACAAAGCATGGTGAAAATACCCGCGTTTGTTTGTGGGTCATTCGGTAATCTTAAAAGAAGTCTGAGGCATTACAAATGGTATCAGAGAAAACCTCCCTAAATACAATCTAGTTCGGGGATAAACCAAGCGAATCTATTGGACATGTAACACCCAAGACTGAATAGGGCAAGGAGTGGTTGTAAGACCCGAGCCCGAATATGGCGGGGAGTGGTCGCCCGAATTCACATCGAAATGAGATGATCTTAGGTTATGTAGGTATGTGACTGCGTAGTTGAATGAACGCTTATAAGGATTTATTGGTACTACATATACCAATAAGATGCATCTTCTTTTCGGTAGCCTAACAAATAAGAAATCCATAGTCAAGTGTGCTTGACTTTGAGTAGTATTTGGATGGGTAACCTTCTGGGAAGTTTTCTGGAAAGCGTGTGAGTAAGGGCAAAGCATGCTGAAAAGACCCGTGTTATTTAATGGGATCAATCAGTAATCCTGAAAGCATATCAGGGTGTTACAGCTTCCATCTAAGAAAAAACATCAATATGACTAGGAGACAATTATGGGATAAACTTTGCACACTATAGCTGACTAATCCAGGCCCTTAGAATTTCATTGGTGATTTTAATGTATTACTTAATGCACACATAATGTATGGGAGATGCCCTCCTAAAAAAACTTTTTCTGATAAATTTAGAAAATGGAATGATGATAATGAACTCATTTACCTTAATACTAATGGAAGCTTTTATACTTGGAATAATGGTACAAAAGGTGGAGATTATGTAGCAGACAGACTTGGTAGAAGTGTTTTTAACTAGTTATGGTTGAAATCTTAGTAGGCCATCAGATGCACAAATTTAACAAAAAAAAATCACTTTAATCACTATCCCTTACTATTGAAATGTGATAATAATACCATGGCTTGTCCTAGGTGTTGATCTATGTGCTTGTATGTACAATTGTCTTCAAGCGTTAGATAATAATGATGGTTTTGATGATGACAACACCGTATTGTTGAACAAGTGACTCCAAACACAAGAATGGGGGGGTGAATTATGTTATTTAGAAATAAAATTCATTTTTAAATAGTTATTTCTTTAAAAAAAGGTTTATACTATTTCAACAGAGATAATGCAGCGGGTAAGAAGAAGAATAAAAAATAAAATGACATGACATGAATTAAAGAGATAGAGTTATAGAGAGTGCTGAGAGATTTTACACAAACTGATCCCCAAATAAAATAGAGCTTTTAACAAGCTGAGCTCACAAATCAAATAGGGATTTTAACTGACTGACCTCAAGAACCAAATAGAGATTTTAATAGTTCTATCTCAAGAACCGAACAATAATATTCCTCAAGAGAATCACACCTTATAACAAGAATAAATGCAACATCCCACTAGTACAATAAAACTCTCACATGTCTTTCTCACTCTCTTGGCACTTAGGCAACTTCGTTAAGAAATAGAAAAAGATCAAGTAGAGAGAGTACAAGTGTGAAATTATATATATATATATATATATATATATATATAATATATATATATATATATATATATATATATATATATATATATATATATATATATATTATATATATATATATATATATATATATATATATATATATATTATATTATATATATATATATATATATATATATATATATATATATATTCAATCTTTGATGTAAAAACAAATTGAGGAGGAATCCTATATTTATAGGAGAAAAAAAATGCTTTAAAAAGAAAAAACATTCATGGCCTTTTTAATGATCTAATCAATTAAATCCTTGATTTAATCGTATAGATAAGCTAAATATGGAAACTTTTCAAATCTATAGTCACTAATCGATTAGAAGTCTCCTTAAACGATTGGTTGGCGTTACAAAAGAGTGAATCGATTAACCATAATAGGTTAATTGATTATCTAGAGTAACAATCACTATTAATGGTTTAAACAAGCTAGTAATCACTTAGGTACGTACATAAAAACAATTTCAAGTGTTTAATAAAAAAATAAGTTTCAAAATATTATTGGGTATATGTGTGTGTGTACGCGCGCGCGCACGCGTGAACGTATGTGTGTGTGTGTGTGTGAGAGAGAGAGAAAGAGAGAGAGAGAGAGATGCCTTAGTTTCTTGAGTGCTACTCTTATACATTTACATTTAACTAATCACTCATACACAAGACCAAACAAGCTTTCACACTTCCTCTCTCTCACAACCTTAGAGATTCATGATCCCTTGCTTAAATTGTTATTTATTTAGCACTTCATATAGGACTTGATTTTTATACTTATAAGGTTTAATATAACTTCTTTGATAAACACTATCATTAAAGAATATTGGAACATAGATCATTAGAGGATCCATCGAACTTTATTTGACATTAGATGTTGTCATCATCAAAACTATCGTGAACATCCACAAATAGTTTTATCTGAAAGCACATAAATCCATATTCATAGGTTATTTTAATTTTTTATAAGTTCTTCAGGATAGCTAAACTTTATTTTTTTTATTTAACACAATGTTTTATAAAATACGTTTATATAAAATATCATATTTCAGCTCTAATTTATAATAATAAATTTAAATATACAAAAACTTAATGTAGGTTAATAAGTTTAAATTACTGAAAAATGTAAATAAATTTATATTTAAATTAAAAAAATATAATATAACATAAAATAATATAAAATAAATTATTTATATTTATTTAAATAGACTTGATTGATAAGTTTAAAATATTTTTTATGGAACATGGTATAGCACTTTTAACTTAATAAGTTTATAAAAAAATTTAGACCTTTTATATTTATAAAAAATAAGTCTAACATAATCGTTTCGTGTCGGTCAAAGGCCCAATAAGATAAGATTCTTTTATTATGCCCGCTTTATTGAGCCCAAGGTATAAACACATTCACAAAGGATTTTCATGTACACGACCTCTAATTTCCACTCTCACTATGATTATCTTGAATACTAACTAACTTGGGCATTGGAGGGCTAACCATTCAGGTATTCCCCCTTTTGATCCGCCATGCCGGAGATTAGCAACATCAGTTCAAGATCAACATATCTGATTCAAGAGACACCACGATCACAGCCTCTGATCCATGGTGTTGCATCACTGAATCGCTTCAGAAGCTTCACTCTATTGTACTTTATGCAATCCTCTCCATCTCTAGTTCCACAACGGAACCGTGACGTCGTCTGTGGGAATCAACTTCTGATTCATGCGGTTTTCAAAAAAATCCCGATCAAGCACTATTGAACAAACTACAATTCACCGAAGATTTTTTGGATCCATGTTCCGACGATTCCAGATCCAAATCTTTATTTTGCTGATTCATGACTCCCTTAGATCTGAGAGTCGAGAATTTTTCAATGCATCCATAGAGGTCTGTCGCATCCGGTTCGCTAAAATACCAACTCCCCTTCAATTTTTTTCCATCGGGTTTGCAGAACGGAAAAGAACGGACTTTAGATCCAAATTTGTGCTTGTGCCGGGATTTGGAAACGGTTCTTAAGAAAGCCGAGCGGGAGCCTCGTGATACACCGCATGACTCATCAACCCTCGAGCTTCCCACCCTCATTGGGAGGATTAAGGAGGAAGCCAATGGCAGATATCTCAAGTTTGTAGTTAATGGCTCCCGGATATCGCAAGCTCTTAGTTAATGTCGAGCGTCGACCAAATACCGGGGTGAATTCCATGGATACCATAAGATTTCCACGAGATGCACCAGGGTCTCTAAAAGTTGTGTAGCTAAGCAGGGGTTCACTGGGAATGCCTCGTAAAGGATATCACGGATCCCATCCTTCATACGACCTATAGGTATCCATATATGACCACTGTTCGAAATCGCATTCAGACAGATTCGCCAAAAAAGCACCAAGAGACATTCGAGTTCTATTTGAGAATGGAATGAATAAGCTAATATCCCATCGCTTCCCGGTCAAGCAATCGAGCAACTCAGATATCTCAAAGAGAGTTTCGAGTCCAATGACGTCAGTCCACCTCAATCCTGAGAAGCATAATTGGGCACATTCATCAAAGGTCAGGCGTCTCTCAAGCAGAAGACCCAGTCGTCCAGATCAATTTGCGGTCAAAACACCCAAACAACACATGTGAGAGAGAGCGATCAATATACACTTGCGACTAACCACAAGATTTAGTTAATGTATTTGTAAATATATTGCCTAGTTATAATTACTGATATAACTGTTTAATTCAAATTATATACATATATGTGTTTCTATTATATTATTGTTTCTATGCTTTTTGTCTTGTCCACTCTTTAGGGCACTAAAGTGTGAATGCATGTAACATCAAATCGAGGTACAACGTACGTAGTTAATTCCCGAGCTAAATATTTTACGAATGTTGTCGGAGACACCTTGCACTTATGACTAAAGAAATAAATTATCTAGAGCGCCGAGTGTGCCTAAATATTTCAGGGGTGCTGACGCAGACGTTTTGCATGTTCGACTAAAGTAACCAATTCCCTATAGCGCCGAGCGTGTCTAAATATTTTTGGGGTGATGTCGGAGATACTTTGCACGTCTGACTAAAGCCATTAATTCCCCATAGTGCCACACACCCCTAAAGATTTCAAGGGTGTTGTCGGAGACGTTTTGCACGTCTGACTACAGCAATAAAATCCCCATAGTGTCGAGCGTAACTGAAGCATCAAGGGGAGTTGTCGGATATGTTGGAATAAGATTTATGCATATCCCTTGAGTTTTGATGATAACGAAGTACTTAAAGAACAAATGGGTATACAAACATATGTTTAAGTGTGCAGGATCACAAACTTAGTATTCAATTCTAAATAGACCTTGTTGAAATCATATGTGGAGAAGCAAAGTATCTCAAATTCTGAAATATCGGAATCTGATGAATCTGAAGGACAAGACTCTAAACGAGGTGGTTCTACCTATAAAGGTTTAGACTTTGATCATAATGTTCCAGCCTCTGGTGACAACTCATATTCTGAAGGTTAATGGTGTCTCTGATCCGTACTATGTACCAAAAGCAGACAAGTCTTGTCAAAGCACCAAATTTCTAGAGAGATTCAACTAGGCTTTCATTTTACAAGGCTCTAGGAATGGTGATCTGACCTCTTAAGTTTGTTCTATCTTTTGGTAGATATCTAGTAATCTGAAAGATGGTGTGAACAATGGATTTATTCAATGGATAATGTTTCTAACCAGATACATCCTCCAATATCTCTCTTGGCATGCTTTTTCATGAAGTTAGCGCTTATGCTCAACCCTCAAACGACTCTTTCTCTGCCTCTATAAAAGGAAGATGAAGATTTGAAGGAAGGTTACAACAACACAATATTAGAACATATTGAGCATAAATTTGAGCTATTTTTTATAATTGTTATTGCATAAGATCTTAAGATTTATTATCTGTGTATATCTTAGAAATCTTAAGAGTTAATAACCTTTGTGGTTGTTACCTTTTGTACTAAACTCTTTGTTTAAAGTAGAGGAAGTCTCTTGCTAGTTTCCTTGAGCAAAGGAAGTCTCTTGCCTATGTGCTTGAGCAGTGAAGTATCTTTCTAGTGTGATTGAGCTAAAGCCTCTTTCTAGGTTGCTTGAGCGGAAGTATGTTTTTGTCTTGATTGAGCAGTGAAGTCTCTTTCTCGTTTGATTGAGAAAAGTTGTAATCAGGATTGATTGTAGTGAAAAGCTATTGTTGAGGCAAGAAGACTGGACTACTATCAGTTGAGGAGAGGAACTAGGATAAATTTTGTGTGTTATTTATTGTTTCTAATCCATATTCTTTCAGTTGATATTATTAATTCTGATATCAGACTCTAAACTTTACTTAGACTCTGAATTGTTTTTCAAAAGCGAAACGTTTTTTATATACACAATTCACCCCCCCCCCCTCTTATGTATTTTTCTCACCTTCAGTTAGCATCAGAGCATAGTCTGTGCTAAACATTTCACCGTGGTACAATAATCTATCCTGAGAAAAATACTTGCCATATCAAGACGAGTGTTCTTTATGACTATAATACTAATAAGATAATTCATGACTCTACTAAACCACCTTCATTCAGTTTGAATGATGGAAAATAAAAATGTATACTTACATCATTGGCCTTGATGATGAGTTGTGGGATATCCTTGAAGACGAAACTCACATGGTTGTCGATGGTATTGGGATGGTTAAGGAAACAAAAAATATTACACCAGCTCAAAAGAAAGTTTACAGAAAAAATCACAGAGTAAAAGGTATTTTGATTGAGGCTCTACCTCACTCGAAACACATAAAAATCATTGATAAGTCTACTACTAAGACTATGTATGAATCGTTGTGTTCTACTTATGAAGGGAACTAACAAGTAAAAGAAGTTAAGGCAAATCTTCTTGTTCAATAATATGAGTTGTTTAGGATGAAGGATGATGAAGACAATGAAACCATGTTTTCTAGGTTTCAAACTCTTGTATCAGGCCTTCAGGTCCTGAGCAAAAGTTACACTAGGACTGAACATGTTAAGAAAATATTGAGAAGTCTCCCTGCTAGATACAGACCTAACGTCACAACTATTAAGGAGGCTAAAGACCTGAATATGTTGAGCCTTAAAAGTCCTATAAGCAATCTTCAGAGCCATGAAATAGAAATGAATGGAAAGGAGCTGGTGATAAAGTCCAAAACATTGGCGTTAAAGTTTGTAGCTGAAAGATCTAGTGGTAAAGTCGTTAGATCCTCTAAAGTCTGGAAATCAGAAGAAGCTTTTGAGGAAGAAGTTTCCGATGGTGACTCTGATGAGGAGGAAATGGCCTTCATCAAGAGGTTTCAACAACTGACAAGAAAGAACAAAAGGATCTAGTTCTAAAGAAAAAGAGATGATTAGGAGAATTGCTTCAATTGTAAGAAGCCTAGTCATTTCAAGGATGACTATCATGATCTGCATAAAGAAATACCAAAGAAAGGAAGCTTCCAAAAGGATAACTTCATAAGTAAATTCAAGAAAAGTCTCATGGCAACATGGGATGAACTTGATAACGAAGATGGTTCACACAAAGATGAGGGAGAAGCAAATATAGCTCTAATGGCTCTCACGCCCTCAGATGCAGAATATGAATCAACCTTTGATTCAAATTCTGATGGAGAAGACGGGGTATTTTCTAATCTATCTCGTTCTGATTTAATTTCTTTTGTTCAAGAACTCATGAGTAGTTGTCAAGATAAAGAAAGACTCATGAAAACATTGAAAAATGAATGTGATCTTCTAAAAGAAGAAATAAAAATTTCTTAAAATAAAATTGAATTTTTGGAGAAAGATCACATTGCTCAAGTAAATAAAATATCTGAAAAAACTTGAGTGAGCATGAGATAGTTCTTCAAAATTTTATCATAACTGGTCTTGAAAGAACAAAACTTGCTTCTATGATATATGGAGTAATTAAGAGCAAAGGAAAAGTTATGGGTTACAATAAGAAATGTGTTCATTTTAAAGCTCAACTCTTGAAAACCTCAAATGCTTCTTCTTCAAGAAGTGCTCAAATGGTGCTGAAAACTTGTTTTGTGCCTGCTTCTAATAAAGGTAAAAGTATGAACCAATCAGAACATAAGAGAACAGAATCAAAGGTTCTTAAAAAATCAGTACCTAAGATGTCAAAATCAACGGTATTGAAGAAACCATAACCTAACATTCAAAAATCAAAGGTTATAAAGAATCGAGAAACTAAAAATCCCAAGTAAAAGGTTCTAAAGAAAGTGGAACCCAAGACCTATTGGTCAAAGGTTCTGAAGGGTTCAAATGTCAAAACATATCATATACAAAAAATTTATAAGAAAAAACTCTGGAATGAGTATAGACCCTTTTATAAAAAAAGGCTCAAAATAAAAAGAAAGCATGTCAGAACTAAAAATATAGGACCCGTAAGAGTATGGGTACCTAAATCTTAAAATTATTTTGCTGCAGGATATTCCTAAAGGGAGAAACAAGGAAACAATCATGGTACCTGGCCAGTGGATGCTCACGTCATATGACGGGAGAAAATCTTATGTTCCAAACCCTGACTCTGAAGAAGGAAGACAGTGTGGGGTTTGGAGGAGGACAAAAAGGGAAGTGGGGGGGGGGGGAATATAACCTTCTGAACATAACTCAATTTTGTGATAGTGGTTATGAAGTTTTGTTTGATAAGAATTTTTTCTCAGTTATCAATGAGTATGACAAATCCATTTTGTTTAAATGTAAGAGGAAGGGAAATGTTTATAAAATTAATCTTTCTGAATTGACTGACCAAAAGGTTGTTTGCCTTATGTTAGTGAGTGATGAAAAATGGGTATGGAATAAAAGGTTAGGTCGTTCTAACTAGAGGTTGATCTCTAAACTTAGCAAGCTAAAACTTGTTAAAGGGCTTCCGAATCTTGATTATCACTCAGATTCTCTCTATGGAGCATGTCAAGTAGGAAAGATTAACAAAACTTCTTTCAAATCCAAAAACATTGTATCAACCTCTAGACCCTTAGAATTACTTTCAATCAATGGGAAAAGTGTGGATCGGTCATTGTTGATGATTACAGCATGTGGACTTGGGTTAAATTCCTCAGATCCAAAGATGACTCATATGATGTATTTAGCATCTTCTGCACATAAGTTCGATCTGAAAAAGAACTAAAAATTCTAAAAGTCATAAGTGATCATAGTGGTGAGTTTGAAAATGAGCCTTTTGAGACTTTGTGATAAACATGGAATTATCCATTAGTTCTTTTCTCCTAGAACTCCATAAAAAATGGAGTTGTAGAAATAAAGAACATAGCATTGTAAGAAATGGCTAGAACCATGATCCATGAGAATCATCTTCCTAAATACTTATAGGCTGAAGCGGTTAATACTTCTTGTCATGTTCAGAATAGGATTTATATCAAACCAATTCTAAACAAAACATCATATGAATTATATGACAAGAGCCAATTAGCTTCGAGGATCATCAAAATTTTGGAGACATTATATGTCATTTGTGGACTTAGTGAAATTTGACCTATTTTCAAGTGACTTTTTCTCAACTTTAAAGGATTTAACTTCTTCAATTTTCAACATTTGAGGTTGATTCTTTTTTCACAATATCATTTGTGATTCCCTCTACAAGTTTACTTCAATGATCAAGGTCAAAAATGCTTAGAAGACCATGGAATTCATTAAGACATTACAGGTCATTTCAGCCACTTAGGACTTAGAAATTACGGTCATGGAAGTCTCCAGAAGTTAATTGACCCTTGAAACGCATAATTTGGATGAGTTTTGATGGATTGCAAAGTGACGCTTTCCACACATTCTGATCAAATCCGTTTTGCACGAATAAGCTTGATTCCAAACGTATTTGGATCCATACACATTCCCTATAATAGAGGAAGTTATTGAATTCATTTCCATGCTTTTGAGAGCAAGAAACCCCTACTTCAATCTGAAATTTCCAGAAAAATCAACTATCGTGTTTTGAATTCCAGCTTGTTTCTATCCAGTTCTTGATTCCATTAGCATCTACAACCTTCTCTGAAGCTTTTGTGATAACTCCCAAGCTCCAAGACCTCATGAAGTGCTCTAACCAGATCGAGCTTCATCAACTTCTAATCACCATTTGGACAAGGTAGTTCTGAGTATCATTTGAACTTAACAAGTTACCACAATATAGTTCTTCACTCTCTGATGCTTTCCCTTAACTATCTGGTGTTGATGATCATGGTCATCATTTAATTTTATTTTATGTGGCTTTCTTGCTTCTGAACTTCTCTGAAATTCCCCATGCTCAGCTTTGATAAATGAATTTGGAGCATGAGGTTGAATTCGTGATGAGGAGGTGATCACATTGGTGGTGGTCTCGTGTTCTGAATTTACCAAACAATGAAATTATGGTGAGGGACCATCCAGGAAGATAACGGGAGTTATCTCAGGTCATCTGAGCTTGAAGATATGCTGGACATTTGAAATGTTTTGATTGGTCCAATTTGAATTAGATCTCGTGTTTTGTTTTGGCTAATTTCCACTGTGTGCCCCAACCTTGTGATTGTTGGATCTGTCATGTTAATTAATGAAGTCAGATCCAACTCTTCGGTGTTTTTTCCTGATTTTATTTCTTTTCCTTTATTTAAATTGCATTTTCTTTTAAAATTCATAGAAAGTTAATTTTACATCCAAAAAATACAAAATAATTTCTAAAATTCTTTTTATTTTTCTTCATCTGATTTTTATTTTTCACATTTTATTTTATTAATTTTCTATTTTCTTAAATTTCTATTTCTCCTTTATTTTAATTGGTTTAGAAATACTTTTATGCATTTTAAAATTCTGAAAAAATTATTATTTGCTTCTTATTTATTCCAACCTTCCATAATTTTCTTGGCCATTTATTTGGTGTTTTGAGAGGCTTTATAGATTTTCTCTTTATTTCCCTTTTAAATTCATTTAAAATGTTTTTTGATGCATTTTATTTTCTTTTATTGCATTTTATATTTTTTTGACCTTTGTTGACTTCTGTTGGCCTTGGATCATGGTTTTTTTATTATAGATCTCATTAAACTCAATGGATCTTGGGTGTTGTTGATCGGGTGAAAACCTTAATCCACCAAAATGGATGATCAATTTTGACCCTGCCACCCAAACCATTTGATCTGCAGAACAACAACTAGACATCAACAATAAAACCACATACATGAATCCTACAAATGCAAGCCCATAACACTACCGCTATGTATCAATCAAAAGCACCACACAAACCTGCAGCAGCATACACAACCAAGGAACTTACAACAATTCAATCCATCAAACTTGCACACCATTCAGTCAAGCACCTTCAGCTACACAACAAACCAAACCAAACCTGCAGCATCATGTTGAATAATGAGCCAAGTCCAAACCACATGTTACCACACCAAACCAGCAATTACATGACCAACCAAACACCTACAAATGCAAACCCTGCACCAAGACCTGAACTGAACATACACAACCAAACGAATCTACAATACATTAACACAAAGACAAGTTTGCAACATCTAGCAACAAACTAATGTCATAAACCTACATTAATCAAACCCCAATCAACAAGGATATTATTTACTATGGTAAAAACTAAATGGGGGGGGGGGGGGGGTAAAAGCATCAAAAACACAACAAGTCAAGACATGCAACACATCAAAAGTACAACAAGTGCAGTGCACTTTTCAGAACAAACTCACCAAGGACCAAACATGACCTGCCCCAAAATGCCCACTACTTTCTCTCCTAATCAAGATAATTGCAAACCCTAATTACTCCAATATAAAATGGAACTTTCATAACACAACGAAGGGGGGATATCAGGTTCGAGGGAAGAGATAGCAAAATTCATTTTTGTTTTAAAGGAAGTAGTAGAGTTGAGGCACGAGGGGCAGAGCAAAAGGGCTTACCTATTCAGTCGTGTTTTTGGTCACCTTTCCGGTGAGGCAGGATTTGAGTTTTTTCAGTTAGTTACACCCTAATACCATTGTATATAGTAGCTCCCAGGAATCAAAGCCCTCAAGTTTGAGGCTCTGATTCCTCTCTATGCCGTTTAATTTTTTCTATATCTAGGGTTCTTCCTTTCTTTTCTTTGATTTGACTGACTGAGTGGAAATTAAGTTAAGGGAGTCTCATTTTTAGGACCAGGAGAGGGAGAGAACACTTTGGTTAGCTTGATTGGTGGTTGAGCTTCCACCGTCTCCGGTGGCAAGCTTCGACGCGGCGGAGCGGGAATTGATTCAACAAATTTGGAAGGAGATGAACCTGAACTCCCTTTTCTTCTTCACTCTCATGAGCCTAATCCTGGTGGGCCACTCCCTTTTTTCTACTTCATCATCACCAATCGGACATCACTCCTTTCTTCTTGGGCTAATTTCATTTTTATTTGCATTTTATCTTATTTATTCATCAACGCGCGTTTATTACAAAAAGAGTATTCGGCTCTGTTGGAAAAGGGGTTGTTAACAATGACCCCAAGGTCAAGGGTTCAACCCTAGCACCCCTTTTTTTCTTTTATTACTTATTTTTATTTTATTTTTCCACTTCACTTTATTTTTATTTATTTTCTTTCCACTTTAATTCCATTTCTTTCCTCATTTATTTCTTTTTAATCCAACATTTTGTAAATACACTTCATCAAAATATCTTTTTTTAATTTATCCATTATTTATTTTATTTTTTATCACTTTAATTAGACATTTGGACCCTTGTTTTTTTATCATGGGTGATGACATTCTATTTGGTCATGGTAATTGGTCCCAGGGTTGACTTAATCTTCAACACTTCAAACATGTTAATGAATGATCAATGGATCATTAATGTCACTTAAGGTGTTGATAGATTGACCCTATTTAACCATGTTTGAACCATTTTATGCATAGATGAGACCCTCACTTGTATGAGCCTTACTTGTTGAATCTATTTGGTTGTATTGTATCCATTGACCACTAACCATTAACACTTGGACTTGAATGTTTAACTTGTACATTGTTTGACCTTTTAACTTGTAATTATTTGGGTGATACAATCTTTCATTCTTCAAAAATAATTTATAGATGTACTTGATGTTGTATAACCTTCTTTGATTCAAACCTATTGATAGATGATCATGTATCGTCTTCAATACTTTGCGTCAATGATAGGTTATCCCTTGATGCGCCATATTTTGCGTCGTTTGACTTGTAGATGGATAATCCCTAGGTAGTACCTTGTGAAATTTGATTACTAACCACTAACTATTTATCATTAACCATTGATATTATTTATCTTGTGATTTATTTTCTTGTCAACTTATTTTATTGTCATTTATTTTCAATCACCCATTATCATACTTATCATCATTGTACATATATCTCTCATGCATATTTATCATTTGTCATTTACTTATTGTCATTGCATAATAAAAACAACAAAAACATGATAAAATTAAAAAGACAAAAAGAATGCATTCATCTGTGACAATTGTGGACTTAGAGGATTTCATTAGGACCCTTGCATGTGGACCTTGCCCTAATTCTTGACTCAATGTACTAACTTGGATTTTCATTTGTAACTTGCAATCTTTTATTATAAGAATGGCATTCATGACACTACCCTAGGGAGATATGCTCTTAAGCCCATTATCCACTTGTTAGCATAAGTCACTTTGCATACACAACACTTTCTCTTGGGCTACCTTGCAATGAGACCATTTATTTCTCGCATTTGTTTCCTTGTAAATATCCATTGTACATCACCATTTCAAAATCAAAAGCAATAAACCATTTATCCAACGTCAAGTGGCATTTTCTTAATCAAACTCAAAATACAATTAGAATTGTGACCCACGAGCTTTAAGTGGTGGGGAATGAGTAAGGATAGGGCTTTCCTACCCTTACTCTGAGTATTTTGGACACAAGATGCTTGACTTGTTTGTTTGAAATATTCACCTCCGCCCATAGTCTTTAGTGCAATTTTAACCAAAAACACTTTTTTTCAAAACCTTAAAACAAACATCAACTCATCAAACCTTATTTTTGCGCCTTAGGGCATCACAAAAGAGAAAGAAAAAAAAAAAGAAAACATAAGGGGGGGGGGAAGGAAAAGGAGAAAAGGAAGGACGCCGAAAACCTTTTTTCAAGGTAAAATCAACTAACACACAAACATTTTCTACTCTGAACTACGAAGCTCTGATTCTTCATCCTCCGATGATGATACGTTGGCACAAGGGCCCCAATCCTTGGCGAGCACTATAATAAAAAACCCAACCTCATTCTTTCCCCATTTTCTCCTAATAATAAGAAAACTTTAAGATAAATACCCATGCACGTAGACAGTATAAATGGTTACCATGGAGTACCATGGATGTGAGGGGTGTTAATATATTCCCCTTACATAATCGACTTTCGAACCCATATTTTGGTTGCGAGACTAATCCTTTCCATTTTATTTTCTTTAGAGGGTTTTATCGACTACTTTCCTTTTCCTCTTTTTTATTAGGAATAAATAAAATCTGGTGGCGACTCTGTGTCAGTTAACATAGTGGTCAGTCTTCGCATAGCGACAACAACCCACACAAGTTGTTTTATAAATACAACCCTTGTGTAGAAGCTTTCTTACTTGATGGAATTCGGTTGGTGAAACCCTGGCCGTAATTTCTTTCTTTCTCTTTCTCACTCAAAGTCTCCATTCGTAGAAGCTAGCACTGAGATTGAAGGTACTATGTTCGTATGGACTGAGTAAAGGCGTTGTTCTTCATTCAATTCTCGTGATCAATTATCCGAATCTGCATCAAAGTTATTAATCACCACAAAGGTAATTATTCCTATCACTGATCATACTCATTCGTAAGGATCAACTAAAGGGAAATTTGTTTTCCTCTGTGTTTTGAATCGCTATTTCACTTCAGTGGTATCAAATCCACTTATGAAACCATGAATCGGGTAGATTTTTATTTTATGTACTTTCTGATTTAATTTAATTAAACATATAATAAATTAAATAATAAAGAAAATTAATTTTTGGCATCATGTTATGTACAATTTGAATGATTCGATGCTGACTATGCTTCGGAATCCGACTTTTGTATGGTGAAGCAATGATACATCGATCATTCATAAGTTACACAAAATGGATCGATCAATTTCATATAAAATATGAATAACTCAGATGCAAATGCGGTATATTTGATATGTCTCTTATTTAATCAATTCAATCAGTGTGATGATTGTGTTTATATGAATTGTCAATGTTCATTCTACTTCAAAATTCGACATTTGTATGGTGAAGCAATGATATTTTGATTATTCGAGTTGAGTAATCATTCGTATATTTTTTATAGTATGAATGTGTGTATTAGAGTTTGTGATGGCACAAGAGTTGTGTTGTTAAGAGTTATAAAAATTAGGGTTTGCAAAATTGTATACATAAATTCTCTTTTTATAATATAATAATAATGGGTATTATTATATTAATTTTAAGAAAAATATGGTTCTTTATAATGATAAAATTGTAATGGTTTAGAATGTTTATTTAAATATTATAATAATAATTTGTTATTATTATTTTTTAAATAATTTGGTATACATTTATAACCAGACAGTAAAACCTTGATAACTTTGAATAATGTGATCAATTTGTCAAATTAATTAAATTTAATTAATTAACAGAATTTAAATTAATTATAATATTATTATTTTCTTGTGCTGAATGGTTATGGCCTTAGTCCTTTTATTTATCTATTTAATTTTGGGAGTTTTAAATACGACTTGTGTGTCGTGTCTTTCTCGATACACTCCCTATGTAACTTCTCTTCTCATCTCACTCCCTCGTATGTAAAAAAGTTTTTTTTTTATATAATATAATATTATGAAGAAAGATAAGAATATAAGATCAAAAGAGGACAACCATGGAAATCTATCTTGGAGAAGCGTAGATCGATATTATATTTAGCTTAAGTTCTCTCATTGACTTGAGAGGACAATTGCGCTAGAGGCCATAACTGTTTCATTTTGTTTATGTATATTGATGCATATGAATGTATGTTGATGTATGTGAGAGACTATTTATATGATAAATAAGTCGGTGAGGTCAAAATAATCAAAATTCCCTCAAATCAAATATTAAGTTTAAGCTTTCCAAGTTTTTGCACCCATCAAGACTAGTATCGAATAATATAGGTTTCGCCTAACGCGAGGTACATGTTCTATTTAGTAAGGTATGATGGGATAAATGTAATATCCAATTGCTAAAACATTTGGTCAAACTTAACTAAATAAATTATAATAAGATGATATATGTTTAGAAGCAAGAGTTGGGAACAATCCTATGATTATTTGAATAAGGAGTTATTCACCCAACTGATAATATTCGAGAATTGTATTAGATACAATTGGAAAGAGTTCCTACCTAAATAATAAATTTTTGTGTAATCAGCATAACATTAATTTAAAACAAAGTGAAATATGGATCTCGATCCAATAGAAAATCTTCCAACGGGATTTTACGAATCAAATGGTGAGGGTCATTTGGTTTGAGTAAAATAGTGGGAGCATATTTAATTAAAGGCCTAATGATACTTATATTTTTCACATTTTTTATGTAGATTACCATGACAACAAACACCTCTAACAATATTTTATGATCAATCCTTGTTAAGGAAAATTGTCTGGGACAAATTTTCTGGATTGACACCGAAACCTGAGGATTATCCTCAAACATGATAAAAAGTTGTATGTCTTAGAGACATGTGTTCATGAAGAGAAGCCTCCTAGTTATGATCCTCAGGCTGAAAGAGATGCTTATAAGAAGCATGTTGATGATGCCAATGAAACTTCTTGCCTCATGTTGGCTACCATGAATTCTAAATTGCAAAATCAACATGAAAACATGACAGCGTTCGATATGATCGAACACCTGAAGATGCTCTATCAAAAGCAGGCAAGGCATGAGAGATTTGAAGTTTTAAAATCACTTTTTCAAGTCAAGCTAGATGAGGGAGCCCCAATAGGTGCCCATGTACTCAAGATGATTGGGTATGTAGAGAACCTTGAAAGGTTAGGTTTTCCCCTAAAAAATGAGCTTACGACTGATTTAATTCTACAATCGTTACTTGAGATATTTAGTCAATTTATCCTTAATTTCAACATAGATGATATGGAAAAAAGTATTCCAAAGCCGCTAGGCATGTTAAGAACTGCTGAGCAAAATCTAAAGTCAAAAGGGAAGTCCATTCTGATGGTCAGTAATGGAAAGAAGCAGAACAAAAGGCCTACCAAGCTGGGTGGTAAAGGGAAAGGCAAGGAAGTTTCTAGATCCAAACCTATTGCTCATGCTTTGAAGCCTAATTGAGGTATAGAAAAGGTAGACACTTGTTTCTATTGCGGTAAGACCATACACTGGAAGAGAAACTGCCCAAAGTACCTGGAATATAAGAAGAATGGAGTAGAGACTTCAACTTCAGGAATTTTTGTTATAGAATTAAATGTATCTACTTTTGCCTCATGGGTATTGGATACTAGATGTGGTTCTCACATTTGTACTAATGTTCAGGGGCTAAAAAGGAGTAAAGAATTGGCAAAAGGCAAAGTTGATCTACAAGTTGGAAATGGAGCAAAGGTTGTTGCTTTAGCCGTAGGAACTTATGCATTGACTTTACCTAGTGGTTTAATAATTCAATTAAAGAGCTGTTATTATGTACCTGCAATTAGCATGACTATTATTTCCGTTTCTTGTTTGGATAAGTTTAGTTTTTCATTCATAATAAAGAACAATTGTTGCTCTATTTATTTGAATGATGTATTCTATGCTACTACACAAATGAAAAATGGATTGTATGTCCTTGATCTTGAAATGCCAATTTATAACATTAATACTAAAAGTATGAAACTTAATGAGTTAAATCCAAGTTACCTTTGGAATTTTCGCTTAGACCATATAAATGAGAAGCGCATTTCCAAACTCCATAAAATTGGACTCTTGGACTCTTTTGATTACGAATCATATGATATATGATAATCTTGTTTAATTGGAAAGATGGAAAAGTCCCCATTCACAGGAAAAGATGAAAGAGCTAATGATCTTTTGGCCCTTATACATATTGATGTACGTGGACCACTGAATATACCAGCCAGAGTAGGTTTTCAATACTTCATCATATTTAATGATGATTTCAGTAGATATGGTTATGTGTATTTAATGAAACACAAATCAGAATCCTTTGAAAAGTTCAAGGAATTCAAGAATGAAGTACAAAACCAACTAGGTAAGAATATTAAAACTCTTCGATTAGATCGATGCAGTGAATATTTAGACCTAGAGTTTGATGAACATCTAAAAGAGCATGGTATTCTATCCCAACTTACTCCTCCTTGAACACCACAATGGAATGATGTATATGAGATAAGAAATCGAACCTTGTTAGACATATAGTCAGATCCATGATGAGTCATTTTGATCTTCCAAACTCCTTTTGAGGACATGCTCTATTGACAGTAACTTACACACTTAACTATGTTCCATCCAAAAAGGTTGAGAAGATGCCATATGAGATATGGAGTGGTAAGAAACCGCATATGTCTTACATGAATATTTAGAGTTGCAAAATTTATGTAAAACGACAAATTTCAACTAAGCTTGAGCCCAGATCTGACAAATGTTTACTTGTGAGGTATCCTAAAGAAACAAGAGGGTATTACTTCTACAATCCTTCTGAGGGCAAAGTGTTTGTCACTCAAACTGGAGTATTCCTGGAAAGTGACTTTATTTCCAAAGCAATCAGTGGGAGGAAAGTAGAGCTTGAGGAAATTCAAGAATCACAAAGAATTGATAGACCTATGAAGGAACTGAGCATGAAACACAAGTAGTTATGGAAGAGAAACCTGCTTAAGTAGAACAAAACCAACGTAGGTCAAACAGGATATGTCACCAACCTGAGAGATATGGTTATCCTGTAACTAATTAAGGTGATATACTACTCATGGATCAATATGAGCATGTGACCTACCAAGAGGCTATTGTCATACCCTAATTTGTATCCTTAAGATCCCACATACCATTTGCATCCTTGTATACAAACAAGATCACGTCTTGTCCTCTCCATCTCATCTTTGGGGATTGCCTTTTGCAGAGATCATCAAGCACCTCTTTGTTGGTGTTTTACATTTTATAATTATATGTTCATTATTTATCTAACCACTAATCAAAATAGAAAGAATATGCTTTGTGTTCTTTAAGTTTATTGTGCAAGGTAGGGCTTCTCAAACAAGAGCATCAAGCATGGCTCCTTAGCTAGGTTTTGTTTTGATTCCTCTGCAAAGTATGCTTAACCATTGATTCTCAAAGGGTTTATATCTCAAGAATGATCTCTAAGTTTGTCAACCATCTTGCAATCTCATTTTGATCAAGAGCATCTCAAAGTCTTGTCGCTTGTTTCTCAAGAGAAGTCAAAGGTTCATGTGTTTATTTCCATGCCTTCTTCAATAAGTTACCTCAAACTTTAAGCAATTAAATCAAGATAAATTAAATTACATCTTATTTTTTGTTCATATGATCATCCATGTGCCTTGGAAGGCAAGAAAAGTGCAAGTGCACAAGTTTTATTCCAAGAGGCTTGACCAAAAAGTCAACATTTGAAGTCAAAGTTCCAAGGATCACAACTCCTCTAATTCTCAATATTTTTGAATGTTTATTTTTGAATATAACTCTTATCAATACCCTTTACAATTTCTATTTATATGACAAGAGCCAATTATGCTTCGAGGATCATCAAAATTTTGGAGACACTATATGTCATTTGTGGACTTAGTGAAATTTGACCTATTTTCAAGTGACTTTTTCTCAACTTTAAAGGATTATAACTTCTTCAATTTTCAACATTTGAGGTTGATTCTTTTTTCACAATATCATTTGTGATTCCCTCTACAAGTTTACTTCAATGATCAAGGTCAAAATATGCTTAGAAGACCATGGAATTCATTAAGACATTACAGGTCATTTTCAGCCACTTAGGACTTAGAAATTACGTGTCATGGAAGTCTCCAGAAGTTAATTGACCCTTGAAACGCATAATTTGGATGAGTTTTGATGGATTGCAAGTGACGCTTTCCACACATTCTGATCAAATCCGTTTTGCACGAATTAAGCTTGATTCCACACGTATTTGGATCCATACACATTCCCTATAAATAGAGGAAGTTATTGCATTCATTTCCATGCTTTTGAGAGCCAAGAAACCCCTACTTCAATCTGAAATTTTCCAGAAAAACTCAACTATCGTGTTTTGAATTCCAGCTTGTTTCTATCCAGTTTCTTGATTCCATTAGCATCTACAACCTTCTCTGAAGCTTTTGTGATAACTCCCAAGCTCCAAGACCTCATGAAGTGCTCTAACCAGATCGAGCTTCATCAACTTCTAATCACCATTTGGACAAGGTAGTTCTGAGTATCATTTGAACTCTAACAAGTTACCACAATATAGTTCTTCACTCTCTGATGCTTTCCCTTAACTTATCTGGTGTTGATTGATCATGTTCATCATTTAATTTTATTTTATGTGGCTTTCTTGCTTCTGTAACTTCTCTGAAATTCCCCATGCTCAGCTTTGATAAATGAATTTGGAGCATGAGGTTGAATTCGTGATGAGGAGGTGATCACATTGGTGGTGGTCTCGTGTTCTGAATTTACCAAACAATGAAATTATGGTGAGGGACCATCAAGGAAGATAACTGGAGTTTATCTCAGGTCATCTGAGCTTGAAGATATGCTGGACATTTGAAATGTTTTGATTGGTCCAATTTGAATTAGATCTCGTGTTTTGTTTTGGCTAATTTCCACTGTGTGCCCCAACCTTGTGATTGTTGGATCTGTCATGTTAATTAATGAAGTCAGATCCAAC
This sequence comes from Lathyrus oleraceus, assembly GCF_024323335.1. NCBI lineage: Eukaryota > Viridiplantae > Streptophyta > Magnoliopsida > Fabales > Fabaceae > Lathyrus > Lathyrus oleraceus. Next base: position 117,408,265 of record NC_066582.1, read on the forward strand.
TCTTCGTGTTTTTTTTCCTGATTTTATTTCTTTTCCTTTAATTTAAAATTACATTTTCTTTTAAAATTCATAGAAAGTTAATTTTACATCCAAAAAATACAAAATAATTTCTAAAATTCTTTTTTATTTTTCTTCATCTGATTTTTATTTTTCAACATTTTATTTTATTAATTTTCTATTTTTCTTAAATTTTCTATTTTCTCCTTTATTTTAATTGGTTTAGAAATACTTTTATGCATTTTAAAATTCTGAAAAAATTATTATTTGCTTCTTATTTTATTTCCAACCTTCCATAATTTTCTTGGCCATTTATTTGGTGTTTTGAGAGGCTTTATAGATTTTCTCTTTTCTTTCCCTTTTAAAATTCATTTTAAAAATGTTTTTGATGCATTTTATTTTCTTTTATTGCATTTTATATTTTTTTGACCTTTGTTGACTTCTGTTGGCCTTGGATCATGGTTTTTTTTATTATAGATCTCATTAAACTCAATGGATCTTGGGTGTTGTTGATCGGGTGAAAACCTTAATCCACCAAAATGGATGATCAATTTTTGACCCTGCACCCAAACCATTTGATCTGCAGAACAACAACTAGACATCAACAATAAAACCACATACATGAATCCTACAAATGCAAGCCCATAACACTACCTGCTATGTATCAATCAAAAGCACCACACAAACCTGCAGCAGCATACACAACCAAAGGAACTTACAACAATTCAATCCATCAAACTTGCACACCATTCAGTCAAGCAACCTTCAGCATACACAACAAACCAAACCAAACCTGCAGCATCATGCTGAATAATGAGCCAAGTCCAAACCACATGTTACCACACCAAACCAGCAATTACATGACCAAACCAAACAACCTACAAATGCAAACCCTGCACCAAGACCTGAACTGAACATACACAACCAAACGAATCTACAATACATTAACACAAAGACAAGTTTGCAACATCTAGCAACAAACTAATGTCATAAACCTACATTAATCCAAACACCAATCAACAAGGATATTATTTACTATGGTAAAAACTAAATGGGGGGGGTAAAAGCATCAAAAACACAACAAGTCAAGGACATGCAACACATCAAAAGTACAACAAGTGCAGTGCACTTTTCAGAACAAACTCACCAAGGACCAAACATGACCTGCCCCAAAAATGCCCACTACTTTCTCTCCTAATCAAGATAATTGCAAACCCTAATTACTCCAATATAAAATGGAACTTTCATAACACAACGAAGGGGGGATATCAGGTTCGAGGGAAGAAGATAGCAAAATTCATTTTTGTTTTAAAGGAAGTAGTAGAGTTAAGGCACGAGGGGCAGAGCAAAAGGGCTTACCTATTCAGTCGCTTTTTTGGTCACCTTCTCCGGTGAGGCAGGGATTTGAGTTTTTTCAGTTAGTTACACCCTTGATATCATTGTATATAGTAGCTCCCAGGAATCAAAGCCCTCAAGTTTGAGGCTCTGATTCCCTCTCTATGCCGTTTAATTTCTTTTTCTATATCTAGGGTTCTTCCTTTCTTTTCTTTGATTTGACTGACTGAGTGGAAATTAAGTTAAGGGAGTCTCATTTTTAGGACCAGGAGAGGGAGAGGAACACTTTGGTTAGCTTGATTGGTGGTTGAGCTTCACCGTCTCCGGTGGCAAGCTTCGACGCGGCGGAGCGGGAATTGATTCAACAAATTTGGAAGGAGATGAACCTGAACTCCCCTTTTCTTCTTCACTCTCATGAGCCTAATCCTGGTGGGCCACTCCCTTTTTTCTACTTCATCATCACCAACATCGGACATCACTCTCTTTCTTCTTGGGCTAATTTCATTTTTATTTGCATTTTATCTTATTTATTCATCAACGCGCGTTTATTACAAAAAGAGTATTCGGCTCTGTTGGAAAAGGGGTTGTTAACCAATGACCCCAAGGTCAAGGGTTCAACCCCTAGCACCCCTTTTTTCTTTTATTACTTATTTTTATTTTATTTTTCCACTTCACTTTATTTTTATTTATTTTCTTTCCACTTTAATTCCATTTCTTTCCTCATTTATTTCTTTTTAATCCAACATTTTTGTAAATACACTTCATCAAAATATCTTTTTTTAATTTTATCCATTATTTATTTTATTTTTTATCACTTTAATTAGACATTTTGACCCTTGTTTTTTTATCATGGTTGATGACATTCTATTTGGTCATGGTAATTGGTCCCAGGGTTGACTTAATCTTCAACACTTCAAACATGTTAATGAATGATCAATGGATCATTAATGTCACTTTAAGGTGTTGATAGATTGACCCTATTTAACCATGTTTGAACCATTTTATGCATAGATGAGACCCTCACTTGTATGAGCCTTACTTGTTGAATCTATTTGGTTGTATTGTATCCATTGACCACTAACCATTAACACTTGGACTTGAATGTTTAACTTGTACATTGTTTGACCTTTTAACTTGTAATTATTTGGGTGATACAATCTTTCATTCTTCAAAAATAATTTATAGATGTACTTGATGTTGTATAACCTTCTTTGATTCAAACCTATTGATAGATGATCATGTATCGTCTTCAATACTTTGCGTCAATGATAGGTTATCCCTTGATGCGCCATATTTTGCGTCGTTTGACTTGTAGATGGATAATCCCTAGGTAGTACCTTGTGAAATTTGATTACTAACCACTAACTATTTATCATTAACCATTGATATTATTTATCTTGTGATTTATTTTCTTGTCAACTTATTTTATTGTCATTTATTTTCAATCACCCATTATCATACTTATCATCATTGTACATATATCTCTCATGCATATTTATCATTTGTCATTTACTTATTGTCATTGCATAATTAAAAACAACAAAAACATGATAAAATTAAAAAGACAAAAAGAATGCATTCATCTGTGACAATTGTGGACTTAGAGGATTTCATTAGGACCCTTGCATGTGGACCTTGCCCTAATTCTTGACTCAATGTACTAACTTGGATTTTCATTTGTAACTTGCAATCTTTTATTATAAGAATGGCATTCATGACACTACCCTAGGGAGATATGCTCTTAAGCCCATTATCCACTTGTTAGCATAAGTCACTTTGCATACACAACACTTTCTCTTGGGCTACCTTGCAATGAGACCATTTATTTCTCGCATTTGTTTCCTTGTAAATATCCATTGTACATCACCATTTCAAAATCAAAAGCAATAAACCATTTATCCAACGTCAAGTGGCATTTTCTTAATCAAACTCAAAAATACAATAAAAAATACAATTAGAATTGTGACCCACGAGCTTTAAGTGGTGGGGAATGAGTAAGGATAGGGCTTTCCTACCCTTACTCTGAGTATTTTGGACACAAGATGCTTGACTTGTTTGTTTGAAATATTCACCTCCGCCCATAGTCTTTAGTGCAATTTTAACCAAAAACACTTTTTTTCAAAAACCTTAAAACAAACATCAACTCATCAAACCTTATTTTTGCGCCTTAGGGCATCACACCGAAAACCTTTTTTCAAGGTAAAATCAACTAACACACAAACATTTTCTACTCTGAACTACGAAGCTCTGATTCTTCATCCTCCGATGATGATACGTTGGCACAAGGGCCCCAATCCTTGGCGAGCACTATAATAAAAAACCCAACCTCATTCTTTCCCCATTTTCTCCTAATAATAAGAAAACTTTAAGATAAATACCCATGCACGTAGACAGTATAAATGGTTACCATGGAGTACCATGGATGTGAGGGGTGTTAATATATTCCCCTTACATAATCGACTTTCGAACCCATATTTTGGTTGCGAGACTAATCCTTTCCATTTTTATTTTCTTTAGAGGGTTTTATCGACTACTTTCCTTTTCCTCTTTTTTATTAGGAATAAATAAAATCTGGTGGCGACTCTGTGTCAGTTAACATAGTGGTCAGTCTTCGCATAGCGACAACAACCCACACAAGTTATTTTATAAATACAACCCTTGTGTAGAAGCTTTCTTACTTGATGGAATTCGGTTGGTGAAACCCTGGCCGTAATTTCTTTCTTTCTCTTTCTCACTCAAAGTCTCCATTCGTAGAAGCTAGCACTGAGATTGAAGGTACTATGTTCGTATGGACTGAGTAAAGGCGTTGTTCTTCATTCAATTCTCGTGATCAATTATCCGAATCTGCATCAAAGTTATTAATCACCACAAGAGGTAATTATTCCTATCACTGATCATACTCATTCGTAAGGATCAACTAAAGGGGAAATTTTGTTTTCCTCTGTGTTTTGAATCGCTATTTCACTTCAGTGGTATCAAATCCACTTATGAAACCATGAATCGGGTAGATTTTTATTTTATGTACTTTCTGATTTAATTTAATTAAAACATATAATAAATTAAATAATAAAGAAAATTAATTTTTGGCATCATGTTATGTACAATTTGAATGATTCGATGCTGACTATGCTTCGGAATCCGACTTTTGTATGGTGAAGCAATGATACATCGATCATTCATAAGTTACACAAATTGGATCGATCAATTTCATATAAAATATGAATAACTCAGATGCAAATGCGGTATATTTGATATGTCTCTTATTTAATCAATTCAATCAGTGTGATGATTGTGTTTTATATGAATTGTCAATGTTCATTCTACTTCAAAATTCGACATTTGTATGGTGAAGCAATGATATTTTGATTATTCGAGTTGAGTAATCATTCGTTATATTTTTTATAGTATGAATGTGTTGTATTAGAGTTTGTGATGGCACAAGAGTTGTGTTGTTAAGAGTTATAAAAATTAGGGTTTGCAAAATTGTATACATAAATTCTCTTTTTATAATATAATAATAATGGGTATTATTATATTAATTTTAAGAAAAATATGGTTCTTTATAATGATAAAATTGTAATGGTTTAGAATGTTTATTTAAATATTATAATAATAATTTGTTATTATTATTTATTTAAATAATTTGGTATACATTTATAACCAGACAGTAAAACCTTGATAACTTTGAATAATGTGATCAATTTGTCAAATTTAATTAAATTTAATTAATTAACAGAATTTAAATTAATTATAATATTATTATTTTCTTGTGCTGAATGGTTATGACCTTAGTCCTTTTTATTTATCTATTTAATTTTGGGAGTTTTAAATACGACTTGTGTGTCGTGTCTTTCTCGATACACTCCCTATGTAACTTCTCTTCTCATCTCACTCCCTCGTATGTAAAAAAGTTTTTTTTTATATAATATAATATTATGAAGAAAGATAAGAATATAAGATCAAAAGAGGACAACCATGGAAATCTATCTTGGAGAAGCGTAGATCGATATTATATTTAGCTTAAGTTCTCTCATTGACTTGAGAGGACAATTGCGCTAGAGGCCATAACTGTTTCATTTTGTTTATGTATATTGATGCATATGAATGTATGTTGATGTATGTGAGAGACTATTTATATGATAAATAAGTCGGTGAGGTCAAAATAATCAAAATTCCCTCAAATCAAATATTAAGTTTAAGCTTTCCAAGTTTTTGCACCCATCAAGACTAGTATCGAATAATATAGGTTTCGCCTAACGCGAGGTACATGTTCTATTTAGTAAGGTATGATGGGATAAATGTAATATCCAATTGCTAAAACATTTGGTCAAACTTAACTAAATAAATTATAATAAGATGATATATGTTTAGAAGCAAGAGTTGGGAACAATCCTATGATTATTTGAATAAGGAGTTATTCACCCAACTGATAATATTCGAGAATTGTATTAGATACAATTGGAAAGAGTTCCTACCTAAATAATAAATTTTTGTGTAATCAGCATAACATTAATTTAAAACAAAGTGAAATATGGATCTCGATCCAATAGAAAATCTTCCAACGGGATTTTACGAATCAAATGGTGAGGGTCATTTGGTTTGAGTAAAATAGTGGGAGCATATTTAATTAAAGGCCTAATGATACTTATATTTTTCACATTTTTTATGTAGATTACCATGACAACAAACACCTCTAACAATATTTTATGATCAATCCTTGATAAGGAAAATTGTCTGGGACAAATTTTCTGGATTGACACCGAAACCTGAGGATTGTCCTCAAACATGATAAAAAGTTGTATGTCTTAGAGACATGTGTTCATGAAGAGAAGCCTCCTAGTTATGATCCTCAGGCTGAAAGAGATGCTTATAAGAAGCATGTTGATGATGCCAATGAAACTTCTTGCCTCATGTTGGCTACCATGAATTCTAAATTGCAAAATCAACATGAAAACATGACAGCGTTCGATATGATCGAACACCTGAAGATGCTCTATCAAAAGCAGGCAAGGCATGAGAGATTTGAAGTTTTAAAATCACTTTTTCAAGTCAAGCTAGATGAGGGAGCCCCAATAGGTGCCCATGTACTCAAGATGATTGGGTATGTAGAGAACCTTGAAAGGTTAGGTTTTCCCCTAAAAAATGAGCTTACGACTGATTTAATTCTACAATCGTTGCTTGAGATATTTAGTCAATTTATCCTTAATTTCAACATAGATGATATGGAAAAAAGTATTCCAAATCCGCTAGGCATGTTAAGAACTGCTGAGCAAAATCTAAAGTCAAAAGGGAAGTCCATTCTGATGGTCAGTAATGGAAAGAAGCAGAACAAAAGGCCTACCAAGCTGGGTGGTAAAGGGAAAGGCAAGGAAGTTTCTAGATCCAAACCTATTGCTCATGCTTTGAAGCCTAATTGAGGTATAGAAAAGGTAGACACTTGTTTCTATTGCGGTAAGACCATACACTGGAAGAGAAACTGCCCAAAGTACCTGGAATATAAGAAGAATGGAGTAGAGACTTCAACTTCAGGAATTTTTGTTATAGAATTAAATGTATCTACTTTTGCCTCATGGGTATTGGATACTAGATGTGGTTCTCACATTTGTACTAATGTTCAGGGGCTAAAAAGGAGTAAAGAATTGGCAAAAGGCAAAGTTGATCTACAAGTTGGAAATGGAGCAAAGGTTGTTGCTTTAGCCGTAGGAACTTATGCATTGACTTTACCTAGTGGTTTAATAATTCAATTAAAGAGTTGTTATTATGTACCTGCAATTAGCATGACTATTATTTCCGTTTCTTGTTTGGATAAGTTTAGTTTTTCATTCATAATAAAGAACAATTGTTGCTCTATTTATTTGAATGATGTATTCTATGCTACTACACAAATGAAAAATGGATTGTATGTCCTTGATCTTGAAATGCCAATTTATAACATTAATACTAAAAGTATGAAACTTAATGAGTTAAATCCAAGTTACCTTTGGAATTTTCGCTTAGACCATATAAATGAGAAGCGCATTTCCAAACTCCATAAAATTGGACTCTTGGACTCTTTTGATTACGAATCATATGATATATGAAAATCTTGTTTAATTGGAAAGATGGAAAAGTCCCCATTCACAGGAAAAGATGAAAGAGCTAATGATCTTTTGGCCCTTATACATATTGATGTATGTGGACCACTGAATATACCAGCCAGAGTAGGTTTTCAATACTTCATCATATTTAATGATGATTTCAGTAGATATGGTTATGTGTATTTAATGAAACACAAATCAGAATCCTTTGAAAAGTTCAAGGAATTCAAGAATGAAGTACAAAACCAACTAGGTAAGAATATTAAAACTCTTCGATTAGATCGATGCAGTGAATATTTAGACCTAGAGTTTGATGAACATCTAAAAGAGCATGGTATTCTATCCCAACTTACTCCTCCTTGAACACCACAATGGAATGATGTATATGAGATAAGAAATCGAACCTTGTTAGACATATAGTCAGATCCATGATGAGTCATTTTGATCTTCCAAACTCCTTTTGAGGACATGCTCTATTGACCGTAACTTACACACTTAACTATGTTCCATCCAAAAAGGTTGAGAAGATGCCATATGAGATATGGAGTGGTAAGAAACCGCATATGTCTTACATGAATATTTAGAGTTGCAAAATTTATGTAAAACGACAAATTTCAACTAAGCTTGAGCCCAGATCTGACAAATGTTTATTTGTGAGGTATCCTAAAGAAACAAGAGGGTATTACTTCTACAATCCTTCTGAGGGCAAAGTGTTTGTCACTCAAACTGGAGTATTCCTGGAAAGTGACTTTATTTCCAAAGCAATCAGTGGGAGGAAAGTAGAGCTTGAGGAAATTCAAGAATCACAAAGAATTGATAGACCTATGAAGGAACTGAGCATGAAACACAAGTAGTTATGGAAGAGAAACCTGCTTAAGTAGAACAAAACCAACGTAGGTCAAACAGGATATGTCACCAACCTGAGAGATATGGTTATCCTGTAACTAATTAAGGTGATATACTACTCATGGATCAATATGAGCATGTGACCTACCAAGAGGCTATTGTCATACCCTAATTTGTATCCTTAAGATCCCACATACCATTTGCATCCTTGTATACAAACAAGATCACGTCTTGTCCTCTCCATCTCATCTTTGGGGATTGCCTTTTGCAGAGATCATCAAGCACCTCTTTGTTGGTGTTTTACATTTTATAATTATATGTTCATTATTTATCTAACCACTAATCAAAATAGAAAGAATATGCTTTGTGTTCTTTAAGTTTATTGTGCAAGGTAGGGCTTCTCAAACAAGAGCATCAAGCATGGCTCCTTAGCTAGGTTTTGTTTTGATTCCTCTGCAAAGTATGCTTAACCATTGATTCTCAAAGGGTTTATATCTCAAGAATGATCTCTAAGTTTGTCAACCATCTTGCAATCTCATTTTGATCAAGAGCATCTCAAAGTCTTGTCGCTTGTTTCTCAAGAGAAGTCAAAGGTTCATGTGTTTATTTCCATGCCTTCTTCAATAAGTTACCTCAAACTTTAAGCAATTAAATCAAGATAAATTAAATTACATCTTATTTTTTGTTCATATGATCATCCATGTGCCTTGGAAGGCAAGAAAAGTGCAAGTGCACAAGTTTTATTCCAAGAGGCTTGACCAAAAAGTCAACATTTGAAGTCAAAGTTCCAAGGATCACAACTCCTCTAATTCTCAATATTTTTGAATGTTTATTTTTGAATATAACTCTTATAAATACCCTTTACAATTTCTATTTATATGACAAGAGCCAATTATGCTTCGAGGATCATCAAAATTTTGGAGACATTATATGTCATTTGTGGACTTAGTGAAATTTGACCTATTTTCAAGTGACTTTTTCTCAACTTTAAAGGATTATAACTTCTTCAATTTTCAACATTTGAGGTTGATTCTTTTTTCACAATATCATTTGTGATTCCCTCTACAAGTTTACTTCAATGATCAAGGTCAAAATATGCTTAGAAGACCATGGAATTCATTAAGACATTACAGGTCATTTTCAGCCACTTAGGACTTAGAAATTACGTGTCATGGAAGTCTCCAGAAGTTAATTGACCCTTGAAACGCATAATTTGGATGAGTTTTGATGGATTGCAAGTGACGCTTTCCACACATTCTGATCAAATCCGTTTTGCACGAATTAAGCTTGATTCCACACGTATTTGGATCCATACACATTCCCTATAAATAGAGGAAGTTATTGCATTCATTTCCATGCTTTTGAGAGCCAAGAAACCCCTACTTCAATCTGAAATTTTCCAGAAAAACTCAACTATCGTGTTTTGAATTCCAGCTTGTTTCTATCCAGTTTCTTGATTCCATTAGCATCTACAACCTTCTCTGAAGCTTTTGTGATAACTCCCAAGCTCCAAGACCTCATGAAGTGCTCTAACCAGATCGAGCTTCATCAACTTCTAATCACCATTTGGACAAGGTAGTTCTGAGTATCATTTGAACTCTAACAAGTTACCACAATATAGTTCTTCACTCTCTGATGCTTTCCCTTAACTTATCTGGTGTTGATTGATCATGTTCATCATTTAATTTTATTTTATGTGGCTTTCTTGCTTCTGTAACTTCTCTGAAATTCCCCATGCTCAGCTTTGATAAATGAATTTGGAGCATGAGGTTGAATTCGTGATGAGGAGGTGATCACATTGGTGGTGGTCTCGTGTTCTGAATTTACCAAACAATGAAATTATGGTGAGGGACCATCGAGGAAGATAACTGGAGTTTATCTCAGGTCATCTGAGCTTGAAGACATGCTGGACATTTGAAATGTTTTGATTGGTCCAATTTGAATTAGATCTCGTGTTTTGTTTTGGCTAATTTCCACTGTGTGCCCCAACCTTGTGATTGTTGGATCTGTCATGTTAATTAATGAAGTCAGATCCAACTCTTCGTGTTTTTTTTCCTGATTTTATTTCTTTTCCTTTAATTTAAAATTGCATTTTCTTTTAAAATTCATAGAAAGTTAATTTTACATCCAAAAAATACAAAATAATTTCTAAAATTCTTTTTTATTTTTCTTCATCTGATTTTTATTTTTCAACATTTTATTTTATTAATTTTCTATTTTTCTTAAATTTTCTATTTTCTACTTTATTTTAATTGGTTTAGAAATACTTTTATGCATTTTAAAATTCTGAAAAAATTATTATTTGCTTCTTATTTTATTTCCATCCTTCCATAATTTTCTTGGCCATTTATTTGGTGTTTTGAGAGGCTTTATAGATTTTCTCTTTTATTTCCCTTTTAAAATTCATTTTAAAAATGTTTTTGATGCATTTTATTTTCTTTTATTGCATTTTATATTTTTTTGACCTTTGTTGACTTCTGTTGGCCTTGGATCATGGTTTTTTTTATTATAGATCTCATTAAACTCAATGGATCTTGGGTGTTGTTGATCGGGTGAAAACCTTAATCCACCAAAATGGATGATCAATTTTTGACCCTGCACCCAAACCATTTGATCTGCAGAACAACAACTAGACATCAACAATAAAACCACATACATGAATCCTACAAATGCAAGCCCATAACACTACCTGCTATGTATCAATCAAAAGCACCACACAAACCTGCAGCAGCATACACAACCAAAGGAACTTACAACAATTCAATCCATCAAACTTGCACACCATTCAGTTAAGCAACCTTCAGCATACACAACAAACCAAACCAAACCTGCAGCATCATGCTGAATAATGAGCCAAGTCCAAACCACATGTTACCACACCAAACCAACAATTACATGACCAAACCAAACAACCTATAAATGCAAACCCTGCACCAAGACCTGAACTGAACATACACAACCAAACGAATCTACAATACATTAACACAAAGACAAGTTTGCAACATCTAGCAACAAACTAATGTCATAAACCTACATTAATCCAAACACCAATCAACAAGGATATTATTTACTATGGTAAAAACTAAATGGGGGGGTAAAAGCATCAAAAACACAACAAGTCAAGGACATGCAACACATCAAAAGTACAACAAGTGCAGTGCACTTTTCAGAACAAACTCACCAAGGACCAAACATGACCTGCCCCAAAAATGCCCACTACTTTCTCTCCTAATCAAGATAATTGCAAACCCTAATTACTCCAATATAAAATGGAACTTTCATAACACAACGAAGGGGGGATATCAGGTTCGAGGGAAGAAGATAGCAAAATTCATTTTTGTTTTAAAGGAAGTAGTAGAGTTGAGGCACGAGGGGCAGAGCAAAAGGGCTTACCTATTCAGTCGCTTTTTTGGTCACCTTCTCCGGTGAGGCAGGGATTTGAGTTTTTTCAGTTAGTTACACCCTTGATATCATTGTATATAGTAGCTCCCAGGAATCAAAGCCCTCAAGTTTGAGGCTCTGATTCCCTCTCTATGCCGTTTAATTTCTTTTTCTATATCTAGGGTTCTTCCTTTCTTTTCTTTGATTTGACTGACTGAGTGGAAATTAAGTTAAGGGAGTCTCATTTTTAGGACCAGGAGAGGGAGAGGAACACTTTGGTTAGCTTGATTGGTGGTTGAGCTTCACCGTCTCCGGTGGCAAGCTTCGACGCGGCGGAGCGGGAATTGATTCAACAAATTTGGAAGGAGATGAACCTGAACTCCCCTTTTCTTCTTCACTCTCATGAGCCTAATCCTGGTGGGCCACTCCCTTTTTTCTACTTCATCATCACCAACATCGGACATCACTCCCTTTCTTCTTGGGCTAATTTCATTTTTATTTGCATTTTATCTTATTTATTCATCAACGCGCGTTTATTACAAAAAGAGTATTCGGCTCTGTTGGAAAAGGGGTTGTTAACCAATGACCCCAAGGTCAAGGGTTCAACCCCTAGCACCCCCCTTTTTTCTTTTATTACTTATTTTTATTTTATTTTTCCACTTCACTTTATTTTTATTTATTTTCTTTCCACTTTAATTCCATTTCTTTCCTCATTTATTTCTTTTTAATCCAACATTTTTGTAAATACACTTCATCAAAATATCTTTTTTTAATTTTATCCATTATTTATTTTATTTTTTATCACTTTAATTAGACATTTTGACCCTTGTTTTTTTATCATGGTTGATGACATTCTATTTGGTCATGGTAATTGGTCCCAGGGTTGACTTAATCTTCAACACTTCAAACATGTTAATGAATGATCAATGGATCATTAATGTCACTTTAAGGTGTTGATAGATTGACCCTATTTAACCATGTTTGAACCATTTTATGCATAGATGAGACCCTCACTTGTATGAGCCTTACTTGTTGAATCTATTTGGTTGTATTGTATCCATTGACCACTAACCATTAACACTTGGACTTGAATGTTTAACTTGTACATTGTTTGACCTTTTAACTTGTAATTATTTGGGTGATACAATCTTTCATTCTTCAAAAATAATTTATAGATGTACTTGATGTTGTATAACCTTCTTTGATTCAAACCTATTGATAGATGATCATGTATCGTCTTCAATACTTTGCGTCAATGATAGGTTATCCCTTGATGCGCCATATTTTGCGTCGTTTGACTTGTAGATGGATAATCCCTAGGTAGTACCTTGTGAAATTTGATTACTAACCACTAACTATTTATCATTAACCATTGATATTATTTATCTTGTGATTTATTTTCTTGTCAACTTATTTTATTGTCATTTATTTTCAATCACCCATTATCATACTTATCATCATTGTACATATATCTCTCATGCATATTTATCATTTGTCATTTACTTATTGTCATTGCATAATTAAAAACAACAAAAACATGATAAAATTAAAAAGACAAAAAGAATGCATTCATCTGTGACAATTGTGGACTTAGAGGATTTCATTAGGACCCTTGCATGTGGACCTTGCCCTAATTCTTGACTCAATGTACTAACTTGGATTTTCATTTGTAACTTGCAATCTTTTATTATAAGAATGGCATTCATGACACTACCCTAGGGAGATATGCTCTTAAGCCCATTATCCACTTGTTAGCATAAGTCACTTTGCATACACAACACTTTCTCTTGGGCTACCTTGCAATGAGACCATTTATTTCTCGCATTTGTTTCCTTGTAAATATCCATTGTACATCACCATTTCAAAATCAAAAGCAATAAACCATTTATCCAACGTCAAGTGGCATTTTCTTAATCAAACTCAAAAATACAATTAGAATTGTGACCCACGAGCTTTAAGTGGTGGGGAATGAGTAAGGATAGGGCTTTCCTACCCTTACTCTGAGTATTTTGGACACAAGATGCTTGACTTGTTTGTTTGAAATATTCACCTCCGCCCATAGTCTTTAGTGCAATTTTAACCAAAAACACTTTTTTTCAAAAACCTTAAAACAAACATCAACTCATCAAACCTTATTTTTGCGCCTTAGGGCATCACACCGAAAACCTTTTTTCAAGGTAAAATCAACTAACACACAAACATTTTCTACTCTGAACTACGAAGCTCTGATTCTTCATCCTCCGATGATGATACGTTGGCACAAGGGCCCCAATCCTTGGCGAGCACTATAATAAAAAACCCAACCTCATTCTTTCCCCATTTTCTCCTAATAATAAGAAAACTTTAAGATAAATACCCATGCACGTAGACAGTATAAATGGTTACCATGGAGTACCATGGATGTGAGGGGTGTTAATATATTCCCCTTACATAATCGACTTTCGAACCCATATTTTGGTTGTGAGACTAATCCTTTCCATTTTTATTTTCTTTAGAGGGTTTTATCGACTACTTTCCTTTTCCTCATTTTTATTAGGAATAAATAAAATCTGGTGGCGACTCTGTGTCAGTTAACATAGTGGTCAGTCTTCGCATAGCGACAACAACCCACACAAGTTGTTTTATAAATACAACCCTTGTGTAGAAGCTTTCTTACTTGATGGAATTCGGTTGGTGAAACCCTGGCCGTAATTTCTTTCTTTCTCTTTCTCACTCAAAGTCTCCATTCGTAGAAGCTAGCACTGAGATTGAAGGTACTATGTTCGTATGGACTGAGTAAAGGCGTTGTTCTTCATTCAATTCTCGTGATCAATTATCCGAATCTGCATCAAAGTTATTAATCACCACAAGAGGTAATTATTCCTATCACTGATCATACTCATTCGTAAGGATCAACTAAAGGGGAAATTTTGTTTTCCTCTGTGTTTTGAATCGCTATTTCACTTCAGTGGTATCAAATCCACTTATGAAACCATGAATCGGGTAGATTTTTATTTTATGTACTTTCTGATTTAATTTAATTAAAACATATAATAAATTAAATAATAAAGAAAATTAATTTTTGGCATCATGTTATGTACAATTTGAATGATTCGATGCTGACTATGCTTCGGAATCCGACTTTTGTATGGTGAAGCAATGATACATCGATCATTCATAAGTTACACAAAATGGATCGATCAATTTCATATAAAATATGAATAACTCAGATGCAAATGCGGTATATTTGATATGTCTCTTATTTAATCAATTCAATCAGTGTGATGATTGTGTTTTATATGAATTGTCAATGTTCATTCTACTTCAAAATTCGACATTTGTATGGTGAAGCAATGATATTTTGATTATTCGAGTTGAGTAATCATTCGTTATATTTTTTATAGTATGAATGTGTTGTATTAGAGTTTGTGATGGCACAAGAGTTGTGTTGTTAAGAGTTATAAAAATTAGGGTTTGCAAAATTGTATACATAAATTCTCTTTTTATAATATAATAATAATGGGTATTATTATATTAATTTTAAGAAAAATATGGTTCTTTATAATGATAAAATTGTAATGGTTTAGAATGTTTATTTAAATATTATAATAATAATTTGTTATTATTATTTATTTAAATAATTTGGTATACATTTATAACCAGACAGTAAAACCTTGATAACTTTGAATAATGTGATCAATTTGTCAAATTTAATTAAATTTAATTAATTAACAGAATTTAAATTAATTATATATATTATTTTCTTGTGCTGAATGGTTATGGCCTTAGTCCTTTTTATTTATCTATTTAATTTTGGGAGTTTTAAATACGACTTGTGTGTCGTGTCTTTCTCGATACACTCCCTATGTAACTTCTCTTCTCATCTCACTCCCTCGTATGTAAAAAAGTTTTTTTTTATATAATATAATATTATGAAGAAAGATAAGAATATAAGATCAAAAGAGGACAACCATGGAAATCTATCTTGGAGAAGCGTAGATCGATATTATATTTAGCTTAAGTTCTCTCATTGACTTGAGAGGACAATTGCGCTAGAGGCCATAACTGTTTCATTTTGTTTATGTATATTGATGCATATGAATGTATGTTGATGTATGTGAGAGACTATTTATATGATAAATAAGTCGGTGAGGTCAAAATAATCAAAATTCCCTCAAATCAAATATTAAGTTTAAGCTTTCCAAGTTTTTGCACCCATCAAGACTAGTATCGAATAATATAGGTTTCGCCTAACGCGAGGTACATGTTCTATTTAGTAAGGTATGATGGGATAAATGTAATATCCAATTGCTAAAACATTTGGTCAAACTTAACTAAATAAATTATAATAAGATGATATATGTTTAGAAGCAAGAGTTGGGAACAATCCTATGATTATTTGAATAAGGAGTTATTCACCCAACTGATAATATTCGAGAATTGTATTAGATACAATTGGAAAGAGTTCCTACCTAAATAATAAATTTTTGTGTAATCAGCATAACATTAATTTAAAACAAAGTGAAATATGGATCTCGATCCAATAAAAAATCTTCCAACGGGATTTTACGAATCAAATGGTGAGGGTCATTTGGTTTGAGTAAAATAGTGGGAGCATATTTAATTAAAGGCCTAATGATACTTATATTTTTCACATTTTTTATGTAGATTACCATGACAACAAACACCTCTAACAATATTTTATGATCAATCCTTGATAAGGAAAATTGTCTGGGACAAATTTTCTGGATTGACACCGAAACCTGAGGATTGTCCTCAAACATGATAAAAAGTTGTATGTCTTAGAGACATGTGTTCATGAAGAGAAGCCTCCTAGTTATGATCCTCAGGCTGAAAGAGATGCTTATAAGAAGCATGTTGATGATGCCAATGAAACTTCTTGCCTCATGTTGGCTACCATGAATTCTAAATTGCAAAATCAACATGAAAACATGACAGCGTTCGATATGATCGAACACCTGAAGATGCTCTATCAAAAGCAGGCAAGGCATGAGAGATTTGAAGTTTTAAAATCACTTTTTCAAGTCAAGCTAGATGAGGGAGCCCCAATAGGTGCCCATGTACTCAAGATGATTGGGTATGTAGAGAACCTTGAAAGGTTAGGTTTTCCCCTAAAAAATGAGCTTACGACTGATTTAATTCTACAATCGTTGCTTGAGATATTTAGTCAATTTATCCTTAATTTCAACATAGATGATATGGAAAAAAGTATTCCAAATCCGCTAGGCATGTTAAGAACTGCTGAGCAAAATCTAAAGTCAAAAGGGAAGTCCATTCTGATGGTCAGTAATGGAAAGAAGCAGAACAAAAGGCCTACCAAGCTGGGTGGTAAAGGGAAAGGCAAGGAAGTTTCTAGATCCAAACCTATTGCTCATGCTTTGAAGCCTAATTGAGGTATAGAAAAGGTAGACACTTGTTTCTATTGCGGTAAGACCATACACTGGAAGAGAAACTGCCCAAAGTACCTGGAATATAAGAAGAATGGAGTAGAGACTTCAACTTCAGGAATTTTTGTTATAGAATTAAATGTATCTACTTTTGCCTCATGGGTATTGGATACTAGATGTGGTTCTCACATTTGTACTAATGTTCAGGGGCTAAAAAGGAGTAAAGAATTGGCAAAAGGCAAAGTTGATCTACAAGTTGGAAATGGAGCAAAGGTTGTTGCTTTAGCCGTAGGAACTTATGCATTGACTTTACCTAGTGGTTTAATAATTCAATTAAAGAGTTGTTATTATGTACCTGCAATTAGCATGACTATTATTTCCGTTTCTTGTTTGGATAAGTTTAGTTTTTCATTCATAATAAAGAACAATTGTTGCTCTATTTATTTGAATGATGTATTCTATGCTACTACACAAATGAAAAATGGATTGTATGTCCTTGATCTTGAAATGCCAATTTATAACATTAATACTAAAAGTATGAAACTTAATGAGTTAAATCCAAGTTACCTTTGGAATTTTCGCTTAGACCATATAAATGAGAAGCGCATTTCCAAACTCCATAAAATTGGACTCTTGGACTCTTTTGATTACGAATCATATGATATATGAAAATCTTGTTTAATTGGAAAGATGGAAAAGTCCCCATTCACAGGAAAAGATGAAAGAGCTAATGATCTTTTGGCCCTTATACATATTGATGTATGTGGACCACTGAATATACCAGCCAGAGTAGGTTTTCAATACTTCATCATATTTAATGATGATTTCAGTAGATATGGTTATGTGTATTTAATGAAACACAAATCAGAATCCTTTGAAAAGTTCAAGGAATTCAAGAATGAAGTACAAAACCAACTAGGTAAGAATATTAAAACTCTTCGATTAGATCGATGCAGTGAATATTTAGACCTAGAGTTTGATGAACATCTAAAAGAGCATGGTATTCTATCCCAACTTACTCCTCCTTGAACACCACAATGGAATGATGTATATGAGATAAGAAATCGAACCTTGTTAGACATATAGTCAGATCCATGATGAGTCATTTTGATCTTCCAAACTCCTTTTGAGGACATGCTCTATTGACAGTAACTTACACACTTAACTATGTTCCATCCAAAAAGGTTGAGAAGATGCCATATGAGATATGGAGTGGTAAGAAACCGCATATGTCTTACATGAATATTTAGAGTTGCAAAATTTATGTAAAACGACAAATTTCAACTAAACTTGAGCCCAGATCTGACAAATGTTTATTTGTGAGGTATCCTAAAGAAACAAGAGGGTATTACTTCTACAATCCTTCTGAGGGCAAAGTGTTTGTCACTCAAACTGGAGTATTCCTGGAAAGTGACTTTATTTCCAAAGCAATCAGTGGGAGGAAAGTAGAGCTTGAGGAAATTCAAGAATCACAAAGAATTGATAGACCTATGAAGGAACTGAGCATGAAACACAAGTAGTTATGGAAGAGAAACCTGCTTAAGTAGAACAAAACCAACGTAGGTCAAACAGGATATGTCACCAACCTGAGAGATATGGTTATCCTGTAACTAATTAAGGTGATATACTACTCATGGATCAATATGAGCATGTGACCTACCAAGAGGCTATTGTCATACCCTAATTTGTATCCTTAAGATCCCACATACCATTTGCATCCTTGTATACAAACAAGATCACGTCTTGTCCTCTCCATCTCATCTTTGGGGATTGCCTTTTGCAGAGATCATCAAGCACCTCTTTGTTGGTGTTTTACATTTTATAATTATATGTTCATTATTTATCTAACCACTAATCAAAATAGAAAGAATATGCTTTGTGTTCTTTAAGTTTATTGTGCAAGGTAGGGCTTCTCAAACAAGAGCATCAAGCATGGCTCCTTAGCTAGGTTTTGTTTTGATTCCTCTGCAAAGTATGCTTAACCATTGATTCTCAAAGGGTTTATATCTCAAGAATGATCTCTAAGTTTGTCAACCATCTTGCAATCTCATTTTGATCAAGAGCATCTCAAAGTCTTGTCGCTTGTTTCTCAAGAGAAGTCAAAGGTTCATGTGTTTATTTCCATGCCTTCTTCAATAAGTTACCTCAAACTTTAAGCAATTAAATCAAGATAAATTAAATTACATCTTATTTTTTGTTCATATGATCATCCATGTGCCTTGGAAGGCAAGAAAAGTGCAAGTGCACAAGTTTTATTCCAAGAGGCTTGACCAAAAAGTCAACATTTGAAGTCAAAGTTCCAAGGATCACAACTCCTCTAATTCTCAATATTTTTGAATGTTTATTTTTGAATATAACTCTTATAAATACCCTTTACAATTTCTATTTATATGACAAGAGCCAATTATGCTTCGAGGATCATCAAAATTTTGGAGACATTATATGTCATTTGTGGACTTAGTGAAATTTGACCTATTTTCAAGTGACTTTTTCTCAACTTTAAAGGATTATAACTTCTTCAATTTTCAACATTTGAGGTTGATTCTTTTTTCACAATATCATTTGTGATTCCCTCTACAAGTTTACTTCAATGATCAAGGTCAAAATATGCTTAGAAGACCATGGAATTCATTAAGACATTACAGGTCATTTTCAGCCACTTAGGACTTAGAAATTACGTGTCATGGAAGTCTCCAGAAGTTAATTGACCCTTGAAACGCATAATTTGGATGAGTTTTGATGGATTGCAAGTGACGCTTTCCACACATTCTGATCAAATCCGTTTTGCACGAATTAAGCTTGATTCCACACGTATTTGGATCCATACACATTCCCTATAAATAGAGGAAGTTATTGCATTCATTTCCATGCTTTTGAGAGCCAAGAAACCCCTACTTCAATCTGAAATTTTCCAGAAAAACTCAACTATCGTGTTTTGAATTCCAGCTTGTTTCTATCCAGTTTCTTGATTCCATTAGCATCTACAACCTTCTCTGAAGCTTTTGTGATAACTCCCAAGCTCCAAGACCTCATGAAGTGCTCTAACCAGATCGAGCTTCATCAACTTCTAATCACCATTTGGACAAGGTAGTTCTGAGTATCATTTGAACTCTAACAAGTTACCACAATATAGTTCTTCACTCTCTGATGCTTTCCCTTAACTTATCTGGTGTTGATTGATCATGTTCATCATTTAATTTTATTTTATGTGGCTTTCTTGCTTCTGTAACTTCTCTGAAATTCCCCATGCTCAGCTTTGATAAATGAATTTGGAGCATGAGGTTGAATTCGTGATGAGGAGGTGATCACATTGGTGGTGGTCTCGTGTTCTGAATTTACCAAACAATGAAATTATGGTGAGGGACCATCGAGGAAGATAACTGGAGTTTATCTCAGGTCATCTGAGCTTGAAGACATGCTGGACATTTGAAATGTTTTGATTGGTCCAATTTGAATTAGATCTCGTGTTTTGTTTTGGCTAATTTCCACTGTGTGCCCCAAACTTGTGATTGTTGGATCTGTCATGTTAATTAATGAAGTCAGATCCAACTCTTCGTGTTTTTTTTCCTGATTTTATTTCTTTTCCTTTAATTTAAAATTGCATTTTCTTTTAAAATTCATAGAAAGTTAATTTTACATCCAAAAAATACAAAATAATTTCTAAAATTCTTTTTTATTTTTCTTCATCTGATTTTTATTTTTCAACATTTTATTTTATTAATTTTCTATTTTTCTTAAATTTTCTATTTTCTCCTTTATTTTAATTGGTTTAGAAATACTTTTATGCATTTTAAAATTCTGAAAAAATTATTATTTGCTTCTTATTTTATTTCCCACCTTCCATAATTTTCTTGGCCATTTATTTGGTGTTTTTAGAGGCTTTATAGATTTTCTCTTTTATTTCCCTTTTAAAATTCATTTTAAAAATGTTTTTGATGCATTTTATTTTCTTTTATTGCATTTTATATTTTTTTGACCTTTGTTGACTTCTGTTGGTCTTGGATCATGGTTTTTTTTATTATAGATCTCATTAAACTCAATGGATCTTGGGTGTTGTTGATCGGGTGAAAACCTTAATCCACCAAAATGGATGATAAATTTTTGATGATGACTTGATCAAACCTTTGATCCAATTTGGGTGTGATCTCTCTTGTCCTCTTCTTCTTCGTCTCTTTCTTTTCCTCTTGATCAATTGGATGGTTTGTGTCCATCTTGTTCATGATGTGTGGATTGGTGCTTGATGAACTTTCATCATTTCAAATATACATCTTAATTGATCATGGATCATTTAAGGTACTTTGGATTGATGCATAAGTTTGTCCTAAGTACTATGAAGTATGGATTGAAGTGATGAACCACTCTCCTAGCGTTTGTGCTTGATCAATTCCCTTTTTTTGTGGCGTGGCTTTAGGAGAATGATTTGCATATCATTTATCTAGCATGTATTATTAACACATATATTATTAATGACCGACCTCAGATAGTTGTGACTTCTACATAAGTCCAATTAGGATTACTTAACATAGCGTTAAATTTGTCCTGAAAGTAAGTCATTTTCATAAGTGAGATTGTAAGTCTCCTACTCCTCATGGTATTGTGTGAAAATATTGATTCCTTTTAACTTATGAGAGCTAGTGGCATACTTGTTGCTTTTATCCAAGTTGAATTCCTTCTCATAGGTGATGTAAAAGTCCATATTTTCATGCTTGTGGGTGAGTAGTTGAGTGTTCTCTAAAAAATGAAAAATTGTCATTCCCTTTTTTATTACTAACATTATTTTGTATTAACTTTACTTTAATGGCATTTATCTTATATTCATTATCCTTTTGTCATTTACTTAATTTTTTATTTTAGCATCTCATACCATATTATTTATGTTTATGCTCTTTTACTCTTTGTCCATTTGGATTTCGTTTTCTTTTAAAGACATTAATAAAGGAAAATCCTAAAAAATTGTTCTCTTGATTCATGGACTTATGGTTACTATCCTTGTCATTATTATGGAGTTATGGCCTTAGAATTAGGATCTTGACCCCTACTTTGGGAGATTGTGATTTGAGACCTTGGGATTCATCTGATACCTTTGACTTTGGGTTCCTTTTGAATACTTGACTTGGTTACCTTGGTTTCATCTGATACATAGATTATTCTTTGCTTATTTGGCTTGCTTTAGGCTTAATCCAAATGAGAGAATTATTGCTTCACTTATGTCATAAAGCTTGCTATCTCTTGGTTAGATCTTTCCTCCCTAGCTTTTACTTTATGCTCTAGGATAGTCTCTTCTTCTCCTCTCCTTCTTTAATTTTCAAAATCTTCTCTCTTTTTCAAAACCTTCTTGTTTTAAACTTGAACCACTTTCTCAATAAACCTTGACTTTTGTCAAGTAATTTTCAGAACCGTTTTTTTAATAAATGCTAATACATCTTAAGCATATTCAGACCAATTTCAAAAAGACTAAAAACTACATAACTCATTTAAACCATTTTTTCCCTTGGTGCACTTTTTCTTTTAAACTTTTCCTCAAAGTTTAGACATGAGTTATTTCCATAGTTGAGATGTAATTCTCCTATCCCCATGGTATTAATGATAATTCTTTTCCTTCTAAGAGAGCTAGTGGAATACTTGTTGATCTTTATCCAAGTTGGAGCCCTTCTTTGTGGTGATATGAAGTTCTCATACTTGTGGGTGACTAGTTGAGTATTCTCCTTAAAATGACAAAATGTCTTTTTCATTAAAAATGAATCAAAACTGATATCTTTGTTATTTTTACTATGAACTACGAAGTTTAGATCCTCCATTGCACTTTGTTGGTACATAGGCATGAGACTCAAAAAGTCTTGGCAAACACACAAAAAAATCATAAAAAATATTTCTTTTCTCATCTCTCCAATCTTTTGCAAACAACACCATTTTAAGTCAAATACACAGATTTTCAAAGAGGTTCCTATAGAGTACTATAGATGTTTATGGTTATAATACCTTCCCTTTGCATTACTAACCCTTAGACCCTTATCTTTTTTTATTAGTTTTGTTTTAAAAATTCTTTGGGTTTTGTTCGTACTTTTTCCCTTTCCTTTGGAAATAATAAAAGCATGGTGGCGACTCTTGCTTTGTGAGTTAAGTTAATCAATAGCTTAATCTCAAAAAATTTACCGCTACAGAAAACTGGAGAATCTGCTGGGGAGTAGTCCCTAGTGGGTTTAACCCATCTTTGTTTACCTGTGTATATTATATTTGTTGTTATTTGTTATTGTTTGTTATGTCTGGTGATTGGTGATCTCTGTGTGGTGAGATGAGTCTTATACCCGAACTTGAGTGCTCTTATGATAGGAGGGTGGTATAGTCTTGTTTGGCTTACGTGGAGTTAATCCTTAATGAGCTGACTTAAGATCCCTCGCCTACTGGAGGCTCCTTTGAGATTACTGATGTCATACGAGTAGTCGTAATTGGCATTGCTTTTTCCGACCTAGGAGCACGAGAAGCTGGGGACCTTAGAACCTTTAACCCATATTGTCCTTTTAGGACAGAGTGCGGTGGCTATTCAGGTATAAACTTGAATTAGTTGTTACACGATACTACACTCGGACGAGTTTCTCTTGAAAATATTATTGGTTGGAGAGTAGCTATTTAAGCCGATAATATCCAAAATATGGAATTATGACTCTGGGGACTTTTAGAACCTTGCTTTATATGTGATTATACCCTTAGTACATACCTTGTGGGTTGGTTCTTACCCTTGGCTCCATGCTCGTGACTCCGAACATTTTGACCTTGCTTGTGTGCCTTGAATGGTATTGTTTGTGGTTGTTGCATCATGCATTCATTGCATTCATGAGAATTTTTCTCAGTTTTCAAGGAACTTAGAGATTCTTTGTGCAAAAATCACAAATATTTTGACCATGGATACTGGAAGAAGGAATACTCGAAAATACAATTCCAAATGTCTTGATCTTAAGGAATTAAGAAAGTTAGCATCTTTTGTGGGTGATCCTAAGGATTTTAGAGGCCGTTTTGGAAGACTTTTGTTTGTTCTATCTACCGATATTGAGGATGGTCTTCTTTGTACTCTGGTTCAGTTCTACGATCCTGTCTACTGGTGTTTCATTTTCCCTGATTATCAGTTGTTGCCCACCATGGAGGAGTATGGTTATCTCTTGGGTATACCAGTTTCTGATCGGGTTCCTTTTTGTGGTTTTGGAAGGGATTATGG
Organism: Lathyrus oleraceus; assembly: GCF_024323335.1. Lineage (NCBI taxonomy): Eukaryota > Viridiplantae > Streptophyta > Magnoliopsida > Fabales > Fabaceae > Lathyrus > Lathyrus oleraceus. Next base: position 117,432,498 of record NC_066582.1, read on the forward strand.
GGTTTCAAGTTATTATTGGAGTTATTCACCTGAAGAAATCTAACATAGATGATAATCTCACTAGTAAAGGAGGTATTATAGGGTTGACTTTAAAAATTTTGATTGAGAAAGCTTCTTCTTTTGTTAATGTTGGTATCATGGTAGCCTTTGAAGTTATTCTTGCCTTACTCATCTATGGTTTTCTTGGTGGCCATTGACAATTTTGTTGATGTTAATGCTATTAGGATCTTTTTGGTTGGGAATCATGTTCCAACTTTGCTTGGTGACACCTATTCCTCCATACATCATAGGTGTCATACCCCGATTTTGGCCCTGAATTTTTTTCCCATCAATCGGTCATTTACATTTCCACAATGCTTCTCTTTCTCTTCCTACCAACCTCATCATCCATGTAGCTCCACAAGCAGACTCAGAGCTTCTATGTCAATTCCTGATCAAACTCATTTCGAAGACCATGACGCTGTTCGTTTGTTTTGTTCCAACGCCCTCAAAATCTCAGCCAAAAAAGGGGTTATTCTTCCTGAAGGAAAACAATTACATGCTCATTTAATAAAGTTTGGATTTTGTCATGTTCTTTCCTTGCAAAATCAGTTTTTGAGTGTTTATCTTAAATGTAAAGAAACTGAAGATGCAGAGAAGCTGTTTGATGGATTGCCTGTGAGAAATGTTGTGTCATGGAATATTATGATATAATGAAAATGAATTGGATCGTAAGCAGCTGTGTTTTTCTTATTTTAAAAGGATGTTGTTGGAGATGGTGGTTCCTGATTATATAACTCTAAATGGTTTGATTTGTTCTTGTGCTCGGTTTTATGATGCTGAGATGGGAATTCAGTTGCACTATTTTACAGTGAAAGTTGGATTTGATTTGGATTGTTTTGTTGGTTGTGCTCTTGTTGATTTATATGCGAAATGTGTTTTGTTGAAAATGCTAGGAGGGTGTTTTGTGTTGTTCCTTTTAGAGGTTTGGTTACGTGGAATGTGATGATTTCTTGCTACACCTTAAATTGTTTACCAGAGGAGGCTTTTAGCATGTTCAATTTGATGTGGTTGGATGTTGCGAACGGGGACGAGTTCACTTGTAGTAGCATGTTGAGTGTACTAAGTGATGATGCTTTGGAATATTATGATTTTGGAAAACAGATTCACAACTAGACTTATTTAATCCTGCACATACAAACACTGTTTTTGAAAATATTGAACATGTCTCCGAACAAAATGGCCACAAGCAAGGAGGGGATATCAGGTTACATGCTAAACATTTCAAGGAAAATACATCAACCAAGCATACATCTGAAGTTATTAATGTAATCCGTTTCATTTGCACATATGAAGAAAACCAGGGTATGATATTTGAAATACTGTGGGAAACGGTTTTTTTTTAGCTCTAACTTAAACATGAAAGTAACCGCTGGCAAACTTCTAAAAGTTCTTATGCCACATATTGACGCAAAGACTGTCTCTACTCATGCTTTGCCTGCATTAGTTACTCTCGGATCTGAACAAGACCTTGATGTGAAGTGTGCTAGCATTGATGCATTTGGTGCCGTTGCTCAACATTTCAAGAATGAAATGATAGTTGACAAGATACGTGTTCAAATGGGTGCTTTTATTGAAGATGGATCCCATGAAGCTACTATTGCTGTCATTCATGCGTTAGTAGTTGCAGTACCTCATACAACAGAATCACTTAGAGATTATCTTTTGTCCAAGATTGCTCAACTTACAACCGCGCCAGTTACTACTTCAACTAATTTGAAGTGCAGGCAAGAAAGAGCCAACATAATTTTACGGTTTCTAACTTGCACCAGATGCCAATACTAGCGCAAAACACTCCATTGAACCATGCCAGGAACCCTGCTGCACCACACCACAGAAGCAAACCACACAGTAACAGTACTGAGAGTTTTGCTCAGTAGCCATTCCCAGTCACAACCAAAATGCAACATCACATACATCTTCAGTGGCTTAACCAATGAAATGATTCATTCACCTTTTCCATTTAGGTTGGAAGCAATATAATTGCGGACAACTTCCATGGCCAATTGATGAGCATTTTTGTTTTGAAGCTTTGCTAACCCATCCATTGCTTCGTATGTATCTTTATCGGTAAAAAGCTTCAGGTTGTGGCGTGTTGGCGGAACTGCTGGACCCTCCCATTTCTCAATAAATTCTTTAAGTTTCTCAAATCCCAGTCAAACTGTGAAGTCGCCAAATGATTCTTTAGATTGACGCTTTTGCTTCCAATGATAAAACAATGACTCCATTGGATAGAAGTGTCGGTAATTATGCCTTGCAGAAGACTGCTTTACCCAGGGTGCCTGAAATTGAATCTTCAGATGGATTTGCTGCACATCCTCAGAGAAATCAAAGTTCTTCGACTCAGGGCTTTGGACTACAATTGGCTCCACCTACTCAGGGGCCTCCCATGGTATTTTCTCATGGCTCATCAGATTTAGGTCTTACTGCACTTCACATGTCTGAGACAGGGGATAAGGGACATACATGGTTGGTTACTAACCAGACTTTTCCTTCTCAAGAGTCATCTCCTAGGGAGAATAGGGATAATATTTCTAGTACCACAGGGCAAGTTTTTGATAAGGCTTCTCAGTGCAATGTGCCAGGGAACATTCCACCGGCTTTTACACCTGGCTTTCCATTCTCCAAGAACCATAATCAGAATCAGAATATAGCTCATCTTGGTGGACAAGTAACAAATAATCAGCCGGCTTCCTCGAATCAGATAGATGAATACGGTGAAAGAGCTCAAGCTAGTAAACTTGAAATTGCATCTGCTCAGGACATGTCCCAGCCGAGTGGTACAGATCAAATTCGTGGCAGTCAGCCTTCTGGTATATATGGTGCATCCCTGCATGGCATTCCTTTGAACGTTATGCAGAATTTATGGACCAGTGTTTCTAGCAGGCAACAACGCCCAGCATCACCAGTCCAATTCACTGCAGTAAAAAGGCAAGGTTAATCAGCCAACAGTAAATTCAAAACATAAGAAATTTCCCAAATTGGATTAGAAACAAAATTCAGGGAAGAAAGTGAAAGTTAAGATTACCATTTTTCGAACCATACACCAAAGAGGACCACTCTTTTTTCTGAGCACCAAAAGGCCTTGGCTGGGATACTTCTTGGATCCACCATACCAGATGAAACCCTAATCAAGAAACATAAATAGGGAGGAAGAGAAAATCAGAAGGGAGAGGCGGAAAAATAGAGGCTATAAACCCTAATCCAAAAATACAGAAGAAATCAGTGAGACGAAAATCGGTGGCTACAATTCAAAAAGAAAAACCCTAAAAGATCAAGAAGAGGAGAAGGTAGAACAAGAGATAACCAGCAGAGCGAAAATACTCACTTCAGATACACTTTTCATCAGGATATCACCAAAATCGTAAGCCTCCGGTAAAGTTTTCTCTCTTTCATTTATTTCTTCTAACCTCCAAGAAGGTAGAAACTCCGCTTTGCTTCATTGATTCTTGGTTTTCGTTTGTTTGCTTTGTCGGCGTTCTGCTTGCGATTCGAGTGAATTTTTGAGTCATAGCTCGCTCCCCTTTTAGATCCAGAAGGTTGTGTCTGTGTTGAAGTTTGTTTTGAGAACTCTCAATACCGTTTTTTATGATTGGTGGTGTACGAATCTAGCTGGTTTTATCAACAGTCACTGTTTTAAGCCTTTGAATATTGGGAGGAGGATTTGTGTTTCGGGACTGGCACCATAGCATTATTGTCATTGATGACATTCATCTCCCTTGCTAACCCTTCATAACGCCGCCAGATTAACCGTATCCCTTGTCCCGTCACCCAACAGCCATGCGGCTAGGGTGACCGTTGGGATCCTTTTCTCTATTCACACGCGAGGGTATTTTGGGATTGGGTCTTTTTTTGACCCGAGTTTGGGAATTTAGGATTCTTGGGCCTTAGTCAAACTCCCAGTCCAGCGACCCATGCTTGGCCATTCTCGTTTTCTTCCTTGGGGAGTTCTCGTTTAGGATTTAATTTTGATTGGTCTTAATCTAGCAGTGAGCAAGTCGTTGGCCTAGTGGAGGTGGGGATAACTCACTTCCTCTTTGGTCCTGGGTTTGATACCCAGGGGTGTTGTCTTGGTTTTCTTTTAACGTTTTTTTTCATTTTTTCATATTTTTTTGTTTTTTAATTCTCATATTTGATTATGTGGTCTTGCTACTTAACTAACATATTTCTATGGTTTGTTCATTTTTATTATGTTATTTTTAATATAGCTTAGGTGATTATTTTTTATTTTTATTTTTTTGGGATTTATGTGAATTATTATACTCGTGCTTGCTATTTCGTTTGTACAAATTATTTGTTTTTTACGTGTGAGTTGTGCTCCAATCATGATAAATCATATCAATTCCATTGATGAAAAAAAAACATTTCAAAAAAGATATTGATAAATGTCACTTTTTCTCGATTTAATATCGAGCCCTTTTTTCACACCCTCGTAAGTCGATTGCTTTTTAAGCATCGCCGTCGACCTCACATAGCTTACTCTTGGGCTTCCTTACAATGAGCCGGTTCCTTCGCACCTACACTCATACATTGTTTAATGCTCATTCATTTCATTTCTTTGATTATTTCATTTGATCATATACTTGTTTAAATATCTTATTGTTTGATTGTTGCCTACTTGTATGATGTATGGGGCATATATTTATATTGCTTGATTGCCATGAGAAACCCCCATTCATAACAAATGTACCCCTCTCCCATGAAATGTATAAAATTTACTCTTTCATTCTTTATTCACCTGTTAATACAAGAATTAAAATGAACATTCGATAACCATTTCAAAACAAGATCAAAACCTCGATCCAACGTCGAGTAATCATTTTTCAAAACCTAACGGAACCAGCACGTATTCATCCACCCTTTTGTAAGTCGATTGCTTTATGCATCGCCATCAACCTTGTAAGCCGATTGCTTTATGCATCGCCATCAACCTTGTAAGTCGATTGCTTCATGCATCGCCATCTACCCTTATCCCTAACCCTTCTCCTTGCTCCTTGCTCCATTCGTCAACTCTTGTTCCGATTAGGTAGCACCCATTAGATAAAATCCTTTGTATGATAACATAGGTAGGATTCCCATATCCTTTTGTATGATAACATTAGGTAGATATTCCCATATTCTTTGCATGCTAACATTAGGTAGATATTCCCATTTGTAAATCCTAACACTTAAGTACACATTGCATGACAACTCTAGGGCAGAGCTTCCCCATTTCTTTTAGACCTTTCCGAGCGTCTCCGATCTTGTGGCATGTAGTCCGTTCTATTGCAAAGAGGTAACTGCCTAAGACTCGATTCAGCGAGCTGCGACACCTACTGCTAGGACGTGAACACATCGCCCACTCTCCTTTGACACAACTGGTGTCCTCCTTTATAAGTCCATATTCAGATGGCAACCCCTGTAAAGGGGAACTACATCGCCCTGATCCTCGTTCCAGACGAGGTATGTAGGCAGGAGACCGCGCGAGGTCTCTCCGGGCACCCTTTTCTTTTTTGCGTGTGTTTTGTTTGGCAGCTATCAGGCTCGAGTTCCCGACTCCCTGTTAGTCTGTGTGTGCCGTTTCTTCTGACGTCTCAGCGTCTCTTCTGGCTTGCTTGATGACTTGTAGGCTCGAGTTCCCGACTCCCTACTAGTTAGCATGTTCTTCCTTTCCCTTTCAGGGGAACTACATCGCCCTGATCCTTGTTCCAGACGAGGTATGTAGGCAGGTGGTCGTGCGAGACCACTTCGGGCACCTTTCTTTTTCTTTTTGTGTGTGTTTTGGTTCGGATGCTGATGTAAGTCCAGTGATTGGCAGTTAGGCTCCACGTTTGCCCTTTGTGTGTGTTTTGGTTCGGATGCTGACATAAGTCCAGTGATTGGCAGTCGGGCTCCATGTTTGCCACCTTTTTGTGTGTAGGTGTCTTGTTTTGTTTGGCGTGCGTGTAGCCGAACTACGGCAACTCTGATTCTCATGTTCAGATGAGATACGTAGGCACAAGACGCGATGTCTTGCCGAGTTTGACTAACAACTAACAACTAATCCTTGTTTTCTTTCGCCCTCGTTGCGATCCTTTCTCTCGCCCTCGTTGCGATCGAGACTTTCCCTTTCTCTTGCCCTAGTTGCAATCGAGACCCTTGTTCCCGTAGTTTAGCTGAACTACGTTTTGCTCTGATTCTCATTCCAGATGAGATACGTAGGCATAAGACGCGATGACTTAGCGAGCACACATCCCTTTCACCCATAGGTAGCCGAGCTACGAAGACTCTGATTCTCATTCCAGATGAGATACGTATGCAGTGGATGCGACATCCGTGCGAGTCATTTTTCTTTGACCCCTTCTTTTAGTAAATAGTACATTAGATAAACATACACCCTTTAGACAAGAAACAAACAAGAGTGGATCCCGTAGAGTACTACGGATGCGTAGGGGTGCTAATACCTTCCCTTCGCATAATCGACTCCCGAACCCAAGATTTGGTTGCGAGACCTTGTCTTTTCCTTTCCTTTCTCCAGGTTTACTTCGAGCGTTTCCTTTCCCTCTTTTGGGATAAATAACGCACGGTGGCGACTCTTCTGTCATTTCTTTCTCGCCGGTTGTTTTTTTCACCTCCGTATTTTTCGGGTTGCGACAGATAGCTTGCTTCCGGTGCAAGTTAGGATAGAGACCTCAACATAGGGATCGCATGCATGACAACTTCTAGGCTCGAGTCGTAGTCTCCCTAGTAGTTTGTGTCTCCCTTTGTCTCTGGTTAGGTTAGAAGTTCTTTCCCTGTTTAGGGGAACTATGTCGCCCTGATCCTCATACCAGATGAAGTACGTAGGCAGGAGATGAGCTGATCTCTCCGGGCGCCCTTTTCCTTTTTCAACCCTTTGTGTTGTGTTGGAGTCTGACATAAGTCCAGCGATTGGCAGTCGGTTTCCTGTGTGTGTTTGTTGGTTCGGAGTCTGATGTAAGTCCAGCGATTGGCATTCGGTTTCCAGGTTTGCCTGTTTGTGTGGAGTCTGACGTAAGTCCAGCGATTGGCAGTCGGTTTCCTGTGTGGGTTTTTTTTGGCGTGTGTTAGCCGAGCTACGAGTGCTCTGATTCTTCTCCGGTCAGAGAAGATACGTATGCATAGGATGCGACCTCCTAGCGAGCACGTTTCTCCGGTCCCGAACTACATCGACTCTGATGTCTGTGTCTGATAGACTACGTAGGCCCAGGATGCGATATCCTGCCAAGTTAGTTTCTCTTGTCTTTCTGTGTCTCCTTCCAGCCTTGCGTGGTATTTGATCAGTTTTTAGCAACCTTTCTTCTATTCTTTTGAACGTGGATCCCGTCGAGTACGACGGATGCGTAGGGGTGCTAATACCTTCCCTTCGCATAACCGACTCCCGATCCCATCAATCTCTGGTCGCGAGACCATGTCTTTTCCAGGTTTACTTCGAGCGTTTCCTTTCCCTCTTTTGGGATAAATAACGCACGGTGGCGGCTCTATTGTTTCTTTTTCCCGCCGGTTTTTCGCGTAATGCGACAGCTGGCGACTCTGCTGGGGATAATATTTTCCCTAAGCGAGTCCCTCCTAGCTTTTGTAGGTTTCTTGTTTGTTGAGTGTTTATTCTTTTGTACAATTATTCATTTTCAACATTTACCTGCTTTACCTTATTGCATTCATGTACATATGCTTGCTGTATCTGTGGGTTGTTTGTTTGTTGGGTTGGGACTGTTCTACGAGAGATAAGCCCACTACCCAGGCTTGAGTGTACACATAGGTGTTAGAGTGGATAGTCATGAGGCTTGCGTGGCATGTTGCTATGATAAGTCGTTCATGAGACCCACATTCCAGACGAGGTTTCTTTTGGATATATTTTGTCCTATGGGTGTTCCATAACGACAGATATTCCTCTAGAAATCGTCGACTCTGGTGACCATCTCCCGAGAACTCAGTCGAGGCCTCTCCTCCGAGACGTGATTATGTTAGCTCTGGTGGGCGCATTCTCGCTGCTCAATCCGAGGACCCCGAGACTGGGAACTTGCTTTAGGATATCCTGTTGAGGGGAGTCAGCAGAGGTCTTTTATCCCGTAATAATGCCAAACCTTCAGTGGTAAACGTATTATTCTCGACTGAAGGGCTGAAACTGACAAACTTCTGTTCTTAGAACCTACCTGTGAGGGGAGGGTTTGATCTCTACAGATACGGTTTCTGCTAGTGGTGCTGTGATGGTGACTTTGGTTCAGCCAAATTTATGGACGTTTATTTCTGGGACGCCGGAGTTCTATCCGTGGTTTATCAGCGGGTTCCGTTTATTTCGGATCCCTGGGCTGAATCTGTGGGTGCTCACTCAGATGGTGACTCAGTTCTCCAGACATGGGTTCAGATGCCAGTTGATCAGATTGACTTTGGGTTTCAGATGGTTGTGATCAGAGTTCAAGCCGAAGCTTCGGATCCTGTGTGCCGAGATGCACAACCTGCCAGTCTTGGTTCCATCCTTTGCATCATAGCATGTTTATTTTCCAAAAAAATAATAATGCATGAAAAAAAGTTAACTCGCATGTGCATATCCTTTTCAGGATCATTCATGATAAAATAGCATCCGCATCATATGCATATCATGCACATATCATCCTTGCATTGCAGACATGCTTGGGAGAGACTTCTCACTCTGGGTTTTGACTGAGACTAGATTGTTGATCATCGTCCGCACCGCAACCAGATTGAATCATCAGAGGAGTATGGATCAAGTCCAAGCTGAGTTGGCTGAGATGAGGGCAGAACATGGCCCAGTTCATGACCATGATGCAAGGAGTTGTTCAGGGGCAAGAGGAGCTGCGTGCCTTAGCCCAGAGACAGGAAGCTGTGATTCTGCCGCCCAGTCGTGCTTCACCAATGAGGATCCCTGTCAATTATCAAATTACTGCTGTCACTATTCCCGTCAACAACTATGCCGTGGGTGAAGATTTGAGGGGTATTATAATCAGTGGACAGCCCCTTGCTACAGAGACTGTTAATGTCAGAACAACCCTTGCTCCGGTTCGCCATCCTGGCTCTTCAAATCCTTCAAGTTCTAAAAAGCCATCCTCTGGGGCACCCAGAAAGGGAGAGGGTGAAACAAACGTTGTGCACCGTCGGAGGAGCGTGAACAAAGGACAGCATCGGCAAGTTGCTGTTGTGACTATTCCAGCCACTCAAACTCAACAACAATAGAGAAGACCAACTCAGCAATATCAGCATCAACAACATCGTCCTCAGCAGCAGACTTACCGGCCTCCCAATGGTAATCAAGCCAGTACGAGTAATGAGAGGAAGAAGATCATTTTTGATCCGATCCCTATGTCCTATGCAGAGCTGTATCCCTCTTTGATAGAGCGGAACTTGATTACTCCCAGAGACCCGCCGGCTATACCTGTCAACCCTCGGTGGTGGTATAGGCCCGATCAGCATTGTGTGTATCATTCGGGTGCTCCTGGTCATGACGTGGAAAGCTGCTTTCAGTTTAAGAATAAGGTGCAGGACCTTGTCAGATCAGGGATTCTGAGCTTCGAGGACTTAAGTCCCAGTGTTAATCAAGCTTGAAGACAACAAGCCCCGGGCCGGCGATGGCTTTTCTTCTAAGATCTTCAACAAAGAGGGTTGTTCAAAAGCAGAAGCTGCTGATGCAAAGGATTCTGACATTTGTCATCCCTGGTGGGATCTATCGCAATTGGGTCACTGTGGGCGTTCCTACAGTCGTTCCTAAGTCAGAGCAATAATCACTTTGTTTAAAAACCCTTCTCCCATGCCAAAAGGAGAAGTGATGACATTGTTGGCAACATTTTGTGCAATGATATTTTCATTCAAATAAATGCATGTTAAACATTTGTTTTTTCCAATTGTTTTTCTTTTTCACTTTTTACATGAAATTGGTGATCACAAAAAACCCTAAAAACAGGAATAAAAACAATCTTTTCATCTGCATAACGATTGTCTTGTTTGATTTCCAAAAAGCTTTTCATATCAAAATCATTATGCAGGTTGTTTCTTAAACCCATTGAACACAATGATCTGACGTCATCTCCCAATTGTGAATTCCCTGTATTCGAAGCGGAAGAAGATGATGTTAAAGGGATTCCTGACGAGATTTCCCGACTTCTTGAGCAAGAAAAGAAGATCACTCAGCTGTATCTCGAGAATCAGCAGAACAGCCAACTAGGGCATAAAAGAAAAAGAAAAAAGAAAATACAAAGAAAGAAGAGGGTACAAAATCAAAAGAAATCAGAATCAAAAGAAAGAAAGAAAGAAACAAAAGAAAAAATAGCACCCTCAAAGTCCCAAGTTGACTGATGCTGAATTCGATCGAAAAGAAGAGATTAACTGCCATGTGTCATGGTCAGTCATATCAGCAGAGAGTGAAGAAAGCATTCGGTAAGAAGGTCAAGCCTCGTGTGTTCCGAGAAGGTGACCTTGTGCTCGAGAAAGTCTTGTCTTTCGTGCCCAATTCCAGGGGCAAGTGAACCCCCAAGCTATGAATGTCCATATGTTGTCAAGAGAGCCTTTTCAGGCAATGTTTTGACACTCACAACAATGGATGGAGAAGTTCACTCGTCCTGTGAATTCTGATGCAGTCAAGAAATACTTCGCCTAAAAAAAAAAAAAAAAAAAAAAAAAAAAAAAAAGAAAATAGCTCGCTAAGTCGAACACCCCAAAGGGCGACTTAGGCAAAAAGGAGCGTCTCGGTGGATTGAAAACCCGAAAGGGCAATCCAGGCAAAAGTTAGAGACATTGAAAAAAGAATTTGCATCCCGCTAGATTGATCACCTCACACTGGGGCAATCTAGGCAAAAATTAGGGATTTGGCAAGTAACTGCATCTTGACAAGACTGTGCTCTATATCTGTCATCCGTCAGGGATTCTCGATTCGTCGTCGACTGAAGCTCCGAATACATCAAAAATTCGGAATGGTAGAGGAAAGGTCATTATGTTCAATGTAGCCCTCTTCAATATATATCACCGATTTCAAACTTGTACAGATCTATGGAGTCTCGCCCTTTGCAGACTACCATTCCATCACATCAATTTGAGCTTTTATCCAATTATTTGCACTCTTATTTGTTTCAACTCAACAAACGTTTTGCATGTTTTAATTGATAAAGTATCATTGTTTTTTCAAAATAAATAAATTTTTCAAAATTGTTCTCAAACTAAGTGAATATTCACAATGATGGAAGGATACTTAGGAGACCCACAGTACTCTCCCAAGGGCGGTATGATTACCAATAGGTAAGACAATTGTTCGTATCTCGAGCATGACTGTATCTTTTCCCTGTAGAACCTCTCATGGTTTCTCCTCAGCGAGATTGCCCAGTGTAGTGTTGGTTGAAGTTGTTCATCTTCATGTCCCCGGCAGTGCAGTTTTTTTTTTCCTTCCAAGTCCCTATTAGCACCTATAGTGGGGCATCCCCAGTAGAGTGCTGTTTGAGCCCTATTGTGGGGCATCCCTAGCAAGTTTGCTGTTTGGACGCTTTTTGTGGGGCAGTCCTAGGCAGAGCATTTATTGAAGACTTCAACTTTCCTCTCTCCAGCAGAGCAGTCTTCCTCCCTCCCCCAGCATGGGTGTTATTCTTGGAAGATTCAGTATTTGGTGGATTGACATCCAGTACTCCATCATGTCCTCAGGTAGATCCCCAGCGGAGTTGTTGGCATGATGAGCTTTACCAGTGCCTATCTATCCTCATCAGAGATCTGGTTGCTTCATGGCATCTCTGATCTCCAGCACGAGTGGTCATGGCGCGTCCGCCTGTATGCTGAGCTCTGTTCTCCGGTTGTGACCGACGATCCCTCCGGAAGCCTCTGGTGGCCTTCCTCCCCTGCAGGATGGTGTTGTTCCCTGATATCCCAGTCTCCAGTGGATTTTCTCGTCTCTCTGGTGACTTTGGTTTTCCCTCCGGAAGAGTGGTACCGGATGGTTGATTCCCGGACCTGTGTGTTGAGCACGTCTGTTTGTCAGCATTCATCATACATTTTTTTAGGTATCATGCATATATGCATAATCATAGCATTCAGATACTCATGATGCAGCTGTTTCCGTGTATCTGTTGATGGTTGTCTCCTGCTATTTGTTGATACAAATCTCTTCAGTAGATCCTCCCTAACAGATTTGAGATCAGTGTCTCCTCAGCGAGCCTGGAGGTTACTGCCTTCCCAGTAGGGTTTGTGTTGATGGTTTTCCCTCAGTGAGATCCCCAAGCGGATCGGGTTTGGAGAAAATCATCCCCAGTAGAGATAAGAATGGGTTGCCTCCCCTAGCAGGGTAATCTCCAAGCAGTTCGGGTTCGATGGAGTGCATCCTCAGCAAGGTTTGTCTTTCCCCAGCAGGGTGGAAGTTGACATGGTTATAGGATCCTCAGCACAGTTCCTGGAGTTCCCCGGTGTTGTCTCTGAAGGAAACGTGTGTTTATGCATTCATCATTTAGATAAGCATAGCATATTGCATCATTAGTGCATAACATTTCCATGATCTTGGGGCATTGTGTAAAACAAGAAAAAAAAAACTCATGCATCAACATTGCAAACATGTCCATTAGCCCTAGGCCGTGGTGACCAGCCGAGTTTGGGTTGTTGGAAAGAGTTTAGCATCGCGCCATTGGATCGGCTTCAGAATTGGGTTCATCAGCATGGTTGAGAAGTTGGTGTTTTCCCAACAAGTGACTCCTTAGTCGAGTGGGTATCCCCAGCAGTGTTACTCCCCAATTGTTAGCGTCTTGCCAGCTTGGGTCTGTTTCCCTTAGCAGAAGTGGGTGTGTCTGATCTCTCCATGTAGAGCCAACCCCTTAAGCAGAAAGTGTATATCCTTTCCTGCCATTTCCCCACTGAGATACATCCTCGTGGATGACGGTTGTTTCCGTTCCCTCCCTAACGGGATGGGTTTTCCCTATTGAGTTCTTTCCTCATTAGGATGAGTCTTGTTTCAGTCTGCCTTTTTGGATCGATCCTAAATTGGCTTCCTGTTGGCTGTCTCCCGTGCTTCCCTGGGGCATAAATGAATAGTCGCTCGCTAACCGGCACTCATTCATCTCATTCTCAGCAGAATTTGTGGCTTCTACCTACAAACTGGTAGTTGTAAGTCCTATCTTTGTAGTTTTCTACCTACAAGCTGGTAGTTGTAAAATCCCACTTTCACCCCCTAGCAGAGGTAACCTTTGTGGTTCATGCTGTTTGTTGGCTTCTACCAACAAACCGGTAGTTGTAAGTCCTATCTTTGTGGTTTTCTACCTACAAGCTGGTAGTTGTAAAATCCCACTTTCACCCCCTAGCAGAGGTAACCTTTGTGGTTCATGCTGTTTGTTGGCTTCTACCAACGAACCGGTAGTTGTAAGTCCTATCTTTGTGGTTTTCTACCTACTAACTGGTAGTCGTAAAATCCCACTTTCATCCCCTAGCAGAGTTAACCCTTTGTGCTCATCCTGGTTGATGACTGGTTACTTTTCTGTGGTTTTCTACCTACAAACCGGTAGATGTAATCCCCTCTTTGTGGTATTGATAGTCTTGTCCCCTTTGGATTATTGCCCTGATCAAGCGGTATTGTCCCCAGTGGGTCTTCCCCTTTCTTTTGGGTATTTGCTCCGAGTTAGCAACTTTATCCTCTTTTGATTGGTCATCTTTTGCATGCCTAGTCTGGTACCCCGTGGCTTTTCTTTTCGGTCGATTATTCATTTAACAACCTGCAACCCGGTTATGGATAATCTTCCATGCGAGTGTATTATCTACATTTTGACGGCTATAGATAATATATCTCATGCACTCTTTGGTCAAATTTTTCGATTGTTATCCCCAGCATGGGTCTTTGGCATGCGTGCCGGCTCACGTATCACTGTTTTGTTATCTTCGCCGATGCAGATAGACATGAAGAATTTTCCGGTATCCAGACCGAAGTGGCGTTTAGGCCAGTTCCCGGTATCCAGATCGAAGTGGCATTCAGGCCAGTTTTCCCGGTATCCAGACCGAAGTGGCATTCAGGCCAGTTTCCGATTTCCAGATCGAAGAAGTTCTCAACAATCAGGACGAAGAACTTGTGGCATTCCAGGCCAGTTTTCCGGTATCCAGACCGAAGTGGCGTCCAGGCCAGTTCCCGGTATCCAGACCGAAGTGGCGTCCAGGCCAGTTCCCGGTATCCAGACCGAAGTGGCATTCAAGCCAGTTTCCGATTTCCAGATCGAAGAAGTTCTCAACAATCAGGACGAAGAACTTGTGGCATTCCAGGCCAGTTTTCCCGGTATCCAGACCGAAGTGGCATTCAGGCCAGTTTTCCCGGTATCCAGACCGAAGTGGCATTCAGGCCAGAGTTCCCGGTATCCAGACCGAAGTGGCATTCAGGCCAGTTTCCGATTTCCAGATCGAAGAAGTTCTCAACAGTCAGGACGAAGAACATGCGGTGTTCAGACCAGTTTTCCCGGTATCCAGACCAAAGTGGCATTCAGGCCAGTTTCCGATTTCCAGATCGAAGAAGTTCTCAACAGTCAGGACGAAGAACTTGTGGTGTTCAGACCAGTTTTCCCGGTATCCAGACCGAAGTGGCATTCAGGCCAGTTTCCGATTTCCAGATCGAAGAAGTTCTCAACAATCAGGACGAAGAATTTGTGGTGTTCAGACCAGTTCCCGGTATCCAGACCGAAGTGGCATTCAGGCCAGAGTTCCCGGTATCCAGACCTAAGTGGCATTCAGGCCAGTTTTTCCGATATTCAGATCAAAGTGGTGTTCAGACCAGATTTCCGGTGATCAGACTAACATTGATACTCTCATATTCCGATGCTTAGTGTTAAGACTAATGTGCGGCGTTCAGGCCATGGGTATTCCTGTGTTGCCATTTATTTTGGTATCCAGGTCAACTTTCTGTTTCGGTACTCAGACCGATTTTCACCGTACCAGATGGATTCTCCTTTTGAGATTGTTTTTTTTGACGATGCTGACAGGCATTGTTTCATAGGGATTCATGATCAAAATCCGGGTCTTCTTAGTATTTAACCATCTCCCACTACGATCATATGAAGAACGTCCTGCTTCATATTCTCTAGTTGAAGACGCTTAAATAGGGGCAACTGTCATACCCCGATTTTGGCCCTGAATTTTTTTCCCATCAATCGGTCATTTACATTTCCACAATGCTTCTCTTTCTCTTCCTACCAACCTCATCATCCATGTAGCTCCACAAGCAGACTCAGAGCTTCTATGTCAATTCCTGATCAAACTCATTTCGAAGACCATGACGCTGTTCGTTTGTTTTGTTCCAACGCCCTCAAAATCTCAGCCAAAAAAGGGGTTATTCTTCCTGAAGGAAAACAATTACATGCTCATTTAATAAAGTTTGGATTTTGTCATGTTCTTTCCTTGCAAAATCAGTTTTTGAGTGTTTATCTTAAATGTAAAGAAACTGAAGATGCAGAGAAGCTGTTTGATGGATTGCCTGTGAGAAATGTTGTGTCATGGAATATTATGATATAATGAAAATGAATTGGATCGTAAGAAGCTGTGTTTTTCTTATTTTAAAAGGATGTTGTTGGAGATGGTGGTTCCTGATTATATAACTCTAAATGGTTTGATTTGTTCTTGTGCTCGGTTTTATGATGCTGAGATGGGAATTCAGTTGCACTATTTTACAGTGAAAGTTGGATTTGATTTGGATTGTTTTGTTGGCTGTGCTCTTGTTGATTTATATGCGAAATGTGTTTTGTTGAAAATGCTAGGAGGGTGTTTTGCGTTGTTCCTTTTAGAGGTTTGGTTACGTGGAATGTGATGATTTCTTGCTACACCTTAAATTGTTTACCAGAGGAGGCTTTTAGCATGTTCAATTTGATGTGGTTGGATGTTGCGAACGGGGACGAGTTCACTTGTAGTAGCATGTTGAGTGTACTAAGTGATGATGCTTTGGAATATTATGATTTTGGAAAACAGATTCACAACTAGACTTATTTAATCCTGCACATACAAACACTGTTTTTGAAAATATTGAACATGTCTCCGAACAAAATGGCCACAAGCAAGGAGGGGATATCAGGTTACATGCTAAACATTTCAAGGAAAATACATCAGCCAAGCATACATCTGAAGTTATTAATGTAATCCGTTTCATTTGCACATATGAAGAAAACCAGGGTATGATATTTGAAATACTGTGGGAAACGGTTTTTTTTTAGCTCTAACTTAAACATGAAAGTAACCGCTGGCAAACTTCTAAAAGTTCTTATGCCACATATTGACACAAAGACTGTCTCTACTCATGCTTTGCCTGCATTAGTTACTCTCGGATCTGAACAAGACCTTGATGTGAAGTGTGCTAGCATTGATGCATTTGGTGCCGTTGCTCAACATTTCAAGAATGAAATGATAGTTGACAAGATACGTGTTCAAATGGGTGCTTTTATTGAAGATGGATCCCATGAAGCTACTATTGCTGTCATTCATGCGTTAGTAGTTGCAGTACCTCATACAACAGAATCACTTAGAGATTATCTTTTGTCCAAGATTGCTCAACTTACAACCGCGCCAGTTACTGCTTCAACTAATTTGAAATGCAGGCAAGAAAGAGCCAACATAATTTTACGGTTTCTAACTTGCACCAGATGCCAATACTAGCGCAAAACACTCCATTGAACCATGCCAGGAACCCTGCTGCACCACACCACAGAAGCAAACCACACAGTAACAGTACTGAGAGTTTTGCTCAGTAGCCATTCGCAGTCACAACCAAAATGCAACATCACATACATCTTCAGTGGCTTAACCAATGAAATGATTCATTCACCTTTTCCATTTAGGTTGGAAGCAATATAATTGCGGACAACTTCCATGGCCAATTGATGAGCATTTTTGTTTTGAAGCTTTGCTAACCCATCCATTGCTTCGTATGTATCTTTATCGGTAAAAAGCTTCAGGTTGTGGCGTGTTGGCGGAACTGCTGGACCCTCCCATTTCTCAATAAATTCTTTAAGTTTCTCAAATCCCAGTCAAACTGTGAAGTCGCCAAATGATTCTTTAGATTGACGCTTTTGCTTCCAATGATAAAACAATGACTCCATTGGATAGAAGTGTCGGTAATTATGCCTTGCAGAAGACTGCACCGGCTTTTACACCTGGCTTTCCATTCTCCAAGAACCATAATCAGAATCAGAATATAGCTCATCTTGGTGGACAAGTAACAAATAATCAGCCGGCTTCCTCGAATCAGATAGATGAATACGGTGAAAGAGCTCAAGCTAGTAAACTTGAAATTGCATCTGCTCAGGACATGTCCCAGCCGAGTGGTACAGATCAAATTCGTGGCAGTCAGCCTTCTGGTATATATGGTGCATCCCTGCATGGCATTCCTTTGAACGTTATGCAGAATTTATGGACCAGTGTTTCTAGCAGGCAACAACGCCCAGCATCACCAGTCCAATTCACTGCAGTAAAAAGGCAAGGTTAATCAGCCAACAGTAAATTCAAAACATAAGAAATTTCCAAATTGGATTAGAAACAAAATTCAGGGAAGAAAGTGAAAGTTAAGATTACCATTTTTCGAACCATACACCAAAGAGGACCACTCTTTTTCTGAGCACCAAAAGGCCTTGGCTGGGATACTTCTTGGATCCACCATACCAGATGAAACCCTAATCAAGAAACATAAATAGGGAGGAAGAGAAAATCAGAAGGGAGAGGCGGAAAAATAGAGGCTATAAACCCTAATCCAAAAATACAGAAGAAATCAGTGAGACGAAAATCGGTGGCTACAATTCAAAAAGAAAAACCCTAAAAGATCAAGAAGAGGAGAAGGTAGAACAAGAGATAACCGGCAGAGCGAAAATACTCACTTCAGATACACTTTTCATCAGGATATCACCAAAATCGTAAGCCTCCGGTAAAGTTTTCTCTCTTTCATTTATTTCTTCTAACCTCCAAGAAGGTAGAAACTCCGCTTTGCTTCATTGATTCTTGGTTTTCGTTTGTTTGCTTTGTCGGCGTTCTGCTTGCGATTCGAGTGAATTTTTGAGTCATAGCTCGCTCCCCTTTTAGATCCAGAAGGTTGTGTCTGTGTTGAAGTTTGTTTTGAGAACTCTCAATACCGTTTTTTATGATTGGTGGTGTACGAATCTAGCTGGTTTTATCAACAGTCACTGTTTTAAGCCTTTGAATATTGGGAGGAGGATTTGTGTTTCGGGACTGGCACCATAGCATTATTGTCATTGATGACATTCATCTCCCTTGCTAACCCTTCATAACGCCGCCAGATTAACCGTATCCCTTGTCCCGTCACCCAACAGCCATGCGGCTAGGGTGACCGTTGGGATCCTTTTCTCTATTCACACGCGAGGGTATTTTGGGACTGGGTCTTTTTTTGACCCGAGTTTGGGAATTTAGGATTCTTGGGCCTTAGTCAAACTCCCAGTCCAGCGACCCATGCTTGGCCATTCTCGTTTTCTTCCTTGGGGAGTTCTCGTTTAGGATTTAATTTTGATTGGTCTTAATCTAGCAGTGAGCAAGTCGTTGGCCTAGTGGAGGTGGGGATAACTCACTTCCTCTTTGGTCCTGGGTTCGATACCCAGGGGTGTTGTCTTGGTTTTCTTTTAACGTTTTTTTTCATTTTTTCATATTTTTTTGTTTTTTAATTCTCATATTTGATTATGTGGTCTTGCTACTTAACTAACATATTTCTATGGTTTGTTCATTTTTATTATGTTATTTTTAATATAGCTTAGGTGATTATTTTTATTTTTATTTTTTGGGATTTATGTGAATTATTATACTCGTGCTTGCTATTTCGTTTGTACAAATTATTTGTTTTTTACGTGTGAGTTGTGCTCCAATCATGATAAATCATATCAATTCCATTGATGAAAAAAAACATTTCAAAAAAGATATTGATAAATGTCACTTTTTCTCGATTTAATATCGAGCCCTTTTTTCACACCCTCGTAAGTCGATTGCTTTTTAAGCATCGCCGTCGACCTCACATAGCTTACTCTTGGGCTTCCTTACAATGAGCCGGTTCCTTCGCACCTACACTCATACATTGTTTAATGCTCATTCATTTCATTTCTTTGATTATTTCATTTGATCATATACTTGTTTAAATATCTTATTGTTTGATTGTTGCCTACTTGTATGATGTATGGGGCATATATTTATATTGCTTGATTGCCATGAGCAACCCCCATTCATAACAAATGTACCCCTCTCCCATGAAATGTATAAAATTTACTCTTTCATTCTTTATTCACCTGTTAATACAAGAATTAAAATGAACATTCGATAACCATTTCAAAACAAGATCAAAACCTCGATCCAACGTCGAGTAATCATTTTTCAAAACCTAACGGAACCAGCACGTATTCATCCACCCTTTTGTAAGTCGATTGCTTTATGCATCGCCATCAACCTTGTAAGCCGATTGCTTTATGCATCGCCATCAACCTTGTAGTCGATTGCTTCATGCATCGCCATCTACCCTTATCCCTAACCCTTCTCCTTGCTCCTTGCTCCATTCGTCAACTCTTGTTCCGATTAGGTAGCACCCATTAGATAAAATCCTTTGTATGATAACATAGGTAGGATTCCCATATCCTTTTGTATGATAACATTAGGTAGATATTCCCATATTCTTTGCATGCTAACATTAGGTAGATATTCCCATTTGTAAATCCTAACACTTAAGTACACATTGCATGACAACTCTAGGGCAGAGCTTCCCCATTTCTTTTAGACCTTTCCGAGCGTCTCCGATCTTGTGGCATGTAGTCCGTTCTATTGCAAAGAGGTAACTGCCTAAGACTCGATTCAGCGAGCTGCGACACCTACTGCTAGGACGTGAACACATCGCCCACTCTCCTTTGACACAACTGGTGTCCTCCTTTATAAGTCCATATTCAGATGGCAACCCCTGTAAAGGGGAACTACATCGCCCTGATCCTCGTTCCAGACGAGGTATGTAGGCAGGAGACCGCGCGAGGTCTCTCCGGGCACCCTTTTCTTTTTTGCGTGTGTTTTGTTTGGCAGCTATCAGGCTCGAGTTCCCGACTCCCTGTTAGTCTGTGTGTGCCGTTTCTTCTGACGTCTCAGCGTCTCTTCTGGCTTGCTTGATGACTTGTAGGCTCGAGTTCCCGACTCCCTACTAGTTAGCATGTTCTTCCTTTCCCTTTCAGGGGAACTACATCGCCCTGATCCTTGTTCCAGACGAGGTATGTAGGCAGGTGGTCGTGCGAGACCACTTCGGGCACCTTTCTTTTTCTTTTTGTGTGTGTTTTGGTTCGGATGCTGATGTAAGTCCAGTGATTGGCAGTTAGGCTCCACGTTTGCCCTTTTGTGTGTGTTTTGGTTCGGATGCTGACATAAGTCCAGTGATTGGCAGTCGGGCTCCATGTTTGCCACCTTTTTGTGTGTAGGTGTCTTGTTTTGTTTGGCGTGCGTGTAGCCGAACTACGGCAACTCTGATTCTCATGTTCAGATGAGATACGTAGGCACAAGACGCGATGTCTTGCCGAGTTTGACTAACAACTAACAACTAATCCTTGTTTTCTTTCGCCCTCGTTGCGATCCTTTCTCTCGCCCTCGTTGCGATCGAGACTTTCCCTTTCTCTTGCCCTAGTTGCAATCGAGACCCTTGTTCCCGTAGTTTAGCTGAACTACGTTTTGCTCTGATTCTCATTCCAGATGAGATACGTAGGCATAAGACGCGATGTCTTAGCGAGCACACATCCCTTTCACCCATAGGTAGCCGAGCTACGAAGACTCTGATTCTCATTCCAGATGAGATACGTATGCAGTGGATGCGACATCCGTGCGAGTCATTTTTCTTTGACCCCTTCTTTTAGTAAATAGTACATTAGATAAACATACACCCTTTAGACAAGAAACAAACAAGAGTGGATCCCGTAGAGTACTACGGATGCGTAGGGGTGCTAATACCTTCCCTTCGCATAATCGACTCCCGAACCCAAGATTTGGTTGCGAGACCTTGTCTTTTCCTTTCCTTTCTCCAGGTTTACTTCGAGCGTTTCCT